>NC_088957.1:673528-1010292 GCF_010111755.1 Nakaseomyces glabratus
GCAATGATCACTGAAAGCATCAGAAACACTAACGTTGAGGACTACAAATAAGCATGTCTAGCGGCACCCCCCAATTTGTACATTAATTCACCTAACGACCTTCAAGATTAACAACTGCTAGATGTTATTATATTCCTTATTTGCTCTTTCCACCATGTACTGAAATCCTGACATTATGAATTTTCACTTCAATTCTATAAACTATCACGGACAATCTGCCCATTTACCTCTTTTCTGAACTATAGACTAATCATAACCAACATTATATATGTAATATACAAAAAAAATACAACATACAAACATAGAAAACACACAATACTTACCTTATGACTAAACAAACAGCTTCTATTTTGATAAATACAGCCAAACTGTAATTGCTTGTATTCATGGAATATTCAACATCATATATTACGAACTAAAGATTTCAACTGCTGAAACTGAAAAAAAAATTCTGAATTCAGATGCCTTTGGGCATCATTTGGCCACCAAGTAGCGTATTCTGCGTATTTATGATTAGAAACCAATTGCCCTTCAGACACTGGACTATAATATCGACGTGTTTATATCGTGCTTTGTTTCTGATTGGGATAGAGTTGCAAGCTTAAAACGTGGAGATCAAAGGGTAACATATAGCCATTTTAAAAATGCAAGCTCCAGTTGTTTTTATGAACACCTCTCAGGAGAGGACTATTGGCCGTCAAGCCCAGATATCTAATATTACTGCTGCCAAAGCAGTGGCTGATGTTATCAGGACATGTTTGGGCCCTAAGGCCATGTTGAAGATGTTGTTGGATCCAATGGGTGGTTTGACTGTCACCAATGATGGTCACGCAATCTTGAGGGAGATTGATGTTGCTCATCCAGCCGCAAAATCGATGATTGAGTTATCCAGAACTCAGGATGAAGAGGTCGGTGATGGTACAACTTCTGTCATTATACTTGCTGGTGAAATCCTAGCTCAATGTGCCCCTTATCTTATTGAAAAGAACATCCATCCAGTTATAATTATACAGGCTTTGAAGAAGGCTCTAGCAGATGCTTTGGATGTTATCAATGAAGTCAGCAAGCCTGTTGATATTAACAATGAGTCTGCTATGAAGAAACTGATCCAAGCCTCTATTGGTACCAAATACGTAAACCATTGGTCTGAGAAGATGTGCGAACTGGCTTTGAAGGCTGTGCAAATAGTTAGAGTTGACTTGGGTGTCACCAATAGCGATGATCCTTCAAACAGATACGAAATAGATACAAAGAGATATGTTAGAATAGAAAAGATTCCTGGTGGAGACGTCTTAGAGTCCAAGGTTCTCAACGGTGTTCTGCTGAACAAGGATGTCGTACATCCAAAGATGTCTAGAAGAATCGAGAACCCAAGAGTTGTGTTACTTGATTGCCCACTAGAGTACAAGAAGGGTGAATCACAAACAAACATCGAAATCCAGAAAGAAGAGGATTGGAACAGAATTCTACAAATAGAAGAAGAGCAAGTTCAACTAATGTGTGAACAAATACTTGCCGTTAAACCAAACTTGGTTATTACCGAAAAAGGTGTTTCCGATTTAGCTCAACATTTCTTACTAAAAGGTGGTTGTAGTGTATTGAGAAGAGTAAAGAAGACTGACAATAACAGAATCGCCCGTGTAACCGGCGCTACAATTGTAAATCGTGTTGAAGACCTAAAAGAAAGCGATGTAGGTACCCAATGTGGTATTTTCAAGGTGGAACTAATTGGCGATGAGTACTTCACTTTCTTAGATGAAGCCAAAGATCCAAAAGCCTGTACAATTATGCTACGTGGTGGCTCTAAGGATATTCTAAATGAAATTGACCGTAATTTACAAGATGCTATGGCTGTCGCACGGAATGTGATGCTTTCGCCATCTCTTTCACCAGGTGGTGGTGCCACGGAAATGGCTGTATCCGTTAGACTTGCAGAAAAGGCTAAACAATTAGAAGGTATCCAACAATGGCCTTACCAAGCTGTTGCTGATGCAATGGAATGTATCCCAAGAACCTTAATCCAAAATGCTGGTGGTAACCCAATCAGAACTTTGTCACAACTAAGAGCTAAGCATGCTCAAGGTAACTTAACTTTCGGTATTGACGGTGATACTGGTAAGGTTGTTGATATGGTCGACTACGGTATTTGGGAACCAGAAGTTATAAAACAACAAAGTATGAAGACTGCAATTGAAAGTGCTTGCCTACTGTTAAGAGTTGACGATATTGTGAGCGGTATCAGATCTCCACAAGAGCAGTAATCTTAAATACACGATAGATATAATTACACACCCTTTTAATTTGCATCCAGTTTAATCACAACGATTTAAATATTTGTAATATTTCTTTTTCATGTCAATTATGTATTCGGGTTGACAAACAATACTTCAAAGAGTTATTGTAACCGTCCACAAGTTTCTTAAAGCTGGAATTACTTACCGCTGCTTTTTTATATGCAAATTCTTTGAATCATCATATTCCCTCCGCCTTTTGTTATTTTGAGTGTTACTCTTCATCATAGTCAATATCTCTTCCAAACATATTTCCCTCCCTTCATATATGAGTAAATTTGTATTGTAATCAATTTTTTCTAATTTTCCACTGTTATTCTTAATTAGCTTATACACAGGTTCCGATCGCCCTAAATTATCTTGAAATAGTATCATCTTCTTCCCTCCTTTCAATTGATCACCACTAAAAGTCCTATCTAGTTCATTTAATATTAGAGGTTCTGCCAATATTCGGTTCTCTTTGTTTCTACTATGTAAGATCTCAAATATATCCCAATTTCGTAAACATGACAACGGCTCGTCGTGAACTTCAGGATCTTGACTATCTGTGTAAATCGAACTACTCATTTTAGTTTCTCTATCTGAAGTTTTATTAGATTTAGCCTTTTCTCTAAGTTCTGACTGCTTCTTACCTAATATAACTCGCTCAGCTCCATCTAGCATTTCTACTGAATCATCGATAACTTTAGCATCATCTCCAAGTTTCTCGAGCAACAATTGCCTCTTATCAACTAATGATTTATTCCCATATTTACATTCTTTTAATCCGAGATTAATAACAGATATAGCATATTTGTATTCTTTCAATTCATATAAAAGTGAACTCAGCTCTTCATACATTAATGGCACTTTACTCCCTATTCTGTTGCGAAGCATGAATATAAACAGATCCTTACAATCAGATTTATACTTATCAGAAAAGAGCTCCATATACCACAGCCATATCTTCACGTACCTTTCGTCATCTCTATATCTTTCGCTATCCTTGAAGTATGTTATGCACCGTTCAATAACGTCCAGCATTCCACTTGATCTTGAGGAACCCCCTTGAGGAAAAGCATGATTAATCCAATCAATATAGTCTAGATAAAGGACCAAAGGATCGTCATGATCCTCAATTTTAACCAACAATGATGATTCAAAGCTTGCCCGTATTCTCTTGATCTCATCATCGTTCTGGCTCAATGCAGACACAAGCCGATGAGCTGATCTTCCATGGCGTAAAGGAGCTATATTTTCTTTTTCAACTTCAATATCCTCAAACCTGGTAACTTTTTGAGCTGGCATTTATTTACTGGTTTGCCATTCTATTTACTGTTATTAGGCAATAATCCCATCCTTAGCTATGTTTACAAATTTAAAGTATCGGAGCGATGAGCAAGAAACTGACAAAATTATAGGTAATTCAGAAATACATGTATTTGAAATTCAAAAGAGCTAATTATAAAAAATAAAGTACATAGAATATATTTTGTATTGTGTTCTTCTATATATGCAAAAAGTGCGACAATGTTCATTTCTCATATTTTGGTTCTACTGGAATGAGTTATGGCTCAAGGTGATTAATGTTTTGAACAAGATCTGTATTGAGAGCTTTGAAGTTAAATCATATTACAATAAAACGAGAAAATCATTGAAAGAATCAAGCAACCGCAAATTAATGGTGGTCCAATCTTATCCTCGTAATCAACAGCCCATTTCTCTCTGATATATATTACCCTCATGTTGTAAATGATGTATGTGTAAACTAGTGTGATTAAAGCAGTTAAGAAGAAACCAATTGAGGCAACCATAGTTGTTTTTGTACCGTAGTTCAATAAAGATGTGGAGACACCTGATAGGATGATGGCTATAGACATCCATGACAAGAATGTTCTTTCTGTAGCAAAATAGACTTTAGGTTCAACACGAACAGGGACACAAATGGTTTTACCAGGTGGTGCCTTTATCTGGGTATCGAAGACTGTGCCCTTGGGTATTTTAGAAATCTGATCACCATTTAAGTAATGGTCAATTGTAGATAGAATTTGATAGTATTTCCTCGAAATCGAATTACTTGAGTTTCTAATCTGTCTCTGGTAATATGCACGATTAGGCGAATGATTTTCGTGACCTTCTGTTTCTGAAGGCACTGCTCCATAACCAACCATTTCTTCTGTGTCCATCGCATTTCTATCATTTTCGGTCATCGCCGCCACTAGTGCGGCATCGTCCTCATCATCTTCATCATAGTCATCATCATCCTCATTTTCTTGACCAGGTCTTGTAATATTTATATGAGAAGGTAATGCAGGCTTTCTAATGTCTACGTCCATTTGAGGTAACCAGAATGGTATCGATTCAACTTTGTCATTCAATAATGTGGCAACACCATGAATAAATTTAGAGAATTTAGGTACAGGCTCAACTAAATGCGAACGTACAAGTTCTCGGACCCACTCAGGGGGTTCTTGCCCAAACTGGGTCTGAAGTTTAACTTCTAAAACTGCATAAGGGAATCTGCATATATCCTTATCTGCCACTTGCTTAAATGACCAATCTACACCAATATCAGTTCTTCTCCAGTTACCCTTAGTCCTATCAATCCCGTCAAAGTTGTCTTCTCTAACCATGGTCAATTCTGTATCCAAAGAAATACGAACTCTAGCATCACCTGGCAATTGAAAAGCAGTTCTATTATAAAAAGACCTCACTACTGGTCTCAACTTCTTCTTTAACATCACGTACTGAACCTCAGTAGCTAAAGCCTCCAAACTTTCAATTTCTTTTAGAGACTTCTTACCCTCTTTTCTCATCTTTGCAAAGGCCTGTTCGACTGTGTATTTACCCTTCATAAAATCATTTACATACTTCTCCTTCAATGCAAATCTTGCTTTGACAGACTTTTCACCAGTCCAGTCCTCTCTATGTGTCTTTCTCTCAACAAATATAGTATCAGAGGACATACCACCGTACCATCTCAACCGATGTGCCTCTGCACCTTCATCTTTTCTCAATCTACCATAGTAAAGATCTAAATCCTCGTTATCGTAGTAAATAGACGTAATTGCAGAATCCTCCTTCTCAAATTCTTTATTAGTGTTGAAGACTAGAACTGGCAAGTGCTTCAGGATAATCAACTTCAATTCAGTGATATTATCTGGGTGAACCCAATACTTGGTGGTCTGTCTCACAAAGTTTTGTTGTTTCCCACCAGCAGCCGAATCACCCTTAATTGGCTTACCAGAGGTCCTAACAAAATCGTACATCTGTGAAATCTTGACAACTAGTTCATCGTAGTTTTCCTTAAAGAAAGGTTTAGCATCAAGCCTAACTTGAAAGATAGGTTTCAAGATAAAACCTGTCTTCTTATCATGCTTTTTTATGATCTTTTGGAATCCTGTATAATTCAACCGGGAGAACTTCGCCAAGTCATGCACATCAGCAATAACATCGCTCAGCTCTTCTTCAAGGATCTCAAAATCCAACTCAGATGGTGGATTGTTCGAGTCAATCAGCCTCACCGTCTTTGATACCTGCTCCTGTACTTCTTTGACACGCCTACTCAGCTCAGATTGCTTCACTCGACAGAAGCTGTACACTTTATCCAGCTCAGTCTCCAGTGACTCCAAAAACTCAGTCTCCAGCTCCTGGGACCACTCACCATTGTTCTTCCTCAATTGAGTCTCCAGATCATTCTTAAGATCATCATAGGCAATGTAATAGTAACTGTACTGACGTATCAGGGACCGCTGCAAGTGCTCACCGAACTTCATTAGTCCAAATTCAAAAAGTTTCAATTTACACCACCTAGAAGCTTCACGCAACCTTAGATTACACAGGTTTGCTATAGAAGAACAAGATCTTGACTTGAAAGACTCCTCTTATATACCTTCTCTGACTCTTATCCCTGCCCCATGTGGGCCCCACTCCCCCCAAGATGGGAGTTTGAGAGATTACATCGCTGGACACGTTCTGTTTTAGTTTTAACTATTATGCTATGTGGGTAAATGCTAAATATCAGGTCAAGTTTATTTAAAAAGGACTTTGGTGAAAGGAGTTCGTCTCTGTTATCACACGTACTCTGCCACTAGTTGCAGTAGTGCGTCAATTTGCTCCTGGGTGAATCGGGTGTCACACTCCTCGACTATGGCGTATAGGTGGACCATTTGCACAGGCAGCTGGTTTACTATCTGTAATTTCTCTGCTTGAAAAAGCTCGTACTGGTTAAGTCTCATGACAAGTTCAGTAAATTTATCGTCATTGAGGTTGCAGAGTGGGGACATCTTCTTAACGTCTTCTTCTTCCTCCTGTGCCACGTCGTATTTGTTCATCTTTAAGTAATCTATCACATCTCGCGTAATCCTTTGCAGTGCTGGGTTGTTGTAAGGTCTCTTGCGGTGCATATGCCTTTTTTTCGTGCTCATCTCCGCTATAGACTCATCATCCCAATGGTATTGTCTCTCCATCTTCGACAAATGTTGTAGCACTTCATAATCTGACAAAAACGCATCTCTTGTCTCCAGAACCTTCATTTCTCTTGCAAATGTGTTATTGTGATAAAGCTTGAATCTGCTGTACTTGTAGTGGGAGAAAAAAATAGCATACCCGCTGTTAAAATTAACGAGTTCCTATAACTTCATGACGGTTATTCATTAGTATTCAACAGAGTCGGCAAAGTTCCAGAGCTCATCGCTGATTTTGCTTAAAATTTGGATACCAGACAACGTAAAAAGTCACATGATTCAATATTGGTACCATATTGCTAATAAGCAGCTGCTAAATCAGGGACCTGCTGTGCTTTTTATACTTACCAAAAACTCAATTAGAAGCCATTCAGTTTAGGCCATAACATATGCAAAGATAGTCGGACCCAATTTTATTTATATTTCAATTTTATTTTTTTCTTTCACAGAAAACTGTATCTCAATGGTACTGACTTTTTAAATTCATGTTCACATGGTAATTGTTCTTCTGATAGGTTTACTTCTTTCAGCTGACCAAAATTAAAATGACGGTTAAAGAATTGCTTGATCCTGTTTATGTGTCTGTGCTCTCTGTTCCTCCACC
The DNA here is from genome assembly GCF_010111755.1 of Nakaseomyces glabratus. Taxonomy (NCBI): domain Eukaryota; kingdom Fungi; phylum Ascomycota; class Saccharomycetes; order Saccharomycetales; family Saccharomycetaceae; genus Nakaseomyces; species Nakaseomyces glabratus. The sequence goes on from NC_088957.1 coordinate 680,869, forward strand.
TCTTGTTGTTTCGCATTGGGTTGTGGCGGTAACAAGGTCCTTGCATTGCCGTGAATAGCGTTCCAATAGTAGTATTTCCTTTAGACACAGTGCGTTTGTGGGTGTATGGTAAAGTAGTTTGAGTACCATCTTTAGTTTGGAGCGGTCCCAGATTATTAAACGAGTTATTGGGACTAGATGTGTCCGTGAAATACAAAAATTCCTGATCACGTACTCTATCTTTGAAAACTTCATCGAGTAATTCGATAGTATCCTCAGAACACAAAATTTTGGCTAGAGGTGCATATGAGATCACCGGTAGCCCGGCAAGATCCTTTGTCGCTGGTGAAAGCGATAACGCTTTGCTCCGGATACTTAACGTCCGCATGCCCTGACTTCTCACAGAGTTGTACCGTTCTTCAAATACTGCAGTGGCATCACTCCCATTGCTGCGAGCAGATATAACTGTTCGCACTACGGGTAGTACCTCAGTTCTTGACTCGACCTCAGTTGCTCCAACAACCTTAGAAAGCACACCTACAACCCACTTCTTAAGTTCCACAAGCGGATCACTACCAAGGTCAATATCCCCAAGGGCACAGGTAACATCAGAGGCTCTGATCTGCGGCAACTTATCATCACCATGCACCAGTGACTCGTTGTACCGCAATGACATCCTAGTTTATTATTCCTTGTACTTTATCTTATTTAATATATTTACTGGCTTCTCCTACAACTTAACGAGATAGCCTTGGGTATTCATCGCGAGCACCAGCCCAATTGCTTTACAAGCTACTAAAGTAACCTTCCTAACATGCCATGACCATGACTATGACCATGACTATGACTATGACTATGACTCTCGATGCGGCCGTCCCGCCGAGTTATTGTGTCGCCTGATTTCAAGCAGACACTCTGGGTAACTTTTGAAAAATTTCCAGCTGCGAAGAAAAATTTGTGTGGGAAGAGTCGCAGACTGTGGGAACTAATATAAGTTTGAAGCTCATCGAGTAGTCTTTAGCTAAGGTAATGGCTATTAAGACCAAGTTTGAGCTGGATTGGATGGTAATCGAGAGTAATTTTTTTTAAATTGGAGCGTGGTTGACTGGGTTAGAGCCAGAGTAAGTTAAATCAGGTTAATATCAGAGCTAGAAGAAGCGAGTCTGGCGCGAGCTATACGAGAATTTTTTAATAGCGAATGTTCGAGTCAGGTCTTCGGAGGTGGACTGTGGGGCTGTTCCTGCTGGGCGTGGTGATAGTGCTGTGGGTGTTGTCCTCCTTTCTGATCAACTATATCTTCGAGGATGGTACTTACAGAAAGCCATTTTTCATCACGTATATTAACACAGCGTCGTTTATTTTCTACTTGATACCGACATTCAAGAACATAGTTTACAATTACAAGGTTACTGGGAAGCCTTATATCCACGAAGAATTGCTTATAGAGGAGGAGGCTAACGAGACTGTAACAAATTATACCGCTGACAACGAGCAGTGCAGGCGGGCTAACAGCATTGATGAAGCTAGCAACCCATTGTTGGAAGCACAGAACATAGTCAGGGACGCTCAACTGGATAGATTATCTCTGCCTGAAACCATTAGGCTAAGTGCGGAATTCTGCGTCCTTTGGTTTGCTGCTAATTTTGTAACTAATGCCTCTTTGGGCTACACATCGGTAGCTTCGCAGACTATATTGTCCTCCACCTCGTCATTCTTCACACTTTTCATAGGTGCTGCATTCAGAGTAGAGACAATTGATAGAGTTAAAGTCATCGGATCGCTGATATCCTTTATTGGTATATTACTAGTTACAAAGTCAGACGTACATATACCGCAAAATACACATATGCCACATACCCATGCTTTAGATGAGAAGAAAAGAGATAAAACCTTCGAGATATTCTTCGGAAACATGTTAGCGTTAAGCGGGGCACTATTTTATGGACTATACAGCACTTTGCTAAAGAGAAAAGTCAAAGACGAGAGCAGAATCAATATGAAAATATTTTTTGGGTTTGTTGGCCTATTCACACTCATTTTGCTATGGCCAACATTGTTACTATTGGATAAATTTAATTGGGAAACTTTTGTGATACCTCGTGACCCATTGGTTATAACTATCATCCTTGTCAATTGTTTGATAACATTTGTTAGTGACTTTTGTTGGGCATCCGCTATGCTATTAACAAGCCCATTAACAGTAACTTTGGGTCTAAGTATAACTATTCCACTGGCAATGTTTGGTGATTTTCTCTTCAGACATAAGACAGTCCCGTTCCTTTATTTTTGCGGTGCTATCCTAATTCTGGGATCTTTCTTTGTTATTAATAAGAACTCTGAAAAGAATGAGAGAAATGAGGAAGCAATTGCATAGTACGATTTCACTTAAACTTTTGAAATGGTATGTTTACGATTAACGCAATCCTGTTTTACTTTGAAAACAAGGATTTTTTTGTTTATTGCATGAATAACGTTTGAACTTAGAGAGGAAAGTGCTTGTTCGCTATACACTTAGATGTTAGTAAGGACTGTATAGAGGCGGAACCACCTTTTTGGGTCTTTCTATTGTAAATATTCAAATGCATTGTCATGGGGTTTTTTTCTAATCTTAGCATTATATGGTGTCCATATTTAGTACTTTTTATTTTTTTATTATTTATTTATTCAGCTTTCTATATTACATTATGTATAGGTTTACGGCAAAAGGAAATTTCAGTAATTTAATAGAGACATATATGCGCTAGAATTCAAATGGATACTCGGGCTGTTTAATCTTATAGCAGCTAATGTAGTATGAACCAAAAAAAACATCAAACATGCGCAAAATAATGACCCTAATACATTCGCATTGTCGTTGCCCTTACAGAGCTTTTTCCAATACACGAGAAGAGTCACAACTATGGACATTGCCACATACATTGCCGAGACAGTCACAACTTCAATTCCAAATTGCCAGCCTGTTCCCCCACTGAAAAACATAATATTACCTTTCCCATCTCTAGCAATGAATGGGATACCATTTATCTGCGTAAACTTAAAGCCAGCAATACTAGGCAGTAAAATACCAAAAGCCAAGACGATGCTAAACAGAAGACCTTTATTTCCAACAATCGGTAGCACCACCCTCTTGAGAACCACAAATATAGCTGTACATATGACGAAGTAAGTTAGGAACTCTTGCACATCGAACTCTTGTGGAATTGTTATTTCTACTTCCATTATCTTCCCAAGGAAACTTCCAAAATGCAGCGGATTTGATACTTCCTTATCTACCAATTCATATTTGTAAAATGGAGTCTTGGCCCATGAGTATACTTCGCCATCTTTCTTTGGTGGATAGACAACAGCATGGGGAACATTCTTTAAATCCATATCTCTCACAATTTGTCTAGTTTCCTGGACATCGCTAGAGAAAAAATATACTTTCTTATCAGGGAATTGACTTTGGAACAATCTGACAACATTTCTATAATTATCCTCAAAGTCCAGACATATCTTACACAATGCAACACCTTCATCATTAGTTGACCTCATAGTAATGAATAGAACATTGTAATAATCCTCTAACCCCTTAGATATTTGTGCATAATTAGCATCTGTAACAGCTATAATACCATCCTCATCCTTCAATCTATCTAGTTCTTCTGTTGTAATTGAGAACACCCCCACAATAAGACTTATAAGCAACGCAATGGCATGCATCCTCATGGCTGTTTATGAGGTTACTATTTCTTATCCTGATATCGCGAGATTTCCGAATATTATCTTTAGTTTGCGGTTGGAACCTTTAAGATATGTACTTGTAGAGATTTTCAAAATGCTACCAATACTCAATTGACTGTTATACCTCTCAGATCGACCATCCTTTTGATGATTCGATTGATACTCATCTTATTTTTCCTTTAATCTTGACAGCTCTGTACTTGAAAAAGTCAGTGCGATGAGCTGCTGATTCTTTCACAAATATTCTCAAATAAATATAGGAAAGAATAGTTGGATATTGATACTATTTAAAGTAAATTAGAGGGAAAATGCTTGTATATCCATTTTATATTAACAGAAATTTAATATACATATTAGTGAGACTCAAAACAGTGGTAGTACAAAGTACCATATAAATCCTGGCACCATGCCACATATTCACAACTTGTATCTTATACCATTGAGTCTGTATTTGATATCCTTTAGCTGTTTAGTGGCAGGCTCCCAATTTTCAAATTCCTGAAATAGTAGATTGATTTCATCCTTATTTAAATGCCGGTCAGTTTCATAGAGAAGTCCACGCATGCACCATGGTAAATGGTAAGTGTTAGCTCCAAGATCACATAGCTGGTATGGCGTATAGTCTACGGCTAAGTCAATGAAATCATCTGTTGTTTCCAGTGCAAATCTAATTCCGAGCTCATACACTTGTACTTCTCTATATATTGTTGAGTGCCCTCCCCCAGTTAATGGACCTGCCAAAGAGCCACTAATTTCTTTGATAATTCCATGATCATCATAACCAAGATTGATTAGACTGCCAGCAATCTTAACAATTCTCGTAATGAAGTCAGGCGTTTGAGAGCCCTTATCCACAAATGTAGCTCTGAAGATATTGGGGTGATGTGCAAAAAGGCATGTCGATGAATACAAGGGAACTAGCTGATCATTGATAGAACCTACGAAAGTGATTTTGGCATTATTTTTTATCAGCGTCCTGAGACTTTCGATGAACTGTTTAGATTGTAACGAATCGAACTTCTGAAATTCAAATAATTCTCGAAGTGAGTCTTTCTCTATAGTTTGATATGCTCTTACAAATAAAGTTTGGTCTGCGCCATAAAATGGCCCATTGTTGATTCCTGCCATGCAAAGGATTGAGATAATCTTCTTGCTCGATGTAAACTTATAATCAGCTGGCCCATTAAAAAACTTTGAATTATCTATATTTATGATACCACATTCTAGCAATTTTGCCAACAGTATGATAGTTACAGGACTACCTTGAGAATGCGAAACAAAATAAATTATGTCTGCCTCATTAATCTCATGCGCAAGCTCAGACATTACATCAAAGAAATAATCAACTCTCTCAAATATCTTCCCCTCCTTTTCCAACGCAATTTTGCTAATCTCAACCTGCTGATTATGGGATTCAAAGTATCTCATTACTATAGCTTCTGCCTCAAGTACAAATTTTGCCGATGTGCCTGTAGGTTCGCCAATGAAGGGTCTTATGAGTTTTGTTGGAAAGAAACCATGAACTCCAACTATCAGAACTTTAATGGGTGATTTACCATTCTCAGAAAACAAATCAAAGTGTCTTTGGGGACTAGTTCTCTTCAGTATAGGTCTTCGTTCCTTCTCTTCATCCATCACATGCCATCTAACCGCATAATCTCGCAGTTTGGCCTTCATATCATTCCATTTCGATTTCTCTGGTAGAATCTCAAACTGTGGTGTAACAATATTGGGCTTCTGCGCCAATTCATCCAAGTTCTCTTCCGTCGCCGCTTGGTCGTGCTTCGACTTATTTGTAGTCGTTTCCATGACATTAACACCATCGTTCTCGGCACCCTTAAAAGGAATATATACATTACTTGCTAGCGTAGAAACCAGATTATCGATCCCAAGCGTACCATCACCACCTTCATTGTTCGGTACTGACTTGTTGCCTCTCGACCAAAAGGACCACCCTTTAGTCTGCTCTTCTTCCCCAGATATAGCCTCGCTATCACTGCGAAGCCTCACACTATCTCTCTCATTATCTGAAGCCATCCTACGATTTATTTCATCTGAATTAGTACTATATCTATACACTTACTCTACAGATTACCCACCTCATCGCAATTTGTATGTTGATTCATCGGTTTATTAGAGCTCAAATCCCTAAACTTGGACTTTTTCAAGCTCATCACGTTGAACTTTCGATCGATCAAGCTCATCGCAAAGAGTATCGCATATATGAAAACGCCAAAAGAAACAATAGCCCAATGAGTTGCAACTATAATCCTGTAATTGGACTATTATATGCTACCAACAGCTGTCAGGTTTACAGTACGCGCCATGTCCACTAAGAGAAAGCAAGTTACTATTGAAGAGTTTTTCTCGAAACAGAAGAAGAGTAAGGTCAGTACGGTCAAGAAGGAGGAGCCTAAGCTACCTAAGGAAGCGAGTATTGAAGGCGATACCGTGGTAGAAACAGAGACTGAAGATTCAGCAGTGGTGAAAGAAGAATCTATCGGTGTTTCGGACGCGAAGAAGAAATTCCAAGAGAGTTTAAGCTCGCTATTGAAGGAAACGTTGAAGTTGGAAATTGACACTATCGAGGATTCATGGTTTGCGCAACTATCATCCGAGTTTAAGCAACCTTATTTCATCAAATTGAAACAGTTTGTGAATAAAGAGCAGGCCACACAAACTATTTTCCCACCAGCAAACGATATATATTCATGGACGCGATTGACTCCATTCGATAAGGTACGCGTAGTAATTATAGGACAGGATCCGTATCACAATTTTAACCAGGCACATGGATTAGCGTTCAGTGTGCGTGCACCTACGCCTGCGCCACCCTCTTTAAAGAACATATACAAAGAATTACAAAATAATTATCCTGACTTCAAGAGTGATAACAAGATTGGAGATCTTACCCCATGGGCCAAGCAAGGTGTGTTACTTCTCAACACTGCATTGACCGTTAGGGCACACAATGCTGCATCTCATTCAAAGCAAGGCTGGGAGACTTTCACTAGACGTGCACTTGAAGCGCTGGTGCATGATAGAGAGAAAGATGGCAAGAGCCTGGTATTTTTATGCTGGGGATCAAATGCCATCAAGATAGCGGAGTCTTTACTGAGTTCAACACACAATAAGAAAAATATAAAAATGTTTAAATCAGTACATCCCTCACCACTAAGTGCAAGTAGAGGGTTCTTTGGCAATAATCACTTCAAACAGATAAATGACTGGTTATATAATGAAAGACATGAGAAAATGATTGACTGGAGTGTTGTGCCATCGTGTTCACTTAAAGAAGTGACAGACGCTAATGCCAAATTATGAGTAGAAGCACTTTCAAATTGCTTGCTAAGATAATATTACGTTAGGAGCACATACAGATTTAAAAATTAGAATATGATAAAAGTTCTCAATAAAGTATTTATATACTTAAATGTGTATTTGCACCTTTTGCTTATGAAGATGAAGTGACAACATTATTTATAGCACAAAAGGATAAATTAGCATTAATAAGTAATGTTAAAATACATACATGAACACAGTTGAAATGCTCAAATAACTATATGAAATGCAGGAAAGTTATGCTTGAATGTGATATAAGAAAACATCATTATAGGCAAACAAAATGTTCGGTAAAATGAGCTAAATAAATACTCGAATAGTAATGTACAGTTTGTTGAAAACGCTCATTAGTTAAGCAATTTTAAGCAGATGGCTTTTGAAGAGCTTCCTTTTGAGAGCTCAACAAGGTGAAAACTGGGGCGTTTAGCTTATCTCTGCCCTTTAGGAAATCCAATTCCATTACGAAGTCGTATTCTAGAACGTTAGCACCAATCTTCTTGATCAGTTCTTCAGCGGCACCAGCAGAACCACCGGTAGCGATAATATCATCAACAATGACAACGTTAGCACCGGCTGGGATAGCATGCTTTTGCATTTCGAATTCATCAGAACCGTATTCCTTTTCGTAAACAGCCTTGACACATTCACCAGGCAGCTTACCAGCTTTTCTAACTGGGACAAAGCCGATGCCCATGGCTAAAGCCAAGCTTGGGCCGAACAAGAACCCACGAGACTCCAGACCGACGATGTAATCGACCTTCTTTTCAGTGAATGTCTCTTCCAGGTGCATCTTGAATGCGTCGACCAACTTCTGGAATAGTTGTGGTTCTCTGAAGATTGGTAGGAAATCCTCAAACAAAATACCTTCAGAAGGGAAGTTTGGGTATTGATGAAGGGCAGCCTTCAAGTCCTTGGCATATGATTCAATAGACATAATTATACGATTTGGTGTTTATACTTTTTTCTTTCAAATATAATGTTCTATGACTACCTCTATTCACACTGAAAAGTAGACAAAAAAACAACAACGGCAAAACCTGGAGAAAGAATGTAATAGTCTTAATGTAAATCAGTTAATGGAGACACTATCCAATTAGTATTCCAGTATTTGTTTAATTAAAATTTTTAGTGTAAGAAACACAAAAAGTGAAGCTCATCGAGCTCATCGATCTTCTTTTTTTTCCAAAAATTTTCAGAAATTTGACAAAATCTTAGTGAAAAAAGTAACAAGCGATGTATAATTACCATAAACAATGGGAAAGTTAGAACGCATGGCATAGTTGGCCATTGCTTTTACCGGAGTTTGTTATAGCACAATAAGCCTATTCTTGCGGAGCAATGAGAATACAGTTATAAAAGAGTAGGGAGGATGAGCGGAGTTTCTGTTTCTGTGGAGCATGTTGTTGGCAATCAAATAGGTAAGGGACTTCCACACTATTTTGTAGAGCTTGGAGATAAAGATATAACAAGCTTTGAGACTCAGAATTCACTTTATAGGGCTGAGGATTATGACCATTTGCTGTTCTGTTTGGAAGAGCGCTGGCAAGATGGCGACTCTGCTTTTGATCCTCTGTTTGTACCGTCCTTTGATATCATAATTGTGCTATTCACTTTGATAACTGTATCGGATCACTACAAGGCTACTGTATTGACTCGCAATGAGCCTTACAACGTAAATAGAGTATCATACAGTAAAAGGGCAATCAAAATTCTAAGAAAGTACTTGCGCATTTTGCAACAATTCGATACTACCAGGTACGGAACGTATAAACTGGAGCTTTTAAGGTGCCAGATGTTCTTAGCTATCGAAACAGTTAACCCACATTTCAAATATTTACAGAACTGCAGGTCAGTGAAAAATTCCACAAATGAGAATGTTTATTATAAACCGGATGCAATGCCAGAGAATATTATAAGGCGCGGCATAGTTAATCCTTATCGTTCTTTTATCAGTTGTGTGGAAACTAAAAATCCAATTTTTGGTAATATACCAGTAAATTTCAAACTTAGTCAAAGAGGAGGGTTGAGCAATGCCATTTTATGGACACTAGCTAATTCGATACAAGAAGATGATCTACTGTTCCATGACGCTTATGAGATATGGATACCACTATTCGACATCTTCATAAGTATACTAGAAATACGTCAAGCATATTTTTTAGAGAATGAGATAGTAAAGAAGATTTCAAAGGAGTTACGCATTCAAAAATTGATGGAAAGTCCAATATGCCAATTTCTTTCATTTGTCGATTCCATAAACTTTAACCCACTCTTTTGCGAATACGTGTTTGTCAACTGTGATTACACATTAATTAATAGAGATGCGGCACTCACTATACAACCGGTGTATAAAGGCGAAACACAGCCAACTGAAGTGTACTATCAGAGGGTAAAGTATACCAAACAGTTCAAAGCAAAAGTCTCAATGAGGATAAGGAGGCGCTTCATCTCTTTATGCTTCAATATTCTTGGCTCTGTACCAACGGGATTACATTTACCGAAACCAAGAATACATAAGAAAAGGCTATTAGTAGAAATGTCAAGAACATTGAGTACATTCCAAAACATTGTCGAATTTGAGGAGTTCTTTACTTTTGATTATGAAGAATTTATGTTCCACCTTATAGAGAGAACGTTATATGAGCTCTTCAAGCAAGATAGAAGGACCATTGTCACAGAAAGGCCTTCATTGATTAGTGGGAAAGATGACTTGAAAACCTTCTTTAATGAGATATTAGCACTGTTTAAGGCGGGCGCTTTTACGCCTGATGTCAGAATTAATGGATTACCTCCGCATGAAATTATAGACAATGCAGGCCATGTCAAAAATGAGAAATTACGCCTTCAAAAGATTGATGTCTGTATATGTACAATTTTGAGAAATGTATTACAGGGCCAAGCTAAACCTCTATTAGTAGATTGCAAAAAACTTCTAATCAAGGTATCCAAGCGAATTAATATCGCGAATGAGAAAAGACTAGAAATAGATACGGCATTTCCACAGCTGAAACCATTTATAGATTCATTTATTTAGAGCAATCAGAAATATAATTGTACAGCGACAAAACTAAGGGATGATTGTTCATTTTTATAAAACTTACCAATGATACTGGCCAAAGTGTCAGACCTTGTAGATAAATTCAAATATAAAAAAGTTTGCAAGAGGACCAAAAAAAGTAATAAGCCCTGTAGGGGGCTCGAACCCCTAACCTTATGATTAAGAGTCATACGCGCTACCGATTGCGCCAACAAGGCTTATTAAATTGCGTTGTCAGAAAAAACTTTAAGACAACTATATTCGATAGTAAACAATTTTGCTATGTAAGATACAGGGTACGAGTTCGTCACAGGTATTCAGCGGATTATAGCCGTAGATCGGTACGTATCACGGGATGTAATAGTTTGGATAATAGAAATACAGGTCAGTAATATATAAACGGTTCGGACTTTCACTTATGTGTCACAGAAGAGGAACCTAATAAGTCTATGTGACTTATAAAGACTCGTTCTTCGAACAAAGATTCTCCTGGTTTAACTTAAAACTTATAACTCTGAAACAATAGTAATGTGTGACTCGATATAAGCTGAACTTGTACCAAGTATCAAAACTAAAATGTTAAATGATAATAAGTCTTATTAGAAAACTAGAATAAGCTTTTTGGTATTTCTTATTACTGTTCTTATTGTGATCTTTCTACTGAAAGAATAAGGAAAGTATAATAATACAATTTACTGAAGAAACGAATTTTAATTCTCACGTCTGAGAATTCGGATGCTATTTATATCCTTCTCGGATTAGATAACTTATGGCCGAATGGAGAATCTTAAGATCTCCTTTTACCCCGCGGAGTTTCCTTTTAGTTGGGGTAAGTAATTGGGGTAATTATTTTATTAAGCGCTTATCTGATCTTGAGGTTAAGTCACACCTTGCTTCAGATTTGATTCGTCATATGTACGTCATGCTAACATAACTTTAATCTCCGCATCTTTAATTTAGTGGGGCACGCTGCTAGCTATTAGGCGGCATCCGTTTATGCCCCACAAGGTTCCCGAGGTATCTTATGAGATACCTCGTCATGTCACGTCAATTCTCCACTTTCCTACTTCTGAGGTTTCTCCTTATATGTTGCCGGCTTTAAGGATACATCTCATCCGTCAATCAAGTGTGAACTGAATAACATGACTTATGCATGACGCACACTCATCAGAGCGTTTAGCTTCCTACAACCTTACGAATCTACTTAAATAGGTCACATGTAGTGCACTAATATCATAATGCTTACACGCCCCCGTTTAAAAATGCGCTGGTCCCACAGCGTACAGGAGGAAGATAATACAGGTTATTGATTAGCAATATACGGCGCGTAGGTTATGAAACAATGATTCGTTAGCAAGTAATTAAACTAAAGGTTATAATCGGGCTAGAGCTTGTTTGAGGGAAATGGTTGTATCAAACATGTCCATCCTTTGCTCTAGGTGTGATAAAAGCGGTTTATCTTTTTGATCATAAATTGAGTAGTCCCAAGGTTCGCAGTGGGCCCATTGCGCGGCCATGCGCCAATCGTTATGTTTCCAGTCGACATTGATAACGTTCGTGGATTCATGGGCCACGGAATCGGCTTTGGCAGTATCGATTGGAGGGACGTTCCGCTTAGGTAGGAGCTTTTTATAGTATGGTCTCATGTGTCGGATGTGAAATTCTTTTAAGTTTCCGTCGAGGCGGTTGTGTGTTCGGACAAGGTATGTTTGGTCAGTCTTTTTCGCTTTGATTGTGAATGGACCGTACCACACGTAGTGTGGCTTTTTACTGATTTGTTTTAACTGATTGTACTCATCTCGCTTAGGAGGTTTGTAGACAGATTGATGCACTACCACTTGATCTCCCGGCTGATAAGCATGTGTTTGATAGTTGACGTTGTTTTTAAGGGCTTTCGCGGCGTTCTGATCAGCTATTTTCTGTTTGATTTTCAAATATAGAGCCTCTTGAGCCTCTTGATGTTCGTCAATCGTAGGGTGATCTGTAAGTTTGTATGGTGCATTATCGCCTTGCATTGGCATATAGTAATTGATGGCTAAAGGATGATATCCTTGGTTAGCGAAAAATGGTGTGGTATCGATAGTTGCTTGATACGAGTTGTTATAGGCGAATTCGGCTAGTGGTAAGTAGGTTGACCATTTTGTTGGCGAATGTGCCACTAGTGTGTTAAGTATTTCTTCGATTGTGCGGTTTGTGCGTTCGGCAAAACTATTGCTTGAGGAAGACGCAACTGTCGTATAATCACGATGAATTTGTAGTCTGTTCATGACAGCTGTCCAGGCTGTGGCGGTGTATAAAACATCGTTATCTGATAGTATTCTGAGAGGCCTACCGTGTAATTTTATGATATTCTGAATGAATATATCTGTCAACATTTCAGCTGTAAAATCTTTCTTTCTGCATGGTATGAAATGTGCCATTTTTGTGAAATTGTCAACGATTGTTAAGATACGATCATATTTATTATCACCGCTTGTTTTAAAAGCATCGATAAAATCGATTGAAATTTCTGACCATCGCTGATTTGGTATAGGGTGTGAGTGTAATGGGCCATATGGATGTGTCGTAGGGTGTTTACCTTTGCGACATTCGGGACAACGTTTGATGTATTGTTTGATGGAGTCGAGCATATTAGGCCAGTAGAATCCTTTTAAGAGATGTTTATATGTGGTATCGGCACCACGATGACCGAATAACGGGGTGTCATGATGTTCTCGAATGATCTCATGCACAAGTGTTTTCGGTATACAAACTCTGTAGACGACATAATCTTGTTTATCCTGGTATACTAGTATATCACCGAAATATCTGAAACGTCTGACTAGTTCGAAGTATTTGCTTGGTATGGGACGGTTAGGGTCGCGAATGTACTGTGCTATATTTTCATAATAAGGATCTTTTAATACTTCGGCGTTGATAGTTTCGATCGTGACGTTCTTTAAGTCTTTTATCGGTCTAGGATCGAAAAAGACTTTTGCTAGGTGCTGGGTTTCAGGACTGTTTCCTTGTTTGTTATTTACGTCAGTGTGATCGCTATCAATTTCGATAAGGTCATTGTCAGTTGAGTCCGTAATTTCAGGTTCGCCAGGAGGGCGTGATAAAATGTCGGCATGGTTTCGGGGACCGGGTATATATTTAATCTCGAAATCGTAATTAGCCAAGACTTCAGCCCATCGTGCTAAGCGGGGACTGAGTAATGCTAATCGGTTAAGGTTAACGTTGGTTTTGTGATCTGTGTAGATAATAACATGGCTACCTTGGACATAGTGTGTCCATTTTTTGAGTGCAAACACAATGGCATATAATTCTTTGTCTCGGATGTGCCATCTCGTTTCATATGAATGAAGCTTATGACTTAGGTATGCTATGACACCTTTTGGTTTTCTGCCATCTTTGTATTCTAATGTTGCACCGATGCAGTTGTCTGAAGCATCGACTGTCATAGTAAGCTGGTAAGGTGATTTAGGGTCAAATGCTATTAGAATTGGTGCAGAAATCAAAGCATCTTTTAAACTAATAAAAGCGTTGTGACATTCGGTTGTCCATTTCGTATTTTTCTTCGCGGCAAACTCATAGAGTGGTGAAGCCATTTTCGAAAAGTTTTTGATGAAGCGACGATAATAATTGGCAAGGCCTAGGAATCTTTGGGCATCTTTATAGTTACGTAATATTGGCCATTGCTTGATAGCGTTTATCTTTTCTGGGTCTGTGCTAATCCCATTTGCATTGATCACGTGTCCTAGGAATTGGACTTGAGTCAACATAAAGTGGCATTTACTCTTTTTAGGGTAAAGGCTGTGTTTACGTAGTTTGTCCAAAACTTGGGAAATGTGGTGTAAATGCTCTTCTCTGGTTTTTGAGTAGATTAAGATATCATCGAGGTAGACAACACAAAATTTCGATATATATGGGCGAAGAACTGCGTTCATTAGTCGTTGAAATGTGGCTGGGGCATTGGTAAGGCCAAAGGGCATAACGTTCCATTGGTATTGTCCTTCGTGTGTTATGAAGGAAGTTTTGTAACGGTCGGGTTCATTGACTGATACTTGATGGTATCCTGAAATGAGATCAAGTTTACTGAATATCTTGGCTCCATGCAGACTGTCTAATACATCTTCAATAAGGGGCAAAGGGAACTTTGATTTAACTGTGGCATTGTTTAGTCCACGATAGTCAACGCATAGACGGCTGGAGCCATCTTTCTTTTTGACAAAAAGTACTGGGGCGGCGAATGGTGAGTCTGATGGAGATATTCTTCCTGAACTGATAAGTTCCTTGATTTGTTGTTCGAGTTCGGCCCTTTTGACTGGTGAAAGTCTGTATGCGCGTTTAGCGATAGGTGCCGTACCAGGTACTAGTTCGATCTCATGTTTGACAGTTGTAGTAGTGGATGTGGGAGGTAAATCGTCAACGATCAGGTCTGCATATCGGTCTTGTAGTTCTTTTGGTAATTCGGTAGTAGAAACGTCGGACGTGGTAACCCATAGTAAGTATTTCTCATTAATTGGATTTCTTAAATCATGGTCCAATCCGCGTGTCGTTTCTGCTATTGTTGCCTTAGTTGTAGATCTAGAATCATTACCCTGTTGCAGAATTTTTATGAAAAGTTGGGGGTTGTTATTAATAAATGGTGCTCCAAGTATTATGGAAGGTTTGAGTTTTGTAGGGACGACATAGAAGTGTTGTTGGTGTTGCTGGCCCGATAAGGTAAAGCTTAGTTGAACTTTATGCTTTAAGTATCTGTGTTCTCCAGTGGCAACAGTTAGTTTAATTGGGGTTATTGTTTCATATTTTATGTTTGAAAATCCGGCGAGTATGTCGGAACGGATTAAATTAGTTGAGGCGCCTGTGTCTAGTAGACACGTATGTGTTTTTTGTTTGTTAAGACAAAATTTAATTGGAATTTCGAAGCGATTGATAGGTTGTTTATTTTCATAGTCATATTGTAATAGTTGATGTTTTAGGATAGCAATTTGTTGGGATGGAGAAATGTGTGGACCATCTTCAACAACAGATAGAGAATTGATATAAAAATTAGTATAACGTTGTTGAGATGGGTTAGTTAGTTTTTTGTATTTTTGTTAGAGGAAAATCCTCCGCCTGAACTATTATTGTTTCTGCGGTTATTGTTGAAACGTTTAGGATTGTACCTACGTTTGTTAAACTTATTCTTATACTTATTCGATTTGAAATATTTTTCTTTAGCTTTGCGCTTCTCGATTTCGTTATCCAATTCATCGAGAATGGTGGAAGGAGATGGCCAATGAAGGTCGTCGATTTGACGTTCAATTCTAGGAGGTAAATAATGTTTTGTGGCATAAATGGCACAAGTCATGTTTTCTTCATCACAGATGTTTTCAAATGCATCGCGAGCACGTCTTAGCGAGGCGGCTGTGATAAATTTTGGGCGATCAATTAAATTGACATGCCTAACAGTTTCTTTTGAGCTTCTCTCATAGTGGTTATCAATGGCCTTCAAGAATGTCTTGATGGTAATACGCGAAGGTAGGTCCTCCCTTATTTTAGTCAAATCGTATTTTATATCATCGTCCGTAGCACGTCTAATGTTATTGATTAAGACTTTGTCTGGTAAGGTGCGGAATTTTCTAACCGCACCGCGCATGTCTGTCAACCATTCCTTACGTCTGGCATTGCTGCGGGCTATCTTTTTTGTGAGGTGTTCGACTTCGTCTTTCAAATAATGGCGTAGTTTGCTTTCTTCTTCGAGAAGGTCTGAATCAGGTGGGTAAAGATCCAATGATGAGTCATAATCTGAGTCGGGGGTTTCAGAAGGACGGGTGGTCCTTTCTGGTTCCTCAGCAGGACGGGAGGTCCTTTCTGGTTCTTCAGCAGGACGAGTATTCCTATTAGATGCGGGCGCTACCATGTAAGATACAGGGTACGAGTTCGTCACAGGTATTCAGCGGATTATAGCCGTAGATCGGTACGTATCACGGGATGTAATAGTTTGGATAATAGAAATACAGGTCAGTAATATATAAACGGTTCGGACTTTCACTTATGTGTCACAGAAGAGGAACCTAATAAGTCTATGTGACTTATAAAGACTCGTTCTTCGAACAAAGATTCTCCTGGTTTAACTTAAAACTTATAACTCTGAAACAATAGTAATGTGTGACTCGATATAAGCTGAACTTGTACCAAGTATCAAAACTAAAATGTTAAATGATAATAAGTCTTATTAGAAAACTAGAATAAGCTTTTTGGTATTTCTTATTACTGTTCTTATTGTGATCTTTCTACTGAAAGAATAAGGAAAGTATAATAATACAATTTACTGAAGAAACGAATTTTAATTCTCACGTCTGAGAATTCGGATGCTATTTATATCCTTCTCGGATTAGATAACTTATGGCCGAATGGAGAATCTTAACATCTCCTTTTACCCCGCGGAGTTTCCTTTTAGTTGGGGTAAGTAATTGGGGTAATTATTTTATTAAGCGCTTATCTGATCTTGAGGTTAAGTCACACCTTGCTTCAGATTTGATTCGTCATATGTACGTCATGCTAACATAACTTTAATCTCCGCATCTTTAATTTAGTGGGGCACGCTGCTAGCTATTAGGCGGCATCCGTTTATGCCCCACAAGGTTCCCGAGGTATCTTATGAGATACCTCGTCATGTCACGTCAATTCTCCACTTTCCTACTTCTGAGGTTTCTCCTTATATGTTGCCGGCTTTAAGGATACATCTCATCCGTCAATCAAGTGTGAACTGAATAACATGACTTATGCATGACGCACACTCATCAGAGCGTTTAGCTTCCTACAACCTTACGAATCTACTTAAATAGGTCACATGTAGTGCACTAATATCATAATGCTTACATGCTACCAAATTATTTGATATTAGTATACAGATATTGTGTCAGTATTTGTTGATGGTATTCCAAGTTATTGACTGTAACCTCCTGATATGATATTCTTGAAGTAAATAGGCAAATAGAACAGAACAAGCTCTTGAAAGTGGGAGTTTATGAAGTAAAAGTCGATAAACTGTACCCTTAATGTCAATTTGATGTTAATAAAATTCAAAGGTGTGTTTGTCCCCTAAATAATTCAGTTATAATATTTATTTCATATATAACAACCTGGGAAATTATGTAAAATAACTGAGGATATTATTTTATATTTAGGTCGGTTACTGTTACATATGATGTTACTTCCAAAATATCATCTTAATTATTGAATGAGGAGCGAACGAATACAAGCTTGAACTATTATTGTCCTGCCACCATTGGTAATAACACGGTAAAACAGAAACTACAGAAAATAATTATGTATTAAAACTCTTCAACATTGATATATACACCTTAAAAAGTAACATCACTATTAACGTAGCAGTAATCTGGTAGGAGTTTGGCCCGTTAATCATCATTGTTGCGTTGAGGGCTAAAAGGATTACTGGTAAACATTATGCAGTATAGGAACTGAAATAGGTTCTCATGATTCACTAATCAGTAAAGTAACAGTACAAGGAAACTAACGAGATGAGCAGGTCTGCGTTAAAAGTATGTCCCCTCCCTTCCTGTCTGATGTGAATAAATTCGTGATGCGATGAATGATTTACTAACATATAACCTATTTTGCTTTGATGCGAGATAAAATATACTCTAGAGTGTTGATCGATTGAGACTTGTTATTAACACAAGCAGGAACTTTTCTAGTGAAGCCGCTGTTCTACCAAACGCTGCACCAAGACCAAAGTACACACTGGCCACAGTTAGAAGTTTTCCTTCATTGGAACCTAATTCTTTTATACCAGTTTCCGCAAATGTGTTATCACTGCCATTAAGAAGAGATATATTGTGGCAGGCAGTAGTCTATGAGAATGATAAGAGACGTGTGGGTGCGTCAAATCCACCAGGTAGAAGCGACAAAGGGTTTTCTAGGAAGAAGTTGCTACCTCAGAAAGGTAGTGGTAAAGCCAGAGTAGGTGACGCTAATTCTCCGATTAGACACAATGGTGGTAGAGCACTGGCAAGGACTGCTCCAAATGACTATAGTACTGAGTTAAACAAGAAAGTATACTCGACGGCCTTCTTCACTGCGCTGAGCCACCAATACAAGCTTGGTAACTTATTTGTGATAGGGAAAGAAGGTGAAATTGCTAAAAATGACGTGGAGATACTAGACATAGATCTTGGGCAAAAACCTGTGCCTTCTGACAAGATCAAACCAAATAAGATGGCGGAACTGGAGAATGAGTACTGTGAGATGTATTTCAAGAAATTCTTGGCAGAGAATAATCTATTCAAACAGAGATTACTCTTTGTCACCAACGAGCCACGAGAGAAATTGTTACATGCCTCTGACAAGTACAAGGACAAAATAGATATTATTCAAAAGGAACACCTGGAAGTTAACGACATACTGAGAGCAGGTAAAATATACATCGAACTCGAAGCATTGAAGGGCATCTCTGCAAAGTATATGTCTTACCTTGAGAATTGATCTTAGAAAAATAAGTGCACTAATTTTCAGGAAGTCTTTTCAGCGAAGTGATCCGAAATCTGTAAATAATCATAACTATCAGCAAAACAGACATGCCCAAAGGAATACGTTTTTGAACTTTTCATAATACACAACTATGTATATACTAGAGATATATTCCAATTCCACACGTATAATGAAATTTCTACCACGCTGATCGTATATAGCAATTACACAAGCATGATCATGTAGCTATTGACGTACCAGAGATTTGTGACTTCAAAATTACTAACACCCAGACATCTAAACATCCAAACATCCAAACATACTCCCGTTTGCTTGTGTTCTAGTTGAACTCAGCAGGAAACTATCCCACAAATTTCTTTTTCAGGACCTGCCAGAAAACTTGGGCCAGGGGGGGGGGGAAATCAGCCCAGCCTGTTGGGAAAACAGGAACTGCTGGACCTACCAGTGTTGCACTGACAGGCGAGAGGAGGTGTGGGCCTAACTAGAGCCCGGACCCCCTTGACGGGCTTACAACGACCACTCAACCACACAACAGACCTCAGAAACAGTATGTTACCGTTAGTACTCTAGGCTGGATCCAGGCAGAAGGAGCCGTCTGGGGTTCATCCTACTGCTTCCACCACCAGGAAGGCCAGGCAGAGGCAGTTGATTCCTTCCCTCTAGAGTTAGTACCTAACTGTCAGTGAGCTAGGCGGAGGGGGGAAACTGCCACTTCCCTGACTTCACCACCACATCGTCTGACTACCCAGTACGTTCCCTCATTGGAAGTTCCCACCAATTTTTCACTTTTCCACTATGGAGCTGCTAGCTACCATTCCTACTCATTGGGCGTTTACCATAGCTATAACTGAATTTAGTCGCATACATATATTAGAATATATAATTTGCATTAGTTATTGGGCGTTTAGTAACATTTAATAACCGAAAACACAAGTGTAGAAGATCAACAATGTCCTCCCTAGTTGTCGCTGAACAAGGTTCTTTCCAACACATTTTACGGTATGTTTCCCCATCGATTATAGAATAGATAAGCGAGATCATAAGGCAAACAATAGATTGTGGCTGCTACGTTAGTGCAAATGAAATTGGTGGATGTATCAAGATTGAAAAATGTATCAATAGAAAAACGTGAAATATGGTCCAAACAACAGATAATAGTGCCTCGATACAATACAATACAATACAATAGAATGCAAATGTAATTCTGATATCAACATGAAATATAAAAAAGACACTCCAAAGTATTCTAAGATATGAAAATTAATACAGAATAAGAATAATCCAGGTAATGCTAATATTTTGGTTTTTGGCCAGATACGAAGTTATGCGTGAATAACAACAATGAATATGTTTTACATGAAAACAACCACGACATCAAACTCCTTTGAATTATGAATCTCAAGTTTTTTCCACACTATGAATAAATTACTAACATATCTTTATTTTTCTTACTTTTGAACCATCTAATATACCAATAACAGTGGATAAGAAGGTAAAAAAATATTACATTTATACAGTTTGTTGAACACTAACGTTGACGGTAACATCAAGATCGTCTACGCCTTGACCACCATTAAGGGTGTTGGTCGTCGTTACGCCAACTTGGTCTGTAAGAAGGCTGATGTCGACTTGAACAAGAGAGCCGGTGAATTGACCCAAGAAGAATTGGAAAGAGTTGTTCAAATCATGCAAAACCCAACTCAATACAAGATCCCAGCTTGGTTCTTGAACCGTCAAAGAGACATTGCTGACGGTAAGGACTACCACACTTTGGCTAACCAAGTCGAATCCAAGTTGAGAGACGATTTGGAAAGATTAAAGAAGATCAGAGCCCACCGTGGTATCAGACACTTCTGGGGTTTGCGTGTTAGAGGTCAACACACCAAGACCACCGGTAGAAGAAGAGCTTAAGCTCATACATTATGTGCATAACTTTTATCTTTTATACACAATAACAAGAAAAAATTTTTACTAATTTAAAATTTAAGCTTTATTATATCATCCACAACCTTTTCTCTTTATAAAAATAATCCCCCCCACATATATACAATAATTAATCGACATAGGTTCTAGTCAGACTACTTTATGTGGAAATAACCATGCAACTGGTTACAATTCTAGCCAAGGGTTAAGAAGGAGTCATTGAGTCTCTTTTGCAAATGTACATCAATTTGTTTTTAATATTTATAAATATTTATTAAATGCTGAATAGTATCATAATAGTTTTACAACTTCGATTCCTCGAAAGGAACGAAACCGAATTGAAAATAATAATGGATATGCTATATATGTTTGTGTCTCAACGAGGGATTCATTTCAAAGGTCATTATTTGGTGGTCCAAGCAAAGCAATTAGTGCTTGACGTTAACGTCTAGTGACTTTAAAGGTTCTTTCTTTACTTTTGTAACTTTCTTGCTCTTTGAAGGAGATGTCAAGTTCTCGTTATTGATCAGTCTGTTGACTCTTCTATTTGGGGAGGTCTTCACTGGAGTCAAAGTCTTGTTAGAAGCATCCAGGTGGAAAGTAAGTGCCTGGCTTCTCTTTTTTGTAGGGGATTTTGGTCTTGGCGACAGTGGTGCCTTCTTTGGCGACGAAGTGGAGAGAGGCAATGCAAGTTGTGGGACGCTTTCGGAGTCATCGCAAGAGGAAGTGTCTGTAGAGATGTTGAAATCCTCGGAAGGTGTTCTGGATGCCAAGGGCGTAGTTGATGTTGTGGAGCCGTTGGACCTTGATCTGTTGTCAGCGATGACCTTGTGTCTCTTCATGGCTTGTCTCTTGTTCTGGAACCACACCTGGACGGCTTTCTCAGTCATGTTACAACGCTGAGCAAGGTTGATCCTGGTCTGCTTGTCCGGGGTGCTGCATCTTTGGAACTCCGCCTGCAGGATATTGAGCTCCTGGGATGAAGTACGCCTTCTCTTTCTGCGGGCCAGCTGTGCGTTGTCAATCTTGGGCTCCTTTGTAGGGAAGGTCTCCTGGGAGTGTGTGATGAACGCAAATGCGCGCTTCTTATCGTCACTGGACGGGGTGCTGATAGCGGCCTTCACTGCCGAGATGGGCGTGAGTATGTTATCCAGCTTCTTGGACTTTGGCTTGGTAGCGAGCGGCGTAGCGGAGACAGGCGTAGCTGCTGGTGTGCTGGGTACGGTGTGCTGCACAGTGACCAGTCTGGGCTTAGGCGCAGGAGTGGCAAGGTAGTTGGCGTGTGGTGTGTGCATAGCGGAGGCGATGGCGGTGTAGCGCACGCAGCTCTCCACCGACTTCGGCCTGGCGACGTGCTGCGACAGGATCGGAGGCAGCCTAATGACTCCCTGGTTGTCGCATTGGAAGTTAGAAGTCAAGAATGGGGACTTCTCCTCGTGTATAACTGTGTTGAGGGCGGGCAGCATATTGTTACTGAGTGTGGAGTAGTATGCAAGTATATTTGTGTATTTGTTTATTTTATTATTGGCTTTTTAATGGTTATGTGTATTTTAATTCTGCAAGATGTAGAGGTGAGAAACATAAGCTCTTATATATGTTTGGAGAGGGGAGTGGAAAGATAAACAAATCGATAACAAGTCCCGTTTAGGAATCGAAATGGCGTTGGTGTGTCCATGGTATGAAGCCTGCAGGCACTTATAGCCACAGGCTACATAGACTACATAGAATACATAGAATACTTAGACTACACAACAGGTACTGTCCCAAGAGCTTATTTAAAACTATAATTGAGAGAGCACCAATTGCCAATTTTGTATTTCCCACTAACGGTATGCGACGCGAACACGAAAATATTGGCATTTGGACGAGCAACGCGACGAAAACAGGATGAAAAATTTCAATTACCCGATTGGGTTAAAGACAAACATGAATAGACTATGTAGTATAAGCAATGATCAATTAAGATTGATCATTGCTTATACTGAGAGAGGGAAGGAAAGAATAGCAGGATATATTTTTGAGTTTATTTACTTGTACGGACTAGACTAGCTGCATTATTTGACGTTCTTGAAGTACTCCTTGGAGTCCTCGACGGTTGGCTTGATGGTGGCTGCGCCTGGGGTCCAGTTGCATGGCAAGACGGTACCGTTCTTGTCGGTCCATTGGAAACCTTCGACCAATCTCAAGGCTTCTTCGACGTTTCTGCCTACTGGCAAGTCGTTGATGGTAATGTGTCTGACGATTCCCTTAGGGTCGATGATGAACAGGCCTCTCAAAGCGATACCTTCTTCCTCGATGAGGACACCGTAGTCGCGGGACAAGGTGTGGTTGGTGTCGGCTAGCAATGGGATGTCGACTGGGCCTAGACCACCGTCTTGTCTTGGGACGTTGGTCCATGCCAGCAGGGAGTACTCGGAGTCGGTGGAGGCGAACAAGACCTGGGCGTCCAGGGCTTCGAAGCGCTTAGCGGCCTCAGAGAAGGCGACGATCTCGGTTGGGCACACAAAGGTGAAGGCCAATGGCACGAAGGCTAGCACGACGTACTTGCCCTTGTATTTGTCCAGGGACACTTCATCGAACACACCGTCAATGACGGCGGTCTTCTTGAAAGTAGGAGCAGGCTTTTGAACTTGAGCGACCATTCTTGCTTTGTATTTGCTTAATACGCTGTGGCGTCCTCCAGACAAGGTTACGTAAAATTCTTTACTCGAGAACCACTTCCCTATTTATACATTTTCGTCGCTGCCATCCCATTGGCCATCGAGTCCCCTTAGTGATCTCAACCGTTAAATTTCCTCGTACACACATACATAGCTACATACCCAATTGGTGCTCTTCTCGAACCTGCTCTTCTCGAACCTACTCTTCTTCTCGAACCTGCACTTGCTCTTCATGGTCGTGCTGATCAGCAGTGTCCACTACAGTATGCTCTTCATGGCCTTGAGGCTGTCCCTGTTGTTGCTCTTGATCAGCAGTATGTGATGCTGGGTGCTCTTCAGGATCATGAGGCTGTTCCTCTTGCGATGGCTGTGGGGCCTGTGGGGCCTGTGGGGCCTGTGGGGCCTGTGGGGCCTGTGGACGTTGTACCAATTGCTCTCTTCTCTGCAGGATTGACAGCGTCTTTTCCTTTACATACGGGAAGAACAGTAGGATGAAAAGTACGAGGTTCTTAGGGATCGCCACAAACACGCTATCTCTGCTTGGATTTGGAACCACATGCTCGAGACAGGTATCTAGCACCTGCTGATGCTCGACAAAGTCAATGATACGGCCAACTTTGTCTACTACTGTGGTGGTGAAGCTCGGAGACGGGTTGACATGCTTGACGTCCCGCCACAGCAACACCAGGAGATCATCCCACATCTTCTTCAGAGGTGGGTTCCTAACCAACCGAGTACGTCTCGCTTTATATCTCTCCAGCGTAGCATTTAACAACACATACATCTTCTCCAGGAGCTCGACGTTAGCTTCGCTCTCATCTTTACTTAACCTAATAAATATTTCACGCATGTACTTCAATTGCTCCTCTACAGGTATCACTGGAGGAACAACCTCCCCTTGGCCATCTGCATTTTCTTCTTGCACTTCAGTCTCTTGACTACTCTCGCTGTTAGACTCAGAGATGAGACCAGCTGTGGTATATAGTTCCTGCCTTATACTCTGCAACTCTGCGGGCTCGATAATTAGCCTCTTCACAGACTTCTCAAGGTGGTCCCACCCTTTGACCCCGACAGAGCTGAAATACTGTCTCGAAACTCGACGCATCTCTACATGCTCCTCAATCGCCTTCAACTGCTCCTCATTCACCTCATTTAAATGCAAGTAGGCGGCCCACATCACCCATATTTCATGTGTGTTCCATACTGCCCGGGCAACAAGCAAGAGTACAATAAGGTAGCTGTATTTGGATGGCACCAGCGGACTGAACTCATAAAGAATGAACACAGGGATTAAGGCATTGTAACCAACGAGATACAAAGTTCTGAAGACTAAGAGACCTAAACCAATAAATTTGCCAAAATAGCGTACCATCCTCTGTTTGAAAGTATCTGGACGAACTGATGTTCTACTGGCTCGATCATCCCTATTTTGCCTTCTCACCCTTTGGCCTACCGAATTAACATTCTCGTGACCGAGCTCTATATTAGAAGAACTAATTGCCGAGCCATCGCGACCTACTGTAATAGAATTCTTCTTAATCTTTATACCAAGTGATTTTTCTAGGCGAGCAATGAAATCCTTTGATAGGTTAACCAGTTCTTTACTGTTGTTATCATAATCATAGTCAAAGCTAGACATTTCAAATTCTTTGCCATCGATCTCAAGCTTAACGTCTCTCTCATTCAAATATTTACAATTCACAAACACCTCCTTATCTTCTTCGACTAACAGACATTTCCAGTATAACTCACCCTCCAATGGGACAAGTTTCCTGCCTTCCTCGTCGAAGAACTCTAATTCTGGTTCATTGGCCATAGCTTCAAATGGCGATACAGAGCGCAGATTGCTGTTCAACCTCTGCAGAGAAGGCGTGGCCAAATTCTCTGATGTAGGAGTCCTCGTCAATGCTGGAGTATTCAGTCTTGTAGATGATTGCACATAGTCGAACAAGTTGGGGTTGGAGAAAAGCTCACTCCAAAACCCTGGTCCCGCTGGCTCATTAAACTCTTGGTTGATCTGTACATGCAGCTTATATGTGCCAGAAGCCTCAGAGCCATACTCTATACAGCTCATTATCTTTGATCCATTTTCTTTTAGTAGGTTACCCTTGTATACAAGTTTTATGTCTTCAACCGAAAGGCTTAGTGTATGTGTGTAGACAGAACAGACAAATTCTTTGACATCTCTCACTGTTGTGTTCTCATCAAATTTCATGCTTCTAATGGAGAGCACAGAATCAGAAATGAACTCCAGCGTGTCACCTTCATCTTCTTCCTCTGTTTCGTCCTCGTTATTCTTCAATTGTCTCTGTTCATGTGCACAGTTAAACATTATTGTAATCTTGGCTGCATCTGAGGGTAAAATGTCAACTCCAAGCAGGTCCAGCAACGTCAGTGAATCATAGCAGTGTGGATCAAGGTCATGTAAAAACTTGAACGGGATGTGGTTACCCTTTATCAAGAAGGCCAATAGATTATGTGTGCTGTGCTTCTCCATTAGACCACACATATTCTTATCCTCATCCTCTTCATATCTCACCAGTTTCTTAACCACTTCTTCAGCTAGTACATTCATTATTCCCATCTGCTTCAAGTCCACTCTTTCCACTATAGTTGTGGCGATCTTATCCAGAGAGAGAGTGTTAACTTCCAATCCCACAGTGACAAACTTACCAAAGTACTCGGGGCTATAGGCCAGCTTGATATCCTCACCGGACCTGTGCGCGTACCCACCTCTCTCTAATGTATGCACAAACTCCAGCCTGATGAATGATGGCACATCCAGCGATGCATCCGCATACGAATAGGTCCGCAGCGCCTCCTTCAGCGAGAAGTAAAGCGGCAGAACAGTGTCCTTATACTTGAGACCACACTCATCCACGGGCTCCACGGGCTCGACAGCACCCAGCACCAAGTGCAAGTACTGCACCAACCGACTCACTTTGGTCTCCGGAAACACATTCACATTCAAAGACCGGTCGCCGTGATAGACCCTAAGCTTCCAGGGCTTCCCAACTAGCAAATCCATACTTTACGTAGTCCTTTCAGTGATCAAGTTACTGTCTCTATCTGTTATCTGTATGGGCAAGCTCTCTTGTTACATTAGCAAGCTGTTTTTAACTTTGAGTGGCCCTTTTTGATTAAATTTCGCCTTTAAAGTTAGAAGGGCAGTCCAGCATTACTATCGGCAACATCAAGACAGGCATAAACAAACTTCATTAAATAGTTGATATTTACAATAAGAGATAGTAAGATGGGAAGGCGCATACATATAGACTATATACAGTAGAGATACAGAGTTTCACTTGGACGCCTTGGCCTCCAGCTCCTTCAATTCCTGTTCGAGTTTCTGGATGGCAGCCTCGTTCTCTTTGGTCTTCAATCTTGCGGCCTCGGCCTTCTTCTTACGGTCCTGGGCCTCGGCGTCTCTGCGCTCCAGCTCCTTGATCCACAATTGCTCCCTGAGCTTGGCCTTCTCCTTCATCTGGTCCTCCTTCTTCTTCTGGTCGTACTTGTCCTTACCGTATATGAACGACCCCGCAACCAGTGCGGCCAGCGTCGCAGCCTGCAGACCCACTCTCCACCTGAAGTAGAACTGCGTCTTCTTCCTGTTGCCTATACGCATGTTCTGCGCGGCCAAAATAACAGCACCAGTGGTCAGCAGCGTACCAATGGGCACCAACGGTTGCTGCTTGCAATGGTACACAATCTTGTCCGCAAACGACAATTCCTCCACATCAGCATCCTCCACATCAAAACTACTAGGTAACCGCGACATTTGTACTCTACTTTTCTTCACGCCTTGTGCTGTAGAGAGCTTAAAAGATGAACAGTAACTTCAGACCTCTTATCTTTATAACAACCTTCCCCCCCCCCCTTCCTTGAACAAATCCCACCCCCAGAACTGACGAAATCCCACTTTTGTCACTTTACAGCTCAGAGCCTTCTCAATCTGATGCTTGTTTGCAGTTAAAAAGGGAACCTGAACAACCCAGTCCCTTTCTATCATGGCTTCGATCAGACAACAACAACTGCGCATCTATCCATGAAACACTACAAGTTGTACCTGCTGCTGGCTGGTGTCTATGCCGAGACCGTCGTCGGGCCGCTGGACGAGGACTTGCCCTCGATGGAGCCCGTTGCTGATCCAGAGCTCAGTCCGGTCACCGAGGAGATGTTCTCCTCCTGGGCGCTGTTCATTCTGCTGTTCCTGCTGATATCAGCGTTGTGGTCGAGCTATTACCTGAGCAGGAGGCGGATCAGGGCGGTACACGAGACCGTGCTGTCTATATTCTACGGTATGGTCGTGGGGCTTATCATCCGGATGAGTCCCGGGCACTACATCCAGGACACCGTGACGTTCAACTCCTCTTACTTCTTCAACGTGCTGCTGCCGCCTATTATCCTGAACTCAGGCTACGAGCTGAACCAGGTGAACTTCTTCAGCAATATAGTGTCCATCCTGACGTTCGCCATACCGGGGACGCTGATATCCGCAGTGGTCCTCGGGACAATCCTGTTCATATGGACTTCGCTGGGCCTCGAAGGCGTCAACATATCCTTTCTGGACGCACTCTCTGTGGGTGCCACCCTCTCTGCCACTGACCCGGTGACTATCCTTTCGATCTTCAACGCTTACAAAGTGGACCCTAAACTGTACACCATTATCTTCGGCGAATCGCTGCTGAACGACGCCATATCCATCGTCATGTTCGAGACATGCCAGAAGTTCCACGGCCAACCCGCTAAGTTCAGCTCATTATTCGCTGGTGCAGGGCTGTTCCTGATGACTTTCTCCGTCTCGCTGCTGATCGGTGTGCTGATCGGTATGCTAGTGGCATTGATACTGAAACACACGCACATCAGGAGATACCCACAGATAGAGAGCTGCCTGATACTGCTGATCGCTTACGAGTCGTACTTCTTCTCCAACGGGTGCCACATGTCAGGTATCGTCTCCTTACTGTTCTGCGGTATTACATTGAAACACTACGCTTACTACAACATGTCTAGAAGAACGCAGGTCACAGTGAAGTACATCTTCCAGCTGCTGGCAAGACTGTCTGAGAACTTCATCTTCATATACTTGGGCCTGGCGCTGTTCACAGAGGTCGAGCTGGTCTACAAGCCTCTGCTCATCATCGTCACGGCCATATCCATCTGTGTAGCACGGTGGTGTGCCGTGTTTCCTCTGTCGAACTTCGTCAACTGGATTTACCGTGTGCGCACACTGCACTCTATCAGACCATCCGTCGGCGAAAGCATCGCTGTCCCAGATGAAATCCCTTACAACTACCAAGTCATGACTTTCTGGGCCGGCCTAAGAGGTGCTGTGGGTGTCGCCCTGGCGATGGGCCTCCAAGGTGAATTCAAATTCACATTGCTAGCAACAGTACTGGTGGTCGTAGTGTTAACTGTGGTCATTTTCGGTGGTACCACAGCAGGTATGTTAGAAGTCATGAATATCAAGACAGGCTGCGTGGACAATGGCGATCCAGAAGAGGACGAATTTGATATTGAAAATGTTGGCGAAGATCCGCTCGATGACGAACCATTACAATTTAACGCTAACTCCAGAAACCTGATGCGACCATATACCGACTTACCAACCCCTGTGGGTAACGTCAGAGATTTCGATGAAAACGATTTCCCATCAATGTCTGCAACACCAGACCGGATGTCTGAACAGGCTGCTAGTTCACAGAGGCCTTCTGGCGAACGGACGAACTTGAAGGATGCCATTGGAAATATGCTCCGGACTGACTCGCAATGGTTCCAAAATTTCGATGAGCAAGTCTTGAAACCAGTGTTCTTAGACAGTACTTCTTCCCCCATGACAAATAGGGACGAAGGTTTGAACAGTAACAGAGATTCTCCTAGATTTATGTCATCTCGTAAATAATTTATATAGAATGATAAACAATTCCGCATCTAATATTAGTAGCTTTCTTTGTTATGAAGTATATACTAGTACAAGCCTTTCCTCGAAGGCGAACTCATGTCAAAGTAATGCATTATTCCAATTAACTCTGAATTACATGCTCTCGGTATTGCAGATATCCAACACCCATCTACTTAGTCTCAAAACATCATCATCGAGGTAAACCTCATTTAGTAATGCGTTATATTTAAGGACAATTTCCAGGAATGCACTAATGCATAAATTGTATAGAACCGAGACAGCGTCTGGTCCTTGCTCAACTTCTTTATTAAACAAAGTAGCGGTTAAACTAGACTTAGGATCCCAGTCAGCAAATCTTCCTAAAACGCCTACTGACCTTTCCAAAACCTTGAGTACTTCACCGACTGAAGCAACAACAACGCCTTTCTGATCTTCTGCATGCGATTTAACTAAAAATCCCATCAATGCAACTACTGCGCATCCATTACAAGATGCCAATGGTACTAAAATATCAGCCTGCCTCTTCTTGGATGATAAAAATACATCAAATATTGACGCCAAATCAAGCTTTTCGTCCTTACTCTTGGTGCCTGAAGGGAAAAACACGGAGCTCAATTTGCCTCTGATATAAAGATTAATACCTCTAATAAATTTCACTATAGATGGCTCATGGGTTATGATAGGCTCATCATATCTGTGAACATGATCGAAAACAAAATCATCTGTTTGATTTATTCTGGATTTCTTATTAGAAGTGCGTTTATTTTGAATCAAGATATTTTCCATCTTTAAGGGTAGCTTGTTATTGTGATCAGACTCTCTAAATGACTGTGAAGTTATACCGTAATTCAATGAAGATGGTTGTGCCATACTTTCAGGAACATTGCCAAAAAGTTCATCCCTAGCATGGTCATTAATCGAGTTCGTAAAAGATCTTTCTGGTCTCTTTGATTTATTTGGTTTGTTTTGCAAGGTTTCCAAGAATTTTATCACAGAGGTGTTTGATTGCTCAATAACATCAATACACTCTTTTAATATGATATTCCACAAATTCTGATTTCTATAACGGGTGTGATAAATTGGATCTCTCAAAGAAACGCTCATAGCAGTGGCACGATAAGACAATTCTTGAAATGCAGTTAGTTTCGTGAAAGGCTTCTTTGAGCGGAGACCATCGATTAAAGTCTCGATTGGTGTTGATGAAAGGGTTGAGATTGGCTTGCCCTTGTGCAGACAGCCAATGCTCATGTGAGAATCAAACCCCAAGTTAATGAACTCAAAGTTCAGAAAAACGATGAACGATAGAAACGTCAATTTCAGTACTGTTGAGATATTCAAAAACCATGTCGAAGAAGTGAATCCGAACACGAAAGGATGCAACAGCAGGAACGCAGTGGATAAAATACCGCTACGGACTGCAATGGTGCCCAGTTTCGAAGTAATGTATTCCTGTGGTGGCTGGAATTGGCTATCAAAGCTGAAGGACAACCTATCTCTATCAAATAATATATGTTGAACTGTGTAGAAAAATGGGAGCACACACCATGTCAACAACCTGCTGTATATAGATTCTGCAGGACTAATGTTCACACTTCCTCCAAGTACAAGCCCCACAAGGACACTTGCCATAGTGTACACGGCGAGGAATATCAATGATTTCAAAGAGAACACCTGGCCCAGTACGTATGTGATGTCGTTTCTGTATCCAAAGGATTGGACGTGCATATAGTTCTTTCTTGCCACTATTATCAATAACGAGGCTATATTAAGCACCACAAACTTTGGGGTAAATAGGAAAAGAGACTCTATCAATGAGCTGTCTCCTTTGGTCAGCACAGAGAACACCAGAATCTCGAGCGTAGAGGACGTAACAAACAGCCGCGTCACAAGGTGGTTAAACCGCGTCTTACATATATCCGTAAATATGGCATGGTAGCTGTACCTCGAATTCAGCACCGGAGCTTCCATCCTCTCCAATATTTTCGACTTAGAGACTCCGCCAACAACTTTATGATCCAATTACCTCTAAATAAAGATCGCTTTCTGATCTATGCAATTCGTGTCAGAAACCGGAAGGAAAAAAAAAGACTTTGCAATTATTTAAACCCTGTGCTATATCTCAACTTCAGCAAGGTTAACAATGCATTGCAAAGGCCAAATAGCGTATACAAATGTGCAAACTTCACTTGGTATTGCTTTATTTCATCAAATTCCAATATTTTTTCTGTTTGCGAAGCAAACTATGAAATCACTCTGCACACAGGCGTGGATCAGATGATGAATAGCATTTAGCAAAGAAGGGCTCATCGCGGTTTACAAGCAGGACTATTGCCTACTAGCGGTTATAACATGGTTAGAAGAGCTGTCTTGGGTACTGTGGTAGCTGTGCTTCGTGTTAGGCTTCTTTTTTTGAGTTGTTTTATCCCTAGTGTGCGATATAGACAGCGGTTTACTTACTGTTTCGGTGACTTAACCTTAAGCGATGGTCAAGGAAGAAGAGAAGGATAAAGTGCACTTCAATCACGACGACATACAGCAGAAGCTGGACAAGAAGCTAGGTCCCGAGTACATCTCGAAGCGTATTGGGTTTGGGAGCAGCAGGGTGGCGTATATCGAAGGATGGAGGGCGATCAATTTGGCGAACCAGATATTTGGTTACAATGGATGGTCTACAGAGGTTAAAAATATTATAGTGGACTTTCTGGATGAACGCCAAGGGAAGTTCAGTATAGGATGCACTGCCATCGTGAGAGTTAGTCTTGCAGATGGTACATACAGAGAGGATATCGGCTATGGTGCGGTGGAGAATGAGAGAAGGAAACCCGCTGCCTTTGAAAGAGCTAAGAAATCTGCGGTGACAGATGCATTAAAGAGATGTCTGAGAGGCTTTGGTAACGCCCTGGGAAACTGTCTCTACGACAAAGAATTCCTGTCTAGGATAGATAAAGTTAAATTTGATCCTCCTGACTTTGATGAAGGCAACTTGTTCAGGCCATCGGATGAAATAAGTGAGTACTCTAGATCTAATACTATTGATAATGATAACCCTGCAGTTAAGAGGCAAAAGCTAAATAATCAGAACAGCATCCCAGACACAAATAAGGTAAAATACAATGGCTCTGCGCCTGCGCCTGCTATCACCTATAACAACGCGCCTAAAAAACCAGTTCAGTCAGAAGAAAGGTATGCTCCCAATGGAAGTAGGGGTAAAGAAAACGCACAGAACAAGTCTGAGAATGAAGATCTGCTTGACGATTCCTTTATGTTCAGTGACGATCTACAAGATGATGAGCTAATTAGCCTAATGAACAAGAATTCTTCTGATCCGGACAGAAGATTCAATAACGCACCAAAGGAAAATACTGGAGATATTACTTTTGTAACGGCAAGAGCTGCAGATTCTTATCAAAGCACTGAAAATGTACCAGAGAACCTTAAATTTGATCCTAAATATGTACCTCATTCAATGAAACTTACAATTGATCAGAACACATCAAAACATATTCCATTGAGTGTTCTAAAAGAAAAAGGTGTTACCGCTACTTCCAGAGAGGCTATTTATTCAAGGTTCGCTGCTAAGGGCAAACAGATACCAAATCCAATCGATGACAGTACGGACAGCCGTCTAGCAGAAAATGATAAAAGTAATGAAAATGATGATACAGAAACCAGTCACTCTACAGAAATCGAAAAGTCTGCTATCAGTAGTGTGAATAACGGTACAAATATATCGGGCTCCACAGAGTCGTCCGTAACAACTGTACCATCACATAATTCAACATCGCAAACTACAAATATAGAAGCTAAAGTAGATAAAGCCGATAGTCAAGTAAGTGAAAAACAGAGTCAAAAAGGTATCAAATATGCCCCGCAAGTGCCAGTAGTACATCCTAACACGTCTGCTGCAATACCCTTAAACCAAAATAAACCACTGAGAAGAGAAGTAGGAAGGCCGAAAATCAACAATGTTGGCCCAAAGAAACCATCTCCTACACCATGATCCATGGATTGTAATTTTTAACAAACTACTGCTATATAAACAATCTGCCAGATTGGCTCTATTTATAAGGTAATGCTATTGCTAACTATCAATTTATTTCATTGCACATAACATATGCTGAATCGACAATAAATTAAACATTAATTTTGAGAACTGAACTATATATACAATATTGACCATATAAAACAATTACCAAACAGCATTAGAACGAAGTTGCATTCACTTATAAAAATTATTGATTCTCGTTAATTCCATCTGGTTTAATCTTTCTTTTAACATCAGTCGGACCAACCCATTCCAAACATTTCATCATATCACCATGAACTTCCATAAGAGAAGATTTAATATTGGTATTTTGGTTTAATTTTTTTAGTATTTCTTCCCAAAGTTTATTTTTAGTTTTAGTACTACCTTTCCCATCCAATATATAATCACGCAAATGTACAGAACTTATGAAAGCATCACCTTTATCTGTAGCTTTCTTGTCTTTCAGAAGCTCTATAACTTCATTGGTATAATTGGCAATTTTCTTCTTCTGTTCAAAATAAGTTTTTATTCTATACCTAATCACCGCAATGGAAATTATAAATCCAAGTACTATTAAAATAATCTTACGGTATTTCATAATGGTTTGATGCAATTCATTCTCGAAATGACACCCCAAGCTTATATACTTCTTGGATGATGACCGAAGAATGAAGTTTTCACGTTCTCTCCTTTCTGGAATAGATTCTTTCTGTCTTTGATTGTCATTGGTTTTACTTTTATATCTTGGCTTAATCTGTTCTCTATGTCTATTGGCTGGTAGCTGTAGAAAAAATCCATAAATTCAAAACTGTGTTTGAATGTTTGACTCAATTTAGTCGTTAGGAATAGATGTTAGTAAATTTTGATCATCATAAAGATATTAAATAAAAAATGGTATGATACTCACTTGCCTCATAGTAATTTCAGGTTCTTTCTCCAATTGTTTTATCACAGAAGACCATAATTCGTTAAATTGTTCTTCACTTATCCAGTCTTTTTTTGATTCCTCAAAAATTTGATATACAATCTCTTCTGTTATACCGCTTTCGATATCGTCACTGGATTCACCACATTCGACTTGTGCATTTTTAATCCTGAGTAATTCAAGTGCCTTTGCAACAATCTCAGAAATCATTCTTTCCCTCTCATCATCTTTCTCGCATGATGCACCAATAGGTATTAGTCCATTCAAACTGTACAAAGAATTTTGCAACCTGTAGCCGGGTTTACATCTTAGTTCTAAATTTGGATAGCACAGGCCATGCTCAGGACATTCTTGACATTCTGGTTTGTATGGCTCTAAAAAGGATTCAACCTCATCTCTATATGGTAAATTCAGCTTTTCGAAGTACTCTGATCTACCTTCACGTTCTTGTCCACAATAACCAACCATAATAGACTGTTCCCTATACCAGACAGCTAAGTTTATGATAATAGCAATTAAGGCACCCGCCACAATTAGAAGAATCAATTTTAATAAAAGCTTCAAAGCCTTGCATACAAAACTCGACTTTTTTGGTGGAGGGTTCATTATCTCTTCTGTTGACTCTTTAACTAGATCAGACTCACTAGCTTCGTCATCAACAGATTCAACTTCCTCAATCTGAATTGTTTTGACCTCAGGCTCTTCAGCGACCTCTTCATGGTCATCAAATAGAAAGCTGTTTTCGGATTTGAGTTTGCCAATGAATACATTGTCAGAGTTAATGGTGTTGCTGAATGAATTATCTACTTGAGGCCTGGATATGTTGATCTCTTGGATGCTTGAGTTTGATGTATCGGCGAAAGGATTTTGTACAGTTGTTTTAGAAGTCAAAGAGATATCATTTGAGTTGTCCAGGGGCTGGGCTTCGTTACCAAAATCTTCCGTTGAGGAATTTTCGTTTTTTACTTGTGTCGTTTGTTCTTCCACTTCAGGTGCAGTATCACTAGGTGTATCCTCTTTGATGAAGGCATTATACATATCAGTCCCACTAGTGTGTGGTTGTGCGTCAGACTCTTTGGGGGCACCCTGATCAGAGATTAAGTTGCTACTGCTGGACGGTTCACTGTCATTGCCATCATGCATGCTGACATCCTTATTTTCTTTATCCTTCTCCTTCTCCATATCTGAAATTGCATTGTTAATCAGACTCGCCATCTTATCACTGACTTTTATCGATTTTAAGTGGTCCAATTCATTCCCTTTCTGTTTCTTGTAGGAGAAATCCAAGTGAACTGGCTCTTCGGGTTTCTTCTCTACTTTTTCCAATTCTTCTACTTCTTGTT
The DNA here is from genome assembly GCF_010111755.1 of Nakaseomyces glabratus. Classification (NCBI taxonomy): domain Eukaryota; kingdom Fungi; phylum Ascomycota; class Saccharomycetes; order Saccharomycetales; family Saccharomycetaceae; genus Nakaseomyces; species Nakaseomyces glabratus. The sequence goes on from NC_088957.1 coordinate 716,211, forward strand.
CAGCTTTCCTCTTTGACCTAGCGGTTTGGAACTCATTTTCGGTTTCAACTGTGTCATCCTGTTCCATTTCATATGAGCTGGAGCTATTACTGGAACTTGAGCTTGAACTTGAGCTTGAACTTGCGCTGGAGCTATCGCTAGCAGTGGAAGAGCTGCTTTCAGTATCGCTTTCACTATCACTTGCGCTCTCTGAGCTCTCCTTAGGTTCAGGTACAACCTTTTGCTTAGCCTGTGCTTTCCTTATTTCCTTCATAGTCTTCTTCTTGGAAGTAATTCTGGAGATACCGTCACTGCTAGCCCGCACACCTTTCTCTTTCTTACGCATCTCAGGAATCTTCGGCTTGATGTGCTTCTTAAATAACTTCGCCAGCTCGGCCTTCTTGGCATTAGCAGGGTACTCGACCCCATGTTCTGTCAGAACCCTCCTTAATTTGGCCACGGTCAGCGACTCGGGCTTAAAACCAGGAACCAGTATGTTCGTCACCATCTTATCGTTGCTCTCCTTAGCCACAGTAGACCAATATAGAAAGACAAGCAAACGGAGTCCCAGTCCTTTATATATGCACATGTTGTTGAGAATGCAAATCCAACAATTTGCAAGCTCATCGCAAATTGCTTTGTGGCCTATTATTAGGAAAATTAAAGATTTTTCCTAATTGGGTAACACAATAACATGATCCGCATCGGAGTAATGCAGAAGGCCCATCGGTACATACAGAAGAGGTGCATAGAGACGGGGCAGATCAGTGGAAGGGCCCCCATATTTATTTACGTTACATATACCTTCAAAGGGTGCTCAACATTCACACACTATTATGAATCGAACCAAAGCCATTAGGTCAATCACACAAGAAGATGCTTGCTGGGGACAGTTCTATTTTGCAAACCATTCCCAGAAACAGGCTGCAAAGTAACTAGCACGAAGCTCTAGAAGTACCCAGAGTGCGAGTAGAAGATCTGTAACGACATTTGACACCTTGATACTACTCACATTCAAACTTCACTGATACATTAGTTTGGTCATGTGACTTAAGCGTACAAAATGCATATTAGGGTTTCCTGACCACAATCCTCAAGCCCTAAAACTAGAGGTACTCCTCCCCCCTGAAACCCTAATCATAGATTCTTAGCCCTAAAAGGCCACCACTCCTGCAGCTCTTTCGGCGCAACTAGCATTAGCTGTCGATGCTGTGCGTATTGGCAAGAGTTACAGTAGGTCTAAATTAATATTTTAATATTTGTAGTGTATTGTAGAGTGGCCATTGTGCGCCAGTAGCTTCGATGATATTGCACTGCGCAACAGGTTTCGATCCGGGGTAAGTAATCTGCAACGTTAAGAATTTTTTCTTTACTCACACCCACCTCATCGCTTGCTGCCCACCCCCTAGTATATCAGCGAACTGTACTTGCAAACTAGACGGTAACTTCGCAACTCACCTCGAATACTCCCAATTGCGAAGCATTAACGAGAAGCAATGTCTGATTTATCACTGGAGGCTACGCCTTCTAACGACGGCAGGAGCTCTATGTTTATGGATGATCGCAAGGACAAGGACGGTTTGAGTGTTGATGAGCCACAAGTCAGTAGGGATGAAGAAAGCGGCGGTTCTGATGCGCATTTCTCTTACCACGAGGGCAGGAAGATCTTTGAGAACAGTTCGAAGCATGTCGCTGTCGACCAAGAGGATCTGAGTTCGTCGGGGTTCTTGCCGCAACCACACCACCCTACTATGATGGGTGCCAACGGTAATGGCCAAGGCCAAGGTAAAAAGAACAGGACTCTGTCTTCTAATGCAAGGCACACTTTGCCAGATGCGCCATTGAGCAAAGCTGAGATCGTTAACAAGATCACAGACGACTCTGTCAGGGATAAGACCCCCTTGTACAAGATGGGGATGCTGTCCGATGACGCCTCGCAACAAATCCTCGAGGATCCATCCCCAGAACTGGTTGATCTGTACACTAAAGTTCAAGAATGCCGTGATTTGAGAACCAAATACCAATCATTGTCTTTGCAATACAACAGCCAAAACCCTAAGAACTCTCAAGATTGGGAGATATACCCTCCACCACCAAAGCCCTCTTACAACGCTGAGACTAAGACTGTCATTGCTGTTACCAACAAGCCAGACGCAGAGGTATTTGATTTCAACGAATGCGAAATCCCTGGTGAAGATACAGAGTGGGACTTCGGTACCAACGATGACGACTCCTACTACGTTCACAAACCTGGCAAAGAAGATGAGATTCTTGCTAATATTCCATCTTTGCGTGACTACTACAAGGATCTTGAGAAAATGGTAGGCATCTCTTCTGATGGTCCAGCAAAGTCATTTGCTTTCAGAAGATTGCAATACTTAGAAGCTAGATGGAACCTATACTATCTGTTGAATGAGTACCAAGAAACCAGTGTCTCCAAGAGAAATCCTCATAGAGATTTTTACAATGTCAGAAAAGTGGACACTCACGTTCACCACTCAGCATGTATGAATCAAAAGCATTTGCTGCGTTTTATCAAGTACAAGTTAAGACATTGTAAGGACGAAAAAGTTATCTTCAGAGATGGTAAAGTATTGACCTTGGACGAAGTGTTCCGTTCTTTGAACTTATCAGGTTACGATCTATCGATTGATACCCTAGATATGCACGCACACAAGGACACCTTCCATAGATTCGACAAATTCAACTTGAAATATAACCCAATCGGAGAATCGCGTCTAAGAGAAATTTTCTTGAAAACTAACAACTATATCAATGGTTCTTATCTGGCAGAGATTACTCAACAAGTACTCTCCGATCTAGAAAACTCAAAATACCAAAACTGTGAATATAGAATCTCTGTGTATGGTAGATCCCTTGACGAATGGGACAAGTTGGCATCGTGGGTGATTGATAATAAGGTCATCTCTCACAATGTCCGTTGGTTGATCCAAATTCCACGTCTATACGACATCTACAAGAAGACCGATACTGTGAAGACTTTCCAAGATATCTGCACAAACATCTTTCAACCATTATTTGAAGTTACCAAGAATCCAAAATCTCATCCAAAGCTTCACGTATTCTTGCAAAGAGTTATCGGATTTGATTCTGTTGACGATGAGTCCAAAGTTGATCGTCGTTTCCACAGAAAGTATCCAAAGCCCTCTCTATGGGACTCTCCACAAAATCCACCATATTCTTACTACTTATACTACCTATATTCTAACATGGCCTCTTTGAACCAATGGAGAGCCAAGAGAGGATTTAACACTTTAGTTTTAAGACCACATTGTGGTGAAGCTGGTGATCCTGAGCATTTGGTTTCAGCATACTTGTTGTCTCAAAGTATTTCTCATGGTATTCTGTTGAGAAAAGTACCTTTTGTTCAATATTTGTACTTCCTTGACCAGGTTGGTATTGCAATGTCTCCATTGTCTAACAACGCTTTGTTCTTGACTTACGACAAGAATCCTTTCCCACACTATTTCAAGAGAGGATTGAATGTTTCGTTGTCTACGGATGATCCATTGCAATTTTCTTACACTAGGGAACCTTTAATTGAAGAGTATTCTGTAGCTGCACAAATCTATAAGCTTTCCAATGTTGACATGTGTGAGCTAGCTAGAAACTCTGTTCTACAGAGTGGTTGGGAAGCTCAAATTAAGAAGCATTGGATTGGTAAGGATTACGAACTGCCAGGTGTTGAAGGTAATGATGTCGGAAAGACAAATGTTCCAAATATTAGAATTAATTACAGGTACGATACTTTGGCAACCGAATTGGAACTAGTTAACCACTTTGCTAATTTCAACAAAGATTAATAATAATACGTATGCTTTAATAATTATTTAATTTAATCAAATGAATAGGAGGTATTTTTTAAAGGCAATACATCCATCTCTTGGCTTATTATCAGGTCTTCTTAATTGGGCAGGGCGTGTGTTATGCATCGAATATTTACAGAGTAATTGATTTTATGTACATATGTCGGGAAAAGTTTAATTGTCCTCTTCTACTTTAGACTGTTCCTCGTCATAATAATTGACGTAATAATAATACAAAGAGCCAAAACCAACCAACATCAATGCAGTAGGAATCAAGATATTAGGTTTGTTATCAACTATCAACTTTGATTCATCACCTTGAAATACAACACAGTATTCCTTATCGTGAATATTACCAATCAACTTCCACCCGTCATCTTCAAATTTACTTATAAGTCCCAGTATTTCCTCGGGTGGAAAGTGTGCTGCATTGATTATCCCAAATAAGTCAGTGTGATTAACATTAAATAAATTAAAATTCTTTCCTAATAATTTGTTTGTTGTCTCTTTTGATGAAAGGTCGTAGATCAAAATGGGCTTATATCTTTTTTTACTTTTATTCAGGAACCCAGTTACAGTAGCAATTTTATTAGTCATTCTTCGTATCTTTATATTTGATTTAGTAGTTGTATTTATGTCTGAACCAAAAATCATCTTTCCGGGTGAAACACCCACATTACTAGTAACTTCATCCCATTTATAGGCACGCTTGGTCATATTTTGCATATTCTGCTTTTGCTTTTCCCTTAATTCAATTAGATCCAGGTAGTTTTCTAGCGCTTTGATATCTATATCCCCTTTTGTTGATTTACCAGCTACTTTGGATTGATCAGCGGATTTTCTTGCCAGTCCACTTGAAATAGTATCATCGTCCAAGTTGTGATTCGGTTTAGCTGTTGAAGGTTTTAGATTGACATGGATCACTTTCTTCTTGATTGGTTGCTTTGCATTTGGATGGATTGGACTAACAATGTTAGTGATTTCTTTATGGTTATCCAATTTTGTGAGACACTCTGAGATTTCACCATCGGAAATTCTCTTCTGCAGGAGCAGTAATTGCAGATTAGCAAACGTTTTCTTGTTTTTGATATCTTTCAAGCCATGCTTTGCACCTATGTCGGATAGAACTGAATATAATGCTGATTCAGGTGCAACACTCTTTATGTCCTTCAGTTTTAATACTTTCTGTATGAATTCGTTCACCGATTTTCCTTTTGCAGCAGTACTTTGTGGATCCCTGGAGCCGTTTGTCTTAGTACTACGATTGATTGTACTAGTCCACCTAACAGACAAATTTACTGCCCTTGAATTTGCTAGTGTCAATGGTATTAGCTTCGACATCTTAATTTAGAGTCCCAATTCCACGAGCACACTACCCTTATGACTAGTAAATGTTCACTTAGTTCTAGTAGATTCTGATTGACTTAAACACTATTTCTAATCTTTGATGATAAGATGGAAGCTATCGTATGTTCATAGAGTTTAGCTCTTTAGAAGTTATGGGTTTGACTTAGTTCTCACTTTTTTCAATGAATTTCATGTATGATTATTATTGGAAATATCTCTAATTGGGACTTTATCTTGACACCAAAATATAAAAAAGTGGAAACCAACAAGTGACGTTATTAATGTAGTATAATTTGTTGTGTGCTATTAAAATATATATTTATGTATCATACTTGTATTCAAATGCCAGCAAAAACACAATTTCTATTGTAGTGTACATAGGAATCAAAACATATGCGTGAAATTCACATTTTATTGATCACGAACGGATGAGGTCAAAAAATTACAAAACAACGTTACGATGAACATGACTAGTTAAATGCTATAGTTTTCAATCAGAATCTGACTCAGCTTCTGTGTCAGTGTCAATATCTGTGTAATCACTATCGCTTTCATCTTCGTCATCTACATCACTTTCGTCTTCGTCTTCATCACTGGAGTCGTATTCTTGAGCGATGTCTTTCTCTAGTTCTTCTTCAATGGTTGGCTTTGAGACGTGAGCTTCATCCTGGACATTCATGGTCATGGTGAAATCTAAGTCTGGGCCAAAGTAATCGGTGTTCTTGAGAACAATTCTGAAGTACACAGTCTCTGGCTTTGGTGGGGCTGGTTGACTTAATGGGATTTTGATGGTACCAATCTCCCAGTCCTCGGCATTGAAGTCCTTTCCAAGTTCTTTGATCTCTCTTTTGTCCAAATGCTTGGATAAGTTCTTGAAAGACAGGCGGTCAATGTTCACTGGAGTTTGTAGAATCTTTAAGTCCTTTTGGAAACATAGGAATGCCACCCAAGAGGATTTCCTTTCGACAGGGAAGTGTGGGGACAAAGTTTGTGGAACTAGCGGTTGTTCTAGCATGGAGGCAAATGGATCTCTTAGAGATTCAAAATCAGTCTTTTCCTCAAGCATTTCAGCTGGGAATTTCTCTGTTGGGATCAGTTTTTGCTTTGCGGAGCGCACAAGCACTTTCAAAGAGATGTATGGGGTGGAAGATGGAGTCACAGCAGGTTCACCAGGAACAACAAAATCTGCTCTGATCAATTTCAAAAATGGGATGTTGGAAGCTACGGACAATGTCTGCTGTAGCAACTGTTTATCCTCAATACCCAGTATTTCGCCAATCTTCTTATCTTCAAAAGTGAACAGTTTGCCCAGAGTGTGAACGTTTTCCTTAGCTGCAGCCTTCTCGAATACCTCTTTGTCAACGTTTGGCAATTGTAGAATTTCACCGTTGTTGGTATTTGGCAAGGCTTGGACAATACACTTGAACGTGTCCAAAGTACTGATAGCGACGTCCAGGTTTCTGAAACCAGCTGCGATGTCAAGCAGGCCATGCAAGATAGAATGACACTTGGAGACGATTCTGTATTTGATCTGGTTCTTCTCCTCTGAGCCGCTGTCACGACGGTGGATGTGGTCCTGTAGCAATTTCTCGAAATCCTTGCTGTTTAGGTTAGGGTAAAAATTCTTGAACTCCTGCGCGTGTGAGATCCATTGGACGATCAAGTTCACGGTGACGATCTCTGATGGCTTGTAATTGACCAATCTATCGACCAAGTACGAAGCGGTGTTGACATGGATGTTCTTTCTGGTGTAGGACTGGGTTCTGGTCCACCACTTACCGACCAAGTATGGCAGCACGACACCCAGCAAAGACACGTAGAAGATCACAAGCAGAGGTGAGGCGGACCCGGAGACCATGAAGCTTGGGATGGCGATACCGTGGGTAGTGGACTGTGGACCGTCAGGGTGGCCGTACTTCAGGTAGTTCTCCCTCACTATAGGGTCAGTAAGTGCCTCGTGGGCCTTGGAGATCTGCACGTACATCTCTTCCATGGCTGTTCTCTCCTCTGCGGACAGCTCCTTCGACATCTTATCCGGGTGGAACTTCAGGGACAGCCTCCTATACGCGGACTTGATGTCCTTGTCTGATGCGCTAGGGGAGATACCCAGCAGGTCGTAAGGGTCAAACATCTGGGCCATAGACTGCGTGATCGTCTCCGTGTTGGCCGCGATACGCTGGATCAGCAACGCGACAGACACCCACCCGATAAACAGCATCAAGTTGGTGAATGAGAACAACCCGTTGCCGGGGTCCATAAGCTTCGTAGCCCACTGCTCCCTGAACTTTCTAACACTAGAACTCTCGAGCTCCTTGTTCAGCTCCGTGTACTTGTCCTGCAACTCCTTGTTCTCACCGAGCTCGCTCACCGCATCCGTGCTCTTGGTCAGCTTGTACAACTGACGTATGGTCATCGGCACCAGCACCATCAGCAGCAAAGTCAGCAGAAAGAACGGCCACGTCTCGCTCCCTTCATCGTATTCATAACTTAGTGCCATTGCGTATCAATCTTCTGATGCAACGCCAATAATGCCAAACCTTTGCAAATACTATTCAAAATATAAACACACCACTGGTTTTAATACTACAATTGAAAAATTATTTTGCAACTTTTTTTTTGCAACTTTTTTTTGCAAGTTTCTGCGATTTTCTGCGTTTCGTCATCGCAAGTGAATTGGAATTCCCAGTAGAAGCGTGAAAAAATAAAGGGCTCCGTAAGACCCACAGACAGACACGCAGACACAAACAAACACGCAGACAGACACGCAGACAGACACGCAGACGGTATTTACGCCTTCTTAAGGAACGCGACTGTAACGATAAACGGAACTGCTGATCATGTGATACACGGGAATATCATATTGAACGCAAGTACATGTGATGTGACGTATAGAGTGTGTGTTGTTAATCATGGTAAACGTAGACCAGGTGATGCGACGTATATAATGTGATACAGGCATCACACAGTACGTTTCACGTTCCACGTGTATCCTTATATACGTGAAAAATGGATCAATTTCTCAAAATCTGGCTGAAATGGCAGTCTTTTTTTGTTTTATTATAATGAGAAAGAGGGCTACCTACTTAGTCCTGGGCATCTGGTATTGCTGTTGGGGGGGAGTTGTTATTATACATACCAATTTTCTGATACCTGTTTGGAAACACACGTATACTCATTTATTGGTACAAAAAAAAACAGTCTCCTGAACATACAAAAACAGATCCACAAGGATGTCGCTGAAGCCTAGGTCGTTGACTGCGAAGAAGAGGAGGCCCAGCCAGAACCACGGTGAGCTTATGGCTCTCGGGATCGGTAACCCGCTGGATGTGGTGCGCAAGTACCTGGGGCTGGGGGTCTCGGATATGGACCTGAATGACGGGCGGTACGTGTCGAAGAAGAAGCGCAACCGGTACACGGTGATGCCCATGCTTGTGTTTTTCGTGGTCGTGATGTACCTGCTGGTGTCCACGTTCATGCCCAATGGTATGCGGGCGCCCGTGACGTACCCGCCGGAGCACGGTGCCTACCAGAACGAGGTTATTTCTTCCAGCCCGCTGATCTTCCCGCATGTGGAGCACGCCCCTGTGCTGAAGGAGATCGGGATCAGAGGCCTGTTCATACTGCGGATGGAGATGGACGGCACTAAGAGGTTCGTAATCAAGCCGGAGGACAAGCCGTTCTCCGACGAGGAGAAGAAGAAGACCACCGACCAAGTGCTGCTGGTCAAGAAGTCCTTCCTGGACCACGGAAAGCTTATATTCCCAAAGAAAAACGAGAGCCCCGAGTTCGTGGTCGTGACTCTGGTGGATTTCGACAACTTCGACAGGGACACAATAGTCAAGATTGTGCAGAACAGAGTGGACTACGCCCAGAGACACAAGTACGGTATATACGTCCGCTGGGCACAAGAGTTCGTCACAGAGATGTCGATCCAGGAAGTCGCCCCAAGCTACCAATTAATGAAGGCCTCTATCATGAGAGCAGCAATTCACGCCTTCCCATACGCAAAATACTTTTTATTCCTAGACCAGACATCGCTGATCATGAACTCAGAAATTCCTCTACAGAAACTAATTCTGCATCAACCTACTGTGGAGGCCAACAAACAGGTATTGCCGATCCTACAACACTACAACGGCAGAAACGTCCCTGCCAAACTGGCTCAACAACCAGATCTGGTATTCCCACAACACGATAATGGTGTACTAGATCTTTCTGCATTCATCGTCGCCAACAGCTTGCACGGCAAAATGTTCTTAGACTACTTAAACGACCCATTGGTCAGAGATTACCATTGGGATGACATCTACACACAGTACGGCCATGTCCTAAACTGGCACCCAGAATTGCTGGACCGCACATTACTGGTAAAACGGAAAACATTGGCCAGCCCCGTTGAGGACCCAACAAACTTGAACATCAAGGACAACAAGATCGACGGTGGTGACTCCGGTTACTCCACTGGCGACTTCATCGCATCCCTAGCTAAGTGTAAGGAAAGAATTTCTTGCACAAGTGACCTGGATGTAATGTACAAGTTTTCGCATATGGGATAGATCGAATAATTCTCGTGTTTGGGATTCATTGAGCTATGAGATAAGGCAAACATTATCCCAAGTCAAAATTTACTATATACCCAAAACTCTGATAGAGCGCTGTTTTCTTTCTTCCTAATTTACTTTACACCCAGTTTATAAAGGCATCATTACACTTTTGATGGAATGCATTTGTTATATTATTTTTACTTACAAGACTTTTTTTTAGTTACTAATTACATAATGTATCAACTGCGAGTTGTTTTTTTTTTGCACAAACTATCAATTCTTGAATGCAACTATAGCGGCAGATGAGATCTTTCTATGGATGTCTCTCTTGTCCACATCATGTGTGTCTTCCACCTCACCCCATCTTTCAACTTGGAATATTGTCTCCAACGTAGCTAAGCGTATAATTTCATCAAGGGATTTGACCAATTCTTTATGAGTGGATTTCTTAGTCATGCTTTCCATTAATAAGATACCACATATGAAAGATTTCGTTGTCAATACAGTCTTCTCAAACACTGCAAGGTCCCAAGGGGATAGTGAGTCCATGTAGTTCATTGCTGCATCCTTAACCTCTTGAGATTGCACATTCCCACGTAAACCATGAACATCCGCATCCAAGATTTGAAGTGTCAATTGTTTATCTGAAGATGAGTATTGCCCCAAAAACTCCTCTATCTTCTTGATGATGGGCAAGTACAACTTGTCCTGCTCCTCCCTCAAGGCACCTTCAAATTCCTTAGCCGGTGAAAACACAAGTAATGTATCAGTGTCCATGTATCTAAGTAGTTGATTCTTTATAACAGTGGTGTCACCGCCGATCTTTGCGACAGCTTCGGGGTCACAATCCGCATTACTGGTGGTCTCCAAGTCAATGCATCTTGAGACAAGCGATGTAAGTGGTAAGGAGAATTTCTTACTGGCCACTTCTTGCAAGTTACTCCATTCTTTCTTTAACATCAGCCCTAGAACTTTCCGATCATGGTCAATGGCCAAGTTATTTCCCAGCGGAGTCCTCAACGGCTTAGAATCTAATTGAACAGTGATCTTATCGCCGCCAAAATCTAACCCAACCTGGTCCCAGAATTTCTGTCCTGTCTTGCTCAACTTATTCGTCTCAGTCTTCAAGTTGTTCTCAATGGAGCTATCAACCCCCAGCGGCGAGGCTCTACTACTGGCATGGTAAAACCTGGTGCGTCCTATATGCAAACGCCAATAACTTAACCTCCTGTATACCTTCAACATCGCTCGCTATCTGTAGTATCCCTCACTTGAACAGAGCCTTCAACTCTTAGAGTCTGGTCAACTTCATTTAAGTTTTTGAAAAGACGAGTTGATTTGAACTTTAAAGAAGTTAAAGCTTCCCTCCCGTGTTAGAGGGCCTGAGCTACTGACACATAAAACTACCGATACATATAACAACGGATATGTCTACACAAGCACAGGAGATGGCCACCACGCTCCGCATGAACAAGGGCCAATTGGAGATAGTAGAGCAACAGCTGAGCCAGCTAGAGAGACAGCAGAAATTCGCACAGGCCACCGCCAAAGAGCTGGAGTCGTACCCTACAGAGACTGTGTGGAGGTCATGTGGCAGAGCCTTTGTGCTACAGGACAAGGATTCTTACATCAAGGACCTGGGAACCGACGAGAAGACCCTCGAAGAGCAGGCCAAGGCACTCAGGATCAAGAAGAACTACCTGGATGTCTCGATCGAAAAGACCGTTGCAGGTCTCAAGAGTATGATGAAGTAATACATATAGACACTTATCATGCAATATATCAGATACTGTCTTTCATAGCAACAGCGTAAATATTAATAGAATAACTACTGCTTTTTAGTCAAAAATACGGTTTATTATGCTTCTAACGCAACATCACCAGTTACGTTACTGAAAATTTTTGTTTTGCGATGAGCTGCAAAGCTCATCGCATCGCATCGCATACAAAAGTTAGTCAAAATATTGGCTTTATATATCTGATATGTTTGTATTTGAGTTATTGGCGAAGACATAACAGTGAGAAGAACTAGTACAAGCAGGACGATGTCAGAGTATAAGAATTTGCCAGTTACGGTGGAGAAGCCAATCCCAGTGACGTATGATTTGGGTAACCTGAGTGTATTTGATACCAATGTCATTGACAGGAACGATGTGGACAGTTCAAATGCGAAGCGTGAGGAAGTTATCAAAAGTGTAACGCGTGACAATGTGCAGCTCTTGATCAACCAGCTGCTTTCGTTGCCAATTAAGAAGACTACTGAGCACACAGGTGGTAACAGTGGCCAAGGTGCTACTGTTGCGCTATTGCAATTGCCTGAGCCATCTTCTGAGCTACCAAGAGAGAAGCCATTGCCTAAGCCAAAGGCTCTTACCAAGTGGCAGAAGTTTGCGGCTAAGAAAGGTATCAAGCCAAAGGAGAGAGCGGGCAAGATGGTTTTCGATGAAGCTACGGGCAAGTGGGCTCCTAAGTGGGGTTACAACGGTATTAACAAGAAGCTGGATGACCAATGGTTGGTCGAAGTCGATGACGACACCAAGGGCACTGAGAATGAGCTGATAGATCCAAGATCGTTGAACAGAGCTGAGCGTAAGCGTCTAGTGAAGAAGAACGAGAGGCAGCAGAAGAAAAACTTGAAGAACGCTATGGGACAATAGATCCATAACTATGACAGGTATTCCAAAAACCAAGTGCTCTCAAATCGTTGAGCCACAGATATAAGTTACGTTTTCTTCAAAAATGAGATTACTTACATTCAGGTAGAGGTATCTCATTACACATTTCAAAGCATTACAACATCGAGTAGATATAGTTTACATATTTTTTGTATATTAGAAATTCAAATTCCCAACATAACTGATCCTAACTGGAATGTATATCATCGGGTCACCAATAATTTCTTTGGTGAGTAACAGAAGTTTAAAAAGCTTTACAGTAAGTTGAGCCATTTCATCTAAATGGTTAAGAGGATTTAGTGCTGATTGAAAAACAATTTTAAACATTAATTCAGGTATTTATTCCAGATTTATTGCATTATACATGGCTCCACAATACATTAGTGAAGAGTACGAATCGATGATTGATGCGGTCTTGACGTACTGCGATGAAGAAGTATCTCTAAACTCCCTGAGAGCTCAACTAAACGAAGTGTTTAGCCTCAACATCAAGTCATTTGACCTGAACCTTCGAACTTTGGTAGACAAGAAATTGGAAGCCTTCAAGAATGTAACAGAGAAGCCCAAGGTGAAGGACATCAGTACCGATAAAGTTATGACAGAGAATCGAAGGTATATAAATGTGATAAAACAGACTCTGAAGGAAGCAGAGTTAAAGAAAGAAGGCATAACAGTCACGAAAGTACAGAAGCCCAAGCTGAAACTAAAAGTTACCAACAGTAAAAAGAGTATGATTCACATCAAGATGACAGTGACGCCAGAGCTCCAAGCTGTAATCGGAACACATTATCAATCGAGAACAGAGATAGTTCGAAATTTATGGAAATATATTAAAGAACATAACTTACAAAATCCGGATGACAAGAGGCAAATCATATCAGATGCAATGTTGGAACCTGTGCTGGGCAAAACGTCGGATATATTCATGATGCACCGGGCTCTCAAACACCACATATTGGGACCAGCACCGATAGAGGCAGAAGTAATACGCACTGACCAAGAAAGTACTCCATCTCTAGCTTCAGAGTCCAGTGAGCAAGAACATGCAGATAGCACTGATACCAGCGACTCAGTTTACTACTCTACATGATTCCTAGCTAAGTAAGGGTAAAAAAAGTGAAGTTCATTTCAAAACGTGTTAAAATATTAGATAAATCACACCTCTATTAGAGCGAATATAATATAATCAATTCACAGAGGTACAGTTACAAACAACCGCATGTCCATCATGTATTTAAAGCAATGAGCTTATACGCATCCCGAGATACGACACCTCATCGCTATTTTTAGGTCTCTTCACTAACTTCTGTGGTTAGTAGAACTGTAATAGCACTAAGACTTGACATATAACTAGGCCACCGAGAATTGTTTTGTGGTATTGATCTAGCCCATTGATCTGATAAGTTTGTTATTTAATAAAATATTTGTGCTAAACACAGGCTTTTGATATTCTATCACATAAAATGTGCTCTAAAACAACTGAATAGGGATTATATTAGAAACTCCATCGATATTTTGATAACTGACAATCCCTCCCTATTAGAATTCAACCAGCTATATTTGAACAATATCCAAGTATCCTGAATAAAAATGAGCCGAAATAGTTCTAATCAATATTCCATTTACTCCGAAGTCAATTCTGCCGACGATGAAAGCATACTAAAGGAAACTTATCACTATACATTGATAGTTATTTTACTGGAATACATGGCCGAACCACGTTTTCATGTAAACTCTACTGGAGCTCCTCAACCATTAAGAGATGAAATGAACCAAAAAAGTAAAAGTGGTGAGTTTTTATTGAGAGAACAGTCAAGCATTGGCAGTTATCAGAATTCTAGCAGCGCAAAGGATTATCTTTTAGTTGCTCTCACAGAGAGACTTTCATTGATAACTAGGAACCAGATCAAAGTGACCGACCCAAATTTCAAAAGATGCTTGTTGAAGTTCTATAATGACTATTTCTTGGATCCAAATATGAAGATCAAACTGAAACAAACTTCTAATATCGAGGATATAGTTGCGTATTTCAGTCAGTCTGCCAATAAAGAATTGAATAAAGTACTTCTAGACAACTTCTCATTGGAGCTGTACAGACAAGTTGCCTCTTTTTTAGAGTTGCTTATCAATTGTACCCCAGAAAAATACATGGCTGACTTCAAACCTAAACTCGAAGCTATGAAGTCCACTTTCGAACCTAATAGATATAGACCACTCACTAAAAGATACTCTTTAGATATGAACTCAAATGTACCAATAACGGCGCAAAGACAACCGTCATGGAATTTAGATGACATTTCTCATATTGGTTATTTTATGAAGCTATTTGCTATGGACAAGATGAAAATACAATATGATGTTAATGATATCCTCAAACATCTATCACTGTCATCTTACAAGAATGAGCTACTAGAACTCAGAGTGAAGGTTAAGAACTCGTCGTTCTCTTTATCCGTTAGTGATTTCCCTACTGAGAGAGAATATAGAAATTGGCAAAATTATATTTTTGGAGAAACAACTCAACTTATTGATAAGTTTTCTTCGGAGCAAATATCAAATATAAATGCGCCAACACCATGCATTCCTTCCAATCGTAAAGCCATAATATCCAAGTTATTTGAATTGATTATCCAGTCAGAGTATAAGAATGATGAAAAAGTACTCGCATTATCTAAGGAATCCACGTTCTTTATTTTTAAGTGTGCAAAATATTGGTTATCTGACTTTCCATCAACAATTGCCTCATTATTTTTTGCTGCTATGAATAAAGTATTATTTACAAACGATATGCTTAACGTAGAGTTTGTTGAGAAGTCGATAATGATGGTCTCCAACCTATTTTTGAGATCAAGGGAAACCAAAGAACTAACCACATGGAATAATTACGATAGAATACTATGGGTGAAAACCTTACGGGTGATTTGTTCAAAGACGTTTAAATCTATAAGCATTCTATTATCTAAACTATTTGACCCCAATTTGCCCTCTTTTTCACCGTACTTATCCTTTTATTTTACAATAAAGTATACTGATAGATACACTGAGGATTACTTGAAATCAACTTCTTTTGAGAAAAAATGGGCAGAGTCTCTAAGAAATAATATCAACAGGGCTTGCCAAACCTATTATCAATCCTTGGTCTCAACCTTACCTAGAGATGAAACATTAGAAATACAGCATATTCAAGATATTGCAGAAAAGATATACAAGATGATTGAAAAACTACAGAAGAAATACCCAAAACCGATGTTTGAAGATGTTAATATAGCATTTGTGGTAGCAGACTTTTTAATTAATGCATTCCTTGTTGATCTTGAAACTATGTTGCGTTTTGTAAAACACTATCACAAAATAGCTTCAAAGTCGATTGCGCCTGTAGATGGTTTGGAATGTTACAAGGCTATTGTCGATTTACGTGAAATATATGTTCAGATAAAACCGAATGAGCTTTTTCCTATAAACCTTGAGAGTATGTTTGGACAGTTTTTACAAGCCCTAAATGATGACATCAAGAAAAGAATTATGCATGTAGTAAAATCATCTATAAAGGCTGAAAAATGGGTTAGGATGAATGACGCAACTTATTATAGTACCTCTATCGTTGATATATTTAGATTGGTGAATGAAGCTGTACAAATCTTTACGAAATTTGATTGGGAAGATCAATATGAAATTGCTTATCTAACTACCAACATCCTAAGTGAGTTCACTGAGGGTTTAAAATATTACTGTTCAAAACTTCAAAACTTAGCTGAAAATGATTTACAAATGGATGTAATAAATCTAATTACTGTAACACCAGAATCAACACCATTGTCATCAGGCATAGAAAAATTAGACAAGAAAGGAAAGACATGGAGTTTTCATCAGATGAAAAGGGCATTGAAGTCCAAACCATCAATAATGGTTCCAGCTCCATATGAGTATACTGTTAGGACATGTGTTATACTTAACAACCTGGATGCAATGCTGGGTATGATAACTCGTCTCGATGAACTTGTAAAGCCGCAAGAATTGTCTAAATACTTATCAGAGGCTAAAGCAAAGCCTAATAGAAGTACTGAAAATTCTAACAATATTAATCACATATTTACCATCAGAGTTTTAAATACAATGGAGGTTCATGCTGACACTAATGATGGGTTTTCAAATCTTAGAGTAACTCTAAATGACTCTAATCGAAAATCGGAGTTGGGATCTACTAGAATAATAGAAGATTCGCTAAACCCAATTTGGGATGAAGAATTTGAACTACGAATTTCTAACAAAGAAAAAGCATATATTGACTTTCTAGTCTGGCACCATTCTGATGCCAAGAACACAAAGATGGTAGAACTATGTGCAAAAGGACACGTTGTGTTGGATCCAAAGCGTTTTTCTGATAATGGCTTACCATCAGAAATGTCCATAGCAATGTCTCCCAAGGGCCACCTAAATATACATGTCACTCTAGAGACTGAGAAAATGGATCCACTTTTCTGTATTGGGAATGCCTACCGCACAGCACTAAGATCAAAGGAAAAACTATTAAATATGATTGTTACTAAATTTTCTACTGTTGTTGCACATATTATTTCAAAGAACACCTTGAAATTCGTTAAAGCTGAAAAGAAAAATTATGTTGGAAAGGACGCAGAGGAGGTTGTTTATGACGCAATTGTTCCTCTATTCGATTACTTAAATTCTAATTTAAGTATCCTGGCATCGGAACTTCCAAAAGAATTATTATTCGAGGTTATACTAAAAGCATGGGATGTCATTTTATTAAGAGCCGATTCCATGCTTCTTCCTTCCTTGTCTTCGATATCTTCTAGCGGTCTTGTAAACTCCGCTAGAAAATCTATATGGAGAAATTCTATCAGTTCTAATCCTACGATATCAGGCTTTGGGAAACCGCTAACAGAAGAAGATATATCTATTGTATTTAAATGGTTGGATGCATTGTGCATCGATTTCTTCCATAATGAAGGCGCAGGTCCTTCCATAGAGAATTTAAAGAATGTCAAATATACAAGTATGTTAAACATTCCAAAGTTTTATGGTACATCAGTACCAGAATTGAAGAAGCTGATTTTACAACTCGAGAAGAGCTACGATCAGTATTTAGATCACATATACAATCAAGACCATGCGACTATTCAATTGATCAGGACTCAAACTATGGGTGTTTCGAGACATGCTACAATCATGGGTAGTTCAACTAAGGCTACGCGAGAACAATTGAAAGATATTATCAAAGAAGAAGAGCATGATCCACTGAAAATATCTGCTGATAAAATGGATGTTATTTTGAGGATTCTCTTGGCCAAAGGGGAGTTCCATTTTGTCTATAAAAATCTAGAAAGAAGGAAAAAATTATTAAAGAAGATGGAGAACAAACGTATGGCTCGCAATGCGGCAATGGGTAAAAAAGCGATACAGTAACTGTTTGGAATTCTGAAACCCTGAAGCCATACAAGAGTAAAAACCAACTTTTTATGATAAATACAAAAATTCACTCACCACTACTGGTTTGTAACTATAAATTGCACAATTACGACTAACGACATTTATACTAGATAAATATGAACTGTACTAATAGTTAGGGATATATAGATATTGATGTACTAAACCACTTAACAGTTGTAATATTTTTAATTATTTGTTTTTTTCGTAATATCATCGATGATAGAGAAATATAAGTCAATGAAGTCTATACATTAGTTTTGAATGAAATTGTTAATATTGACACTAATACTTCACAAAATGGTGTACTGAATATATAATTTTTGTTACGGCAACTGCTTAATTGCTATATTACCAAATTCTGATAATTATGCAAATGTACACCCATCGTCCAATAAGAACATTTTTGCCAAAATATTTCAGCCAATAAGTGTTGAAAATAACTGCACCGTCGAGACAATTAGACAGGTTGTGCCCATTGTAGAACGTAAATAGCTGCTGAAACAACAATAATACTAACAGGCAAACTTAATACAACGTATCCCCAGAATAAAATATCGGCCATTTCGGCTTCAAAGAACTCATTTAGTTGGGTGATTTGGGTCAACTGAATAGCCGGTGGTGACACAGTTAGTAAGAAACCAACAACCAAAAAGATGGGATCATCTAAAATGCTGACGTTAATATATTTAACTGCAGCAGCAATAATTGGAAGCAAAAACATCGATGGGAGTATCATTCTACCGATGATTGACCCTACAATCAGTTTCTTGTAATTATGAGTTCTTCTAAAGGTCTCTTCCGAAGGGTAAAGGTTTGAACCAAGAACAATCAAGATCAGAGGAATGGAGACCGACCCAAGCTGAGTCACTGCCTCTGCCAATGTGTTGTTGATGAAACCATCGTCTTGGAATAGTTCATGTTGTAAAGGTGGAATAGCAGCAACAATAACTGAGGCTATCATTGACCATAAAGGTGGGTTTAAATAGGACAATATCTTGTTCACTATACCACGGGAATTATCCACAATCTTTTGGCTGAATGTACTAGGGACATAGTTCATACTGGTTGCTTCCGATGAAGCACCTGTCTGAGCCAGTGCGGATGTTGCCAAAGATGATCTGCTTTCCAAATGAGCCTGTACTTGAGAAGGTGGCATATGCTGAGTGTTTTCACCAGACCATCTCATCAGCTTATTATAACCCCAACTCCATCTTAGCATCTGTCCAAATTGCTGGAATATCAGCAAATATAAGATACCTCTGGAGGCAACGTTATCTCTGTTATCGTTGGGTATCTGGTCCCAAACCAAGTTGGGCAAAGTGTATGCCAATGATAAAGTTAAGGAAACCGGCAGAGAGTTACTGTTCCCAAATATGGAATTAGCCACCACAAAATTAGTCTCATCTCTGTCCAGCTTCAGCACTCGGGATATAAGTCTTCCTGAAAAGAAGGATATGAAGGTAGTGAGACCGAAGAATAGCGGTATTATAGCGATCTCCAGAATCTTGGCCATGGATAATGACCTAGCCAGCTTACTGAAGATCAGTGCCGGTGTGAACAAGTCCACATTGAGCGCTGATATAGCCTTCTGGGCCTTCTTTGGGAGCAAACCTGAACGGGCACTCCAAAACCCTGCAAATGATATTATAACCACTTGCATAACAGATTCGAAAACCTGATATGCAATTTGGCCAAACGAAAACGTTTCCGGAGTAGCCATCAAATAACTGTGTTGATTTATTGTATGTATATTGCTGTTGTGCAGACCAATATCAAAGAAATGTATTCTTTAACTATGATATAACCTACTTCTTGTTCTTATATATTTCCTTCTTATCACAGTGAGAAACTCAAAAGAAAATTAAGTTGGAACACACCCTTTGCCCATTATATTAAGAGTAGGCAGACTACATTTAAAGGGTTAGCGTACGATATTTGATAACATCGAAAGGGCATCCACAGCTGAACCCAAGGTCCCCCCCTCCCTAGAGCTCATCGAATTCTCCCCAGTCCCTCATCGCACATTGAAAGACAAAGCTGAGCCCACTCTTTGAAAAAAGAAATGAGAGAATGAAACCAACCCCTCCTTAGTGCAGTGCACATGATAAGGATTTCAGATGATTTGCCATGCGTTCAAACACCCTCTTTCACAAGAGATAGATCAGGAAAGTTGTGAAACCTTTAGTTGTTATTGCAATGTTGATTTCATCTTCTTATCTGCACTTCGAGCAATAGCCTATAGTGGTCGCTGATAACGGCATGTAGGCATATAACCGACTATGTCAATAAGGCATAGAGCTAGTTGTTTTATTCATATATAATGTTATAAGTACTTTCTTGTATTTAGATTATCAAGTTGCTTCCTCTGTATGGGAAGGATGGAGCCTGGAGAGCGGAGATAGTCTTGTTGCTGCCGATTCTCTCTGGGAAGCCCTCGAAGGAATTAGCGTATGTGGCTACGGAGTGTGCGATCAGCTTGGTGTTGACCAAGAATGCGTCCCATGCCAAGTTCGAGATGTCATCACACAATTGGTGGTAGCACTTGTCTAGGACACCACCGTTGAAGACGTTCTTCTTCTCTGCACCGGTGGCAATACCACCGGCTGGGATACCGTTTTCGATGAAGCCGACGTAGTCGGAACGGCCATCGAATGGGATCAGAGTGTAGTTTAGGCCCTGGTCCTTGTAGTAGTTAATGTACAAGTCTCTCAATTCTTGGGATCCTGGTGGGTTGACTGTGTTGTTAGCGTCGTAGACCTCGTATTCGTAGTTTGGAGAGGCCATCATATCGTAGTCCATGAATACTCTCAACTTCAAGTTTTCTTCCTTCGACAAGCTGTTGGCGTAGTAGTTGGAGCCTAACAGGCCTTCTTCTTCAGCAGCCCACCATGCAAATCTGACCTTGTTGTTAATCTTGAAATGGGTCAGTTGCTTAGCGACAGTCAATAGAGAAATGGTACCAGATCCATCGTCGTTCAAACCTGGACCTTCTTCAACAGAGTCAGAGTGAGCACCCAAACCAACGATGTTGTTCTCGTCACCGTGCTTAGTGTCTGCAATAATGTTCTTAGTCTTGATCTTTCCAACGTAAGAGTCCATAGCAAAATACAAGGAGTAATCTGGGTCAAATGCCAACTTGGCAATAATCTCCTTACCAGTTACGTAGGTGACACCAATGGTAGAAACTGTGTGGTTAGTTGGAGCACCCAAGGTACCCTTTAGACCATCTAGGGACAATGGTTCGTTGTCGTAGATGACCACGGCGTGGAATCCGTATTTACCGGCCAAGTCAGACTTGACACCAAATGGACACTCACCTCTTTCAATCAAGGCAATGTCGTGCTTGTGCTTGGAACCCTTGCGGTGGACAGCGGCGAAGTCCTTCTCGTGACAACCCAAGTTAGGAATCTCAATCACACGGCCAACAAATGGCTTAACTGGTGGCGACAGAGCAAAAGCTGTGGTGTTCTTGAACGTCTTACCAGTTTTGGCATCGGTCAGGTTATAAGATCTGATTTTGCCAGCCAAGGCATCGAATTCTTGGACAGAGACGTCGTAGTAGTCCTTCATGTCATCGAAGGCGTCCAGGATGTAGTCGATGGTCTTGCCATGGCCTGGAGAACCAATAACACGGGTTGGGTGGCCAAACTTTTTCTTACTCTTCTTGGCAATCTTTAGAAGGTCATGAGCGGTCTTGTTCAAGTCATCCAGTTCAATCTTGTCTTGCAACTTGTCAGACTCAACAATTGGCTTCAATAAGTATGGGACATGTGGCTTCCACAAGAAAGACCAGAAACTCTTCTTGCATGGACTCACATCCTCATCATCGTCCTCATAAACTTCAGCAGCATCCTGCTCAGAGTGTCCTTGACTCAAGGCATCCTTAACACCGGAGATGATTGAGTCCCAGTCAGTCTCCTTTGTCTCCTTCAGAGCGGACAGGTCAAAGGCCTGTTGTTCACCATAAAATGGCAACACGGAAGCGTTACTATAGGCTACCAGAGCAGCAGTTACAGCAATAGTAGAAAACTTCATTCTTTCGAGTATGAGTGTATCTACTTTTGGTTCTATATAGGTAAGTGTGAGTAACAATTCAAATATAATTGGTAAGAAAATGCAAGACTCCTTATATTGGAAAGAATTTAAAGTCAGAAGCCCCGGGGTGTGTGTAATAATTAATTCATTGAAAGGTGGGAAAGCAACAATTGACTGTAGGTGATGAGCAAAAAAAAGAATTAAATGCAGATTAGGGATCAAAGGAAATTAGATTGAGTCAAGAACCAAGTCAAAAACGATGTGGCAGATGATAATTCTGCTCGTATAACATATAGGTTATCAGTTTCAACATTGGATTAAGCAAATGACACCCGTGATAAAATCCCATTTCCATGAATGTTGTTCATTGATATTCATCCATGAAAGTAAAATTCAACAACCTTGTAGTTGTTTTCCATTTCTGTCAAAAGGAAGGAGATATGATATCAATACCAGTTTCCACAGAGAAGTAAAATTGACGGCATAATACTGGATTATATCCATTCAACAATTTTATAAAATTACAGTTAAGTTCTCATGCCTTATCGTGAGTACCTTTGCAAAGTGTTATATACCAGCCGCTGCATCAGTGCGTCTTGAAAGGCAATAAAGCTATGGAGAATGTGTCAAAATAGTAGGGTAAAAAATAACCCTAATGTACTGCTAACAACGAACCCTAATTTGATGGGGATAATCAGATAATATCACTTTAGAGAAACCCTAAACTCACATGATAGGTACTCTCAAACGTATATTCCAAGCAGATTACAACTTGAGTGTGTGACCCTATATGGAGGCCAATAACGGCTGTGGGGGGGCAGGCGCATGCTGCCCGGTTATTGCTACCAAGTCATGTATATCTTTCAGTGTACCAATTGCTTGAATTTGACTTCCCAGTTCGTTGTTACCATGTCTGTAGTTTAAGTTGTGGTTCACAGTAGTCATTCCTTGGCTTAGTGCTGACTGTCCTAGTTTGGGAATGTGCATACCATTCAAGCATACTAGGGGTGGAAAACGCGTTGTTGCGGGGATGAAGAGAATATCAAATCTAGAGAATATTTGGAACATCTTTAGTCCCAATAGGGAAAGGAACCAAATGGCTCATGACTACTAACGCGAAAAATAGTTCTTCTTTTGGCATTTCGTCGAAATTCTCTTTTTTTTTGCGTTCTATGTGGAAAAACGCGAAAAATAGAAAAGGGAAAACGATGCTATGGAAAGCAGAGGGGGGAGGATGTGTACACGGGGGAAGAGGGGGCGGATCGGATAGAATAAAGTTGAATCATGGTTCTATGATATTAAATGTCTCAAATACATAGTCGCGTTTGTCCTATGAATTCGTTTTCTCTGAAAGAGGCTTATTCTTAAATATGCATTACGTATCCATTGTAGCTC
Organism: Nakaseomyces glabratus; assembly: GCF_010111755.1. Lineage (NCBI taxonomy): Eukaryota > Fungi > Ascomycota > Saccharomycetes > Saccharomycetales > Saccharomycetaceae > Nakaseomyces > Nakaseomyces glabratus. The sequence goes on from NC_088957.1 coordinate 739,461, forward strand.
AAATTAATACTGGCCACGTAATCAAATTTTAATTTCGGAGATTCTGAAGTTATACATCAGGCAACAAACAATGCATCTTATGTGCTTACGTAGCATTCCAATACAAATACGACATATAGTCAAGTAACGACCACTCGTGATCATGTAGTAAAAAGATACACATTGATATACATTTGCAAAACTTCATCTTAGAGATTTTAACATGGGAAAAAATGGTTACAATATAAATTGTTGCGACCGGGACGATGACCTGACCGTATCATCTGGTGTGATAAGCCAGTGATAGTAAATGTACGTTCTCAACACCTTAAAGGTTGGGGAATCACACCATCTATCATTGGGCTTTGCAAATCTCAAACTTCTGAACACCCGTATGGTTTTATTTTAACACCGATAAATATTTGAGCGCCATAGCACGGGCACCAGCTCACACACCGGAAGAAATTGCCGACGGCTGTAGAAGTGTATCACACATATATTTGTTTTTTTGGAAAAAAAAATGCCTCATATGCCGATCCCGGGATTACACAGATCAATAACTTATCTTCTTACAGTAATGGTAACCCTTTCTTTCTTTTACATATTAAAAAGGATCTGCAAACTTCCACGGATCACCATATGATATTCGGCTTTTACCATATGAAAAAAATGACTGGTAATACAACCTGCAAAGAAGGTACTGGACACTGTGAGAGCAACTGGATCAGGACCCTCTAAATATTAAGGTACGAACTATTTTTCCAAATTTTTCATATTAAACCCTTCTCCTCATATTAGAAGTGATCCCAGTTGTATATTACTAATTCATTTGCCATACACAAGAAAAGATTCTCCAATGAGAATAAAATGTTTTTGGTGCGTACGTTTCTGGGAGAATAAAAATTGAACAACTTGAGATCTTGATTACATTATAGGAGAAGAAAAGGGATCGTCGCACACAGACAACCACGTACTGGGCAGCATAGAAAAAGTAACGAAGCAATATGGTAACCTTTTCTTCGCTTTAGTCTCAATTGTATTATGTAACACAGGCTCTTGCAAAACCATTCAAGCAGTTGTGCTACTGCATAATCTGGGGTAAATGTGTGCAGTGTGGAGGAAGACTCTGAACTGAACATAAACTTTAAATTGCTTTTTTTTTTTTACTTCTTACATGCCCCGTAGTTATAGTGCAATCCACATCTTCGGCTATCTCAGGAGATTGCCCCTACTCTGTATTACTCCACTTCTACTTCCCCCCAACACCGCACTTTGATATGCGACCCTTTCTGTACATTTTTTCTTTTTGCCTTTCCCCATTTTCTCGCAATTCTACCTGCACTTGAGATCTTGACTCAGATACAAAAGTGGTCTATCCACCCCAGCTCCAAAGAAAAGACTGCAGCAACGTGCTAATACTTGATTTGTACCGACATACGATGTGGCAACAAAATAAGAAAAAGGGATGATTTTCAGAATTCCTTGATTGGCCTTAGCCAAACCTTATCAGTTCTCACAGAAGCAGCCGCACAGTCTACACAGTGTTGCCACTAGAAGTGAGGAACATCTTCAAGATCCCACCTACAGCTTCATAATGCTGTACGATGAACGATGCCAGCTCCCAGATCACTCCTGCATATTACGTGCCGTCCCCAGTGTTTTCTAAGCTAGTCGGGACTTACCAGCTATTTATATATCGTGAGTCGTTATAGACTGTTGTGTGCACGGCAGTTTCACTGTCGATTTTCTTTCTTTTAGATTATCCAAAGTGATATTTCGTGTGCTACAGCAATGACCCCCCCCCCCCGTGTAGTTGACACGCACCAAAAAGAAGAAGGAACAGAAAACAGTACAAACGCGGTGTGTGTTTGCCAGCACAATCTTTTCTTTGGCCCAAATGCTGGACCCTTCCGCTGGTACTGGTAACACGACTAATGTGTGCTAGCAGTTGCACCAAATGTTGTGCTTATTGAAAGCAAAAAATAGAGACTACGCACAAAGAAAAGACTAACTCAACACATTAGCTTATAGAAAGAAAAGAAGGTTGGAAAGAAAAGGCGTTGTAAGTCTTTTCTTATTGCCTACATTAGAATAGAATAGATCAATGTTAAGTGAACGGAACCAGTAACTGACGGGAAAATCCTTTGTTGTAGGTGCATTTTTCTTTTAGGCGATCCTTTTCTTATTCGTTGCCAGACCAAAAAATTATTCTCTTTTCCATGTTCGCTGGTCAATTCTTTCAATTTTGAACACATATATAACATCGACAAAAGTCGTTCTTTTCTCTCGAGACTTGAGACATTCCAATTGTTTTTTATTTTGTAAAACATAAATACAACATACTAAAAAGTCCATCGGATTACTATAAATTAAAACAGTTTTAAAAAAAAGACCTTCTTTTTTTTTTTATCCTTCCACTTTCCTTAAAGATTTTATTGATAAAACTAAATCGAAACTTTACGTTCCTTTTAACTTAACCTACAAAAAACGATAATACAGAAATAATGAAGTTGTCCATCCCTCTATTGTCTCTAGCTGCTACCTCCGTTCTAGCCGCTCCAGCCGTTGTCACTGTCACCGAAGTTGCTCACGAACACGATGTCAAGACCGTCCGCGGTGTTGTCTACGTGCAAGGTGGTGAAACAAAGACCAGCTACACCACTTTGGATGACTCCACTCCAACTAGTGTAGCAGAACCAGTTCAAGAGAACCAAGTTCAAAACAACGCTCAAGCACCAGCTCCATCTTCCTCTTCTTCCCCAACTCCAGCTCCAGCCCCAGCTGCTTCTCCATCCTCTTCTTCCCCAGCTGCCGCATCCCCATCCCCATCTCCATCTCCAGCTCAAGACTCAAACTTGTCTGACTTTGCCAAGAGTATGTTGAACGAACACAACATCAAGAGAGCTTTGCACCAAGACACCAACCCATTGACTTGGTCTGATGAATTGGCCCAATACGCTCAAAACTATGCTAACAACTACGACTGTTCCGGTAACTTGGTCCACTCTGGTGGTCCATACGGTGAAAACTTGGCCATTGGTTACTCTCCAGTCGGTTCCGTCGATGCTTGGTACGATGAGATCAAGGACTACAACTACGCCAACCCAGGTTTCTCCGAGTCTACTGGTCACTTCACTCAAGTCGTCTGGAAGTCTTCCACTAAGGTCGGTTGTGCTGTCAAGTCCTGTGGTGGTGTCTGGGGTGACTATGTCATTTGCTCTTACGACCCAGCTGGTAACTTCCTTGGTGAATTTGCACAAAATGTTGCTCCTTTGAAATAAATGTACTTGAATATGGGAAGAGGACTCTAATCCTTTGAGATTAGGCTCTCAGTCATTCAATTATTTTTTATTCAGTCATGCTTCAATATTTCAATTTCACATCGATTAAAATTTCTTTCATTTAAATTTCAATCTTTATTTTATCAATTCGTATTCACGATGGGCGCTATTTTTACCTATTATTTTTTCTCAGCTTTGTTTAAGAACAGTTCCACAACTTTTCAATAGCTAGTGGAACCGGTTTGCATTTTTTTTTACCTTTTTTTTGTTTCACATTCACTACCACTGGTAAAGTTATCCAGTTTTATAAAGTTTTATCCAATTTTGCTCATTGATACCCTGAGGAGACTCTCTTATCTTTGTCCATCTGGTTTTCTTTTTTCACCTTCGCTTATCCTAAAAGAGATTTATTCATCCTCTTATAATAAGTTTCTGACGGTTATTTTCAGACAACTTATACCTTTACTTCCCAATTGTATACTATTTTCGCATATGTATCAATAGTCATTCGTTGCATTATTTATTATCAAAAACTTCAGGATCAAATCATGTTCACGATATGTACTGTATACATTGTCAACATTTATAACACGGTTTCTAGTTTTTTTAATTAATCTCTAATCATATTTTGTTTTCATACAATACAGTATTACATAAATCAAGATGAGACAACTCATTTTAATATTGGTTAAATGATGTAAAAATTATTTATTGATTTTCAGGTCCGTCTACTAATCTAGTGATACTTGTAGATACTTCATAAAAGTAAAATAATCAACCTAAAAACAACATCAGCTGCAACATGACGAGGTATCATTAGTTGATGGCCTCTGTGTCTGAATATCAACAGTATTGGACGAGACTGAGTCCGTTCTTCGACTTTGATCTTTATTCTTTAATGAAGCCTTCTTGGTGCTATATAACTGTTCACCAATTTCTTGGAATATATCTTTAACACCAGCACCTGTTTTAGCACTTACCTCCTTAAACAATAACTTTTGTGCCTGGGCGTACTCCGCACCTTCCTCGGTTTCGATCTTTCTAGCACTTTCATCGGCCTCTACTATATCCACCTTGTTCCCAACTAGATAAATTACTAGCTCTTCGTCTCCGACTTTATTCTGTAGTTCTTGCACCCAACTTTGAGCTTTTGACAATGAGTCTGGTTGGGTAACATCATATACCACCAAAGCTGCATTGGCGTTTCTATAATACATGGGTGCCAGGGACTTATACCTTTCTTGACCAGCAGTATCCCATATTTCAAACTTTATAACAACATCCTCATTACCATCTTTAATTTTGACTGTTTGCGAAAGAAACGCAGCACCAATAGTACTCTCCCTTAGTTCATCAAATGTATCTTTTACAAATCTGTGAACAATGGATGACTTACCAACGGAGGAATCACCAAGCAGAACTAGTTTGAACTGTAGCATACTATACTTCTTTATCTTTTGATGTGCAATTAATAGGCGGTGAACCGAGTTTCTGGATTAATCTATCAACAGTGGCAAATAGTCAACCTCTAAATCAGCTTTCAACAACTATATAGTATAATAGAAATGTCTTACTAAAAGCGTGTATTATATCCAGTTAAACACTGATGAATTGAAATGCTAACCTAATATATACGATAAACCGTTTCAGCTGGTAAAGCGCAGAATGTGCTTGAAAGTGATCACTACGAGTATCTTTCCTTCAAAACCCAATTATATTTACTATCTTCAGCCATTCAAACCCACTTGATCTCGTATCATACAACCCCTGTTCTCAGCCCTTTTTTTGATCGTACGCATAACCTCTAACAAAACAGATACAGGAAAAAACAGTAGCCACAGAATATTGTCAACTCTGGAGTCAAAAGTTCTATTGTTACAACTTGTAAGCCTACCGTCTGGTTAGATGTACAGCCAGTGAGTCACATGGGTCTTGACAATAATAGTTATTAACCACAGCTGTCATATATATATCAAATCATGCTGGAAATTACAATATAAAAATGATGCATCTCGGTTGTGTATCAAGTGCTTCTAAGTTCAGACTACCCTTATAATAACTGACCTTATCTTAGATGCTAATTTACATATGCATTATATTTATGGTAAATCTGAGATGAGAAAAAAGGCCAGTCATCTTAGTATTCTTGTGAAACAAACTTTTACCAAGGTTGAAATTAGAGTACATTATCTAATAAACACCCTAACTTGTAAATAATTATGATTTACAGCATTTAACGTGCCTACCAAGATATTTCAACACCTTGGTTTTTGTTGGGGGGTTTCTATGGCTCGCGCTTATCATTTTGTCTGACCCGATATAAAATTAATCCATTATTCATCAAACAATCACGAGGAAATGTACGTACGCCATGTAAAAGAAGTAAATCAAATTGATTACCAAATACTCACTATAATTTATCTGTAAATAATAGAATTAGGTGACACTTAAATTCATGTGAGTGCGTGGAATAGTTTAACCTTTTCAAAGCATGATCCATTACATTAATGGAAGTTGCTAGAATCCCTTGTTCTAATAAATACAATTGATGTGTATTTTACTAAAGATTTTAGTTCTTTAGTACTTATTGACTTTCATTCTAAGAATAGAACTTGGCTATAAAATGAGTAGCCTTAGGTTGCTTGATAAAATGCGCGCTTCACTCGATATTGTTAGAAAATTATAGCTAAAGCAATTCACTAAATCATTCTACTTAGCTAATAAAATTTACGTCCCTGATATAGTGTGATTTGTCTAGTATTGAACTATAATATATATCGACGGTTAAGGCCACTTTAAGCACAATCCGATTTTCACGTGATTTCTGACCAATGAATGATAGAACTGATTAAAGGGTCTGTGAAACGAATTGTCCATACAGTTCGAATTCATGGACGCAATTTACACTGGTAATACTATTATCCAACAGTCTTCGAGAGAATGAATAATTTACCGACAAATCCATTCGATACTTGTCATATCTTTGAATTAGAGCGTTTGCAATCTAAGAGCTATCAAGAGTCAGAGGTCATACTTTAGAAAAATATAAATTGTATCAAGGGTTACATTTCTGGAGTAAGCACCCTATAGCTAATAACTAAGCATTACTTTAAAAATACACATATCTGCTCTGCAACAACAATTGCTTTGATTAACAATACAGCTCTATTTCCATTTACAATAATAAAATAGCATAACAACTTGTTTATATTAATACAGGAGATCAAAGTTATTCGAGAGTAAAACAAATTTTACGACCATTGGTACTTGATATTGTGGAATAATATTAGTATTGTGGTTAAAAATAGCTACCAATTATTAGAAACATAATGCTGAGAACCAAAATTACTGGATCTTCTCATGTCCTCAGGACTGCGTTCAAGAGATATTCTTCAACTATCGATAGTGGAGCTGTGGAAGTTGTGAAACCTAAGAAAACAAGTTTCACACGCCGTCTCTTTAGATTGGGTTTAGCCGTCACGGCATTCTATGCTGGTGGTGTTGCTGTTTCTCAATATGATGACGATTTAGGTACTTTATTTACCGAAAAGGTGCCGGGAGCTGAAAAACTGGTTGACAGTTATGTGACTTACAGATATGATCCAACAATTTCAAAAATGCTATCAACCGAGTATCTTCTAAATTTGTTTAAAGGAGAAAATACGGAGGTGAAACCATCGACAAGTAGTCGTCTCGTGCCTATCCATGATGCGATCAAAGAACTTCATTTGGAACTATTGGAACTGGATTCGGAGAATAATTCAGAGCCGGAAATGCAAAAAATCATAAACTCCTTAAACAGTACAATTAACATGATTAATGAGCAAAAATTGAGAATCGGGGGTAAAAAATCAAGATCTATAGAAGAGAATTATAAGCAATTGATTGAAGACATTCTACATCTCGACAAAAACCTAAAGGAAACTGTCTCGAAAAGTATTAATGAAAAGACTGAAGAGGTTGTTAAAAAGGTCAGAGAGCAATACAAGAGAAAACTTGCTGTTTCTGAAGTCGAACTACAAGACAAATATAAGAATGAGTTTATTCATCTCAAGGAAGAGATGGAAAAACACTACCAAGATATTTTGAATCAGAAGCTGGAAGCCAATAAACAACATTTAGAGGCGAAGCATGCCAATGAAATTGCATTGCTTTCCATCACACAAGTAAGTGAATTTAATAAAATTATTAAGGAAAAAGTTGATTCAGAGAGGAATGGTAGATTGGCGAAAATCGAGGATCTTGATAAGAAGGCAGAGAACCTAACAGAGGCTCTAAAACATGTTAACAAAGTTGTTACAAGAAATGAAGCTGTGAAACAAATTGCTCAACAAATTGAAATAATTAGGTCGAAGTTGAATTCACATGATTTAAACAGTATCTCTTTGCATGATGATCTCACAAGATTGAGAACACTAACTGATATTGCAGTTCCAGGACCAAAGCCATGTTGTAAACATAAGGATTTGACACCTTCTTTATTTAGAGTTGCTCTAGATGAACTTGAATCTGTTGCTGGATCTTCTGAGAGTAAGATACTGTCTGAAGAACAGATTTACAATAGATGGAATCTATTAGAATCCGACTTCAAAACAGCATCACTATTACCACCAAATGCTGGTATGCTAGGTCACTTCACAGCAAAACTATTCTCATTGTTTTTATTTACCAAAAGAGGCAGCGCCTTACCAGATGCTACTGATCTAGATTCTGTCTTTGCTAGAATAAATGAAAATCTAAGACATTCTAAATTGGATAAAGCAGTAGCAGATGTTGTCACATTAAAAGGATGGACGCATGTCTTATGTGATGATTGGTTAAAGAATGCAAGAAGGAAACTTGAAGTAGAGAAACTTGTGGATGTGCTTGACTCCGAATTGAAGTCTTTGTGATTAAGAAACGAAGATATTGATTTCATTTTATCACAAACCTAATGTGAATATTTTCATTGTCATTAAATATTTTATTTATTCTTATAAAATAAATCATTACTAATCAAAACTTGGCAAAAACTGAAACGGACTTATTCTCATTCAGTAACTTTACATATTCCTTTACAGAGTAGGTCACGCCCACATTGTAAAAGTGCTAATGTTCTATTTTCAACATAGCCAGCTTTATTGTAGAAATCCAATTTCTTCTTCATTATAGAGTCGGCGTTTTTGATTTGCAGCAGTTCCGATAAATCTTCAACTGCTTTCGAAAGCAAACCCTGGTTATCAACAAATATTTTTGTTAAATTATGAGAAGGGTCGGCGTAGTATGCAAGAGCAAATGACCATTTAAGTGCTGTTCTTCCTTCACTCAGCGTTTTTAAAGCTTCGGTTAAAAACTGACCTTCAATCCAAGATATCCCGATTTTTTCCTGTAGATCCCTAACTTTATGACCTATTGTTTGTCCTAATCTCCAGTCCAGTTTTGCAGATACTTCATGTTCATTGAAAACTCTATAATAAAATGTATATTTTTTCAGGTTTTTAGCATTTTCATCAGTGGATTTATTTCTGCTATCGTCATTCTTATACATTGTGCACTGAAAGAAGTTTTTCCCGTGAGGAGCCCATGCTTTCTCGCAAATCCAACAAAATTCATATTTACAACTCGAACAGACCATATGATTACAACCTCCACTTTTCTCAATATTTACAGAACATTCAGGACATTCTTTGGTGTGAGACAATACCCAGTTTAAATTTTCTGATTCTTTCTTAGCTTTTCTAACCCATGCATTGGTAATCTTACAGTCACCTGGTGCATGTACTTCAAAGCCACAATTGAAACAAAACCGATGGTCTGAGGTGCACAATACAAAAGGTGAGTAATGCAATCTCGTGTATTCTGGTAGTGAGGACATATCCTTAAGATATATAATACATTTACAGTCGGCAAATGGACACCACTTGTAGTTTCTGTTATGTTTCTGAACAAAGCTTTTTATTGACGACTCCATTAGCTTTGCACTGAAGTCATTACCCATTATTCTATCTATATCATCGTGTCTCAATGCTAAGGAGCAATTCATACAAGTTATCACACTACCACCATGAAGCTTGTCTTTGATGTAATGTCGATAGCAATCAACACAGTATTCATGTCCACATTCCATTGAGAATGTCTCTGTAGATTTTGATTCACAGCATATTAAGCATAAAAAGTCTTCCTTTAGAATAATTTCTCTACACTTGCTGCTTTTATTCTCATCCATATGTATGCCAACCTCTAGTAAAAGCTCATCCATTCTATCAGTCCAAGCTTCTAGTAATCTTTCCTCATTCCAATCAAAGTGTTGCAAAAGGGTTAAAATGTCCTCTGTCGGTATAGCCAGGATGGGTTGGATATGATGTACTCTATTTAGCATTTTCTGGAAGATGTCCTGGGTAGTTAAACACTCGTATTGTAAATTTGGTACACTACCATTGTTCAACGATTTTTTATTTTCATGTGTTATTGGAACAGACAGGAGTTCATCATACTCTAAGTCATCGCCACTATAGTCTTCATCTATATCAAACTCTGAACTCTGGCTAACTAGAGATTTGGACTTGGAAATAGATACTAAGTCATCTTGGGTAGAATTAATACCAACGCCCCCATTATTCTCATACATAATCATGGTATCGTCCTCATCTTCGTCATCGTCATATATAAAATTAACCTCTTCCTCTGTCATACTTGCCAAGCTTAAGGCAGCTTCTCTATCAAAACTAGTAAGTATATTGTTTGACTAGAATTATAATGACTAATTCTTATGCCAATGGTCTACTGTTACAAAATTTCATTATATTTATATCATGACTTTTAGTATTATCCTCAAAATTATGACATTTTTTTAAAAAGTTGGCGATGAGATGATTAATGCGGGAGATATTCAGAATAACTAGGTTGAGTAAAGAATGAGGATCAACAAATGTGTATTTCAAAAAATAATATAGATCAATTCAATTAAGCAAGAAAGTTCCACGCTTGAGTTGACTGTGATCAAATATGGGTAATGGATTAGAAGAGTACAAGAAACTTACTACCCAACTAGAAGTGGATGAGCTGGTTACCACACTGGATACTGTCTTTCAGGAGAAGGACAGTTTGACAAATATAGATGTGATCCTCACAGTTATCAAGTATGTTGTTTCACACCATCAAGTAATGCCTAAATCTGTTATCCTGAAGTTGAATTGGTTTTTTGCACATTCATTAATTGGCTTTTCACAATTAATAAAGTTTGGATCGGACATTGATGCTAAGCAAAGCGAGCAGTTGATATATATTGAATATGTGACACAATTCTTAAAGTCTTCTACCACTTATTTACAGAATTATTTGATCGAATGTACGGAGAATAGAACTAAGGAGTTGATATTAAAAAGAACTTTCACAGGAAGTACTGTCTTCAATTTTGTTAAAGGGAAACTAAACCCATTGGAATACATTGAACTGCTGAATAACCAATTAGTCTTTGCACTTGATAAATTGGATTCAAGATCTGGTGATTTTCATAAATATTTGGGCAATCATATTGCATCACTTTGCGACTTTCATAATATTTTTGCGCCTGATGTAATACTATCTAAGACGTTCCTTATAAAGCAAGAACGATTAGAAACTCTTTCTCTATTTATGAAAAAGACATCAGAATATACCAGGTATAAAATAGGGATAAAGTATCTTCTCCCATATCTTGACAAGGTATGTTCGGATACCAATGCACAATTGGTACATCATATATTAGGTACTCTAGGAATCGGTAAACTAATACTGGTACAAGACATATTTAGGCTGAATAGTTTTACCTTACAGAAAACTATACTTGCGATCCTAGATTCAAAGAAAATAGATTCCGTTATGGATTTTTTGCTGATGAAATTTCATAGTATTGAATATGAATCTGATAACAATACTTGCCAGTTGATTGTAACAATTCTAAAGAACCATCTAAATGACTCTGGTAAAATAAAAGTGTGTCATTCTGATCAGTTTCTAAATGCTATAACGAAGAGACTGAGTGATCAAGATAAAATAATCCGGGAAAGATCAATGTACATTGCAAAAATAGCCAGTAATCATAAAATTGACTATGAATCTGATTTTACTATTGATATCGGAAAATCTATAGCTCATGAAAACTATGAAGTTCCAGAATCAGATTGGTCTCTCATATTGAATTCAGTTAATTCCAATGTCAATACTAATTCTTCAGATACGAATATATCTACCAGCACACATGCCTTAGAGGCATTGAATCTTGATGATAGTGATGATGAAGAAGATGAGGAAGGGGATCAACTAAAATATGTTTTCTTGAAGGATCTCACTGCAGCCTTAGAAAACAAATCTCAAAGAGGATTAACAAATATACTGAAGAACACTGTAAAATTAGTTAGACAGAAAAAATTGTTCCGCTCAGAAGTTGCATATTATGCAGGTGCAATGATTAGAAATATAGTGATTCTAAACAATGACTTGGATGAGAAGCAATTTGAGGAGTTAAGAGTTAATGCACTTGTCAGTATTCTTGTAGTGGTCCCAGAGAAAATCGACGAATTGTTGAAGATGTTATTTACAGCTGAACTTTCATTGCAACAGCGGTTATCTTTGTTACTATCTGTGTCAATGTCTGCGCGGGAGTTACGTGGGTACGATGATAAGCAGATACTAAAGCCACAGTTTGATTTTCCTACATCTATGCTGCCTTGGGACCGGAGACAAGAAAATAATCGTATTGAAGAGATTGATGACAATGGTTCAGATAACACAAGCGGGGGTAAAGTGCTATGGAAGTCCAGTAAACTGACTAAAAATACCGAAGAAATCAATAACAGGTTCCGTGAATACGCATCCAAATTTTTCTATCCATTAGCCAACGGATGGCTGAATGGAATTGATCTCGGTACCTTCGACAAATTGTTCAAAACTTATTACTTGAGCACATTGAAAACTGTATATAATTGTGCATATCTAGTGCACGACTTCGAAGACATGACCACCACAATGGATACAATACTGCAAGATGCTGTCAACAATAATATCCCCTTAGAATTGCAATAATTGGGAATATATACTGAGCCTATACTACTCAGCTATTTTATGCTTTCTAGGGTTTTGTGAAGTTAGGGCTTACGTGATTTTTAGTTCTTTTGTTTTTTTGTCCGTGAATCACTGAAGGGTAGACACTTTGCCCTTTATTTTTCACAGTCGAGAATTTCCTCGGACCGGTCGGGTTAGCACTTTCCAACAGCTCTTCACTGTTAACATTCTACCGGTTATTATGCAAGACCAAACAGTCCACTCTGGTTTCTTCACGCCTCCAGTATTACCTGAGATCATATTATATAGGTGAAAGGTGCACAGAAGCTTATACCTGGAGGAGATATAATCTCGAAGGAAATTCAACTTCCTGTGCTCGAAAAGCTTAGTTAGGGCTATCAATTAGGGTTGAGCCATCGCTATTTTTTTTCTCTCTCTTCTCTTCAAGCCCTCTTTCACTGCTCGAAAGGGGAGAAGAAGGGCCCTATTAGAGAGAATTCTGAAAAGTTTTTAAACAGCTAAGCTATAGATAGTCTTCCCAATTATTCCTGAAGTTGCTGATTAAACTCCTTGTTGTTTGATAAACAGTAAAACTAGTGTGTTTTGCCTTTTAATTGTTTTCTGATTTGTTGCAAACTAATTGTTTCCATGAAGAGATCATTTGTGGAAAACAAGACGCTGTAATTGAAAACAAGTACTAAAAAAACACTAATCAAAGGTTTATGGGTGTGATAACATGTCTTTCTTTGATAGTATAAAATCCAAAATTGTGGATAGTTTCATACCATTGTTGAGTAGGGATGAGAAATTCAGGCAGGAGTTCAAATTGCCGGATGGTGAGACTATAATCGATGACCTAAATGCAGATGTAGCATTTGCACATGTGCATAGTAAAATGGCCAAGTATGATAGACAGAAGCTGAACTCTGGTGATACTGGAAGTGCAGTGCAGTATGCTTTTCCTGGTAAGATCATGATGACGGAGCATTACCTGGTGTTCAAAGATGGATATGATGGTGAATCATGTGTTATGGTCTTGAACATCTCAGCAATCAAAAGGGTAGAGAGATCGACCTCTAATGCTTATTCTTTTGTGTTGTTGGTTACCCTTTATTCTGGCTCTCAGATATTGATCCAGTTTGTAAGTTTGAGACATAGATCAGAAAACTTTTGTGAAAGGTTGAAAAAGAATCTAAGGTCAAATATACCAAATGCTAAACGATTAAAGTCTTTTCTAGATACTTGTTATTCAGAGTATTTGATTTATAAAAATGTACTACGCGTTGAAGATATCAAACCGCCTAGAGCCGGACTGGGACAGCAGTACAAGTATCCTGGAAGTCCTTCAATTCAAAGAGAAAAAGCAAAGTTGAGACTTTGGTTCGAGTATTTCAAAGACAATGGAACTAATTTATCACTGGTGAGAAACCATACTTTCAAAAAACTGATACGTGTTGGTGTGCCGAATCGTCTTAGGGGTGAAATATGGGAATACTGTTCAGGTTCTATTTACCTGAGATATCAGAATCCCGATGAGTATCAAAAGCTACTTACTGAAAATGCAGGGAAGACTTCCCAGGCGATAGATGAGATTGAAAAAGATTTAAAGAGATCCTTACCCGAATACTCAGCCTATCAGACCACAGAAGGTATTCAAAGATTGAGAAATGTTTTGACCGCCTATTCATGGAAAAATCCTGACGTCGGATATTGTCAGGCGATGAATATTGTTGTGGCAGGTTTATTAATTTACATGTCAGAAGAGCAGGCTTTTTGGTGTTTAAATAATATCTGTGATTTATACGTACCAGGTTATTATTCAAAAACGATGTATGGTACACTGTTAGATCAGAAGGTTTTTGAGGCGTTTGTTGAAGATCGGATGCCTAATCTGTGGGATTATATAGTTGAACATGATATTCAATTATCAATCATTTCCCTGCCATGGTTTCTTTCTTTGTTTTTCACATCGATGCCTATAGAATACGCTGTCAGAATTATGGATTTGTTCTTTTGTAACGGACCGAGAACATTATTTCAAGTTGCACTGGCGGTGTTAAAATTAAATGGAGAGGAAATCCTCTCTGCGGATGATGATGGTATGTTCATTGCCATAATTAAAAACTATTTCCAGAATTTAGGTAAAAGTGCTCATCCAAACTCCAAGGAACCAAAAATAAGAGAAATAACAAACTTTCAGGAACTTCTTGTCACAGCCTTCAAAGAATTCGATGTTATTACTGAATCACAAATTGCGCAAGAAAGACATAAGCATCAAAAAGATGTTTTTCAAAACATCGAAACTTTTGTAAAGCGAACACAGATTCGTCATATGCCAAAAACCTACAACTTGTCTGACAAGAATTTAGGAAATATTTATGACTTATATTACCAGAGTGTTGAAACACATAAAATTAGTTTAGGTACTGGATCATCTAATATGGACTTAGAGTCCTTTGTTCAATTCATAAAAAAGGTGTGCAACTGGGCAAAGGATTCTCAGAGCGATCTAGACCCATCCTTCAGACAGCAAAAAAGCGAATTTCTTAAAAGATTATTCAATAGGTGGGACTCTGCCAAAGTTGGTGAACTTACTTTGAATGATGTTGTGGAAGGTTTGGATCATTTACTATCTCGCGATATGCTTGAATCAATAAATTATTTCTTTTCACTATACGATAAAGATGGTGATGGTCAGTTAGATAAGGATGAGGTCTTACAATTATCTGAAGGTCTTTTATTGTTAACTGATCCTTGGAAGAATGGCAGTTTTGTTGATTTATTGACAAAGAAAAAGATAGAGGACGATATTGCCGAAAAATTGGTTCAAGAAAATGGAGAGAAGGTCATAACCATGGATGAAATTTCATTACCCTCAGGTGTCACTATTGATGAAGAAAAATACAAGGCCGAGCAGTCAGAAAGGTACTTAAAAGCTGCAAGTAATTTCTTACAGAGGGCATTTGAATATGCAAAGTCGATTGAGCTTGATAGTGCAGTCAATCTGATAGATTTATCTGATGATGAGTCCGAAGGATCCGATGAAGATGTAAAAATAAAGAAGAAGAAGAAATTTGAGGCGATCATGGCTAACCCTGCTTTAGACCCTTCACATCCTAAAGTGCTGGATTTAGCAACTTTTAGAATGATTATACTAGCCGATGAAACATATGAGCTATTTTTTTCAGAGACCCTAAGAGACTCTATAAGGATTGATGAAGGTAATGAAAGCAATAATTACAGAACCAAAGCCTTGAGGAATATGTTTGATGGTATACTAGCGGATGGTAAAAGGGTTGCAGAACAAGTACGTCGTCGTGTTGACTCAGTAGCCACTAGATCAAGTATTAGTTCAAATGATGGACCTACATCCCAACTTTCTGCAACTAATGAAATGCTACCTAGTGCTGATGATAGAGCCGACGATGTTGATGACTTCACACAAGAAACAGGTGAAGAGCAGCATGAATTACTCAATGAAACTCTACTAGATATTGATGATGATATGAAAAGTTCCAATAATAACCAACAGGATAAAAGGATTAGTGAAATGCCAAAATTGGACTCTAAGAATGCCGATCTGGTAGAGTTTGAAGCCGATTAATATGAAGTCGTATTTTCGGTTTAGTTTCATATTTAAAAATATATTATTGTCATTATTTCACTGAGAAGAAACAGGCTACTCCATATATAATATATTGCTTAAAGTAGTTCAGCTCCTTAATATTGTGTTCCATATACTTGCGGACAATATAGTTAATTAGATTGCATAGTTATAACTATTTTAGCAAATTTACCTAAAATCCGTTAAAAATAAGGTTTTACTCAACATATCCGAAAATGACAAAATCCAAGGTGATTGGAAAGTACTGTATAATTGTTGGTATTAAGACTTTAAAGTATTAATCCACAAAATAGAGCATTGTCATAATTCATTTCAGGCCACAACAGTCAGGTTTTTAGAGAAGATGTTTTTGTCTGTGGGCCTACGATCAAATCCGGTAAAGTTATCCTTCTTTCGATTTAGTTCTATCAAGTGCAGCAAGCCACTAGGAAGTGCATTAACAATAAGGTCATTATCCAATAAATGCATATCAAGTTCACCGATACATAGTCAGCTTTCCAATATAATATCAAAGAGGAACTTTTCTAATGGGAAGTTTTCACTTAGAGGAAGCTGGGAAAGTATATTCAAAGATAATGGGAGTGATAGATACACAAGATTGAATAGGTTCCAACAATTTCAGAGGAACAGTGGTAACTCCAACTCCTTAGGGGTAATAACAGCATTCGGTGTTGGTGCTATGGCAGTTATTTACTTTATCTCGCCGTACCTATTTAATATAGTGCCACCGTTCACTTATTTTAAGCATAATCCCAAAGATCTTGTTTATGCTATCCTAGGAACAAACTTATTGGTGTTTGGTATGTGGCGTATTCCTCAATGTTGGAGATTCTTACAGAAATACATGTTGTTGCAAAAGGATCATATGGCAAGCAAGTGGGCAATAGTTGGAAGTGCATTTTCTCATCAAGAGTTTTGGCATCTCGGTATGAATATGTTGGCATTATGGTCATTCGGTACCTCATTAGCTAGCATACTTGGTACAGCAAACTTTTTCTCCCTGTATATGAATAGTGCCATCGCTGGTTCTCTGTTCTCGCTTTGGTATCCTCGGATTGCCAAACTAATGATGATAGGCCCAAGTTTGGGTGCCAGTGGTGCTTTATTCGGTGTATTTGGTAGTTTTGCTTATTTATTTCCACAGGCAAAAATTCTACTGTTTGTGTTTCCTATACCCGGAGGAGCATGGGTCGCCTTTCTAGGATCGGTGGCATGGAACTTAGCCGGCTGTGTATTGAGGTGGGGATCATTCGACTATGCTGCTCACTTAGGTGGTTCCTTGATGGGTATTGCGTACGGATGGTATATAAGCACACTAATGAAGAAGAGAAGGGAGCGTCGGATCAAAAGTGTTTCCAAATGGGTGTGATATTTCCTTTACACTAAATAGGAACTTGTAAATTTCTATAACTGAGGCTTCCATTCATTAACAACCTACTAGATTTATATCACTGTAAATACATGTATAATCTCTACATTTTATTTATTGATGGGCTTTCTGTAGTTAATCTATTCTCTGGGTTTAACTTCGATATAAAGGAATATGAATACACAAGGTCAGTAGGCGTATTTATTCT
The DNA here is from genome assembly GCF_010111755.1 of Nakaseomyces glabratus. Classification (NCBI taxonomy): domain Eukaryota; kingdom Fungi; phylum Ascomycota; class Saccharomycetes; order Saccharomycetales; family Saccharomycetaceae; genus Nakaseomyces; species Nakaseomyces glabratus. The sequence continues at coordinate 756,944 of NC_088957.1, forward strand.
ATTAACAAGATTGTGTGCTATAATATACTGAATTGTTTATTTTCGGTTCTTCAATAGACCTTGCCTTACTATAAAATAGTTATCTTTCCTCATTTTTGCTAATCCTGTGCTATCCCAACTTCCAGTTGGTTCACCAGTCGCTTCATCTTGTTTGATACCATCTATCTTCTTCAGCAAATCGTCATATGTAAGAGCTTTGTTTTGACGTGGCAACAACCTGGCATAATTTTCATCCAGGTTCTTATCCTGGTCGTCAACAGACGTTTCATGTAGTTTGTTTATAAATGACAACTGTTTAACTAATATCCGTTTGCTGTTCTGTAAATCGGCATCCTCTACAGGAAATGCACAGAGTGCTAGGAGTTTCCGCACTTCTTCCTCTGTAGGCACACCTTGTTTTGCTGCTTTACCTGTGTCTTCTCCATGGAGTATTTCATCAATTGACCACGTCTGTTTGGCCAAGTACTGCTTCACTTCAGCAACGTTTCGGAACGGTTTACCAACGGTTGCAGCAGTGTACCGCCTAAAAAATACTGCTCTAATCATAAATCGGCTCATTACAGTCTGGTTCTGTATAGTATAATACTGTATTGTTGAAAGATGGTAGCTGGTTGGTGCAACATCTCTTTATCCCGTTCTCTCTTCATTCTATTGTTTCCGGGGTCTCTCTCTGGCACCTTAAATTGATGAGATAGTGACTTGAGTAAAAAAAAAAGAATTTATTCTTGATTAATATAATAGATTGAATTACTCGATATTAAGACAATACTTCACACATTCTCAACTAAATTTGTAATTACTGTAAAATAATATTGTACTGGTAACTGGTGCTGCTGGCTAAAGATATCACTTACGCTAATGAACACTGAATATAAAGGATCATATTGTCGAGTTGGTAAAAAAAACTACAAATCTATATTACTATATTTGATATTTGTAAATTTAATCTTTTATCTAGACACCAGATTGTAGCCACTACCATCCACTAAGCCATAATAAAGTATATCCTTTTATTATATAACTTGAATAGAGAAATACCCTGTAACCATGTGACTTTTTACGTAGCATACAACATTCAAACTGAAAAATTTTTTGTGAGCAGCTTCATCTAACGAGCTCATCGCATCTCATCGCATCTCATCGCATAGGATAGTGGTGAGTATTGTTAAAAATAACAATTCATTATAATTGAGATAGCAGGTTCTGATGTCAGTATTCCAGAACTAAACCCACCAAGATTAAGTCAAGATGAGAGTTAAGAAGAGAAATGTTAGAGGTAATGCCAAGAATTTCATAACGAGATCCCAAGCTGTGCGTAAGTTGCAGATTTCTCTAGCTGATTTCAGAAGGCTTTGTATTTTCAAAGGTATCTATCCTAGAGAGCCAAAAAATAAGAAGAAGGCTAACAAAGGCTCCACTGCCCCAACTACTTTCTATTATGCCAAAGATATTCAATATTTGATGCATGAGCCTGTGTTGGCTAAGTTCAGAGAGCACAAGACATTTGCTAGGAAATTGACTAGAGCTCTTGGAAGAGGTGAAGTCTCCTCTGCGAAGAAGCTAGAAGAGAACAGAAGTACATACAAACTGGATCACATTATCAAGGAACGTTACCCAAGTTTCCCAGACGCTGTCAGAGATATTGATGATGCACTAAACATGTTATTCCTGTTTGCCAATCTACCAGCAACAAACCAAATTTCATCCAGAGTTATTAGAGATGCGCAAGTTATCTGTAACCAATGGTTAGCCTATGTGGCAAAGGAGAGGCTTATCCGTAAAGTTTTCGTCTCTATCAAGGGTATCTACTATCAAGCTAACGTTAAAGGTGAAGAAGTTAGATGGGTCATTCCATTCAAGTTCCCAGAAAACATCCCAAGTGATATCGATTTCAGAATTATGATGACATTTTTGGAATTCTACTCTACCCTACTTCATTTTGTTCTGTTCAAGCTGTACACTGACAGTGGATTGGTATATCCACCAAAGATCGATGTCGAACAAGATAAGATCTTGAGTGGTATCAACGCTTATATATTGGAAAGTCAAGAAGAAACCAGTGTGTTGAATGCAGAGGTGCCATCAGATGCTCCAGATAAAGAAGCACAGTCCATTGACACCAAGACACTTGCACAAGCAATGAAGGCTGACAGTAAGGATAAAGATGACAACTCTAACGATGAAGCACCAGAAAACGTTGAAGATGTTGAATTGGATGAATTTGAAGACCATAACAAGAACAAGGGTGATATTTTGGCCCAGCCAAGTAAATTCAGCTCTCCAACAGCAACTCTATTCGAAGATTTTGTATTCTACGTCGGTAGAGAGGTACCAATCGAAGCTATTGAATTTTTGATTTTATCCTGTGGTGGTAAAGTCATCAGTGAGGCTGCCATGGATCAAATTGAAGGTAACACTGAATTTGACCTAAGTAAAGTAACTCACCAAATTGTCGATAGACCAGTTCTGAAGCATAAAGTTGCTGGCAGAACTTACATCCAACCACAATGGGTGTTTGACTGTATAAATAAAGGTGAACTCTTATCAGCTAATCTATATTTGCCTGGTGTTAGCTTACCACCACATCTAAGTCCATGGGGTGATGCACTTGGTTACGATCCAACCAAGGAGGTTGAATCTGAAGATGAATCTAGTGATTCTTCTGAAGAAAGTGACTCCGAGATTGAAAATGAAGAGGAAGATACTAAACCTGCAGCAATTACCAATGAGGATGACGATGAGGATGTGGAGGAATTGGCTGCTCAAAAAGAACTAGAACTAGAAGCTAGTGGTATTGCATACTCTAAGGCCAAGGACGAAGGTTTACATGATGATGTTGCATCAAAGAAAAAGAGAAAGGTTACTGATGAAGATGAAGAAGAAAAGAAACTAAAAATGATTATGATGAGTAACAAGCAACGCAAGTTATACAAGAAGATGAAATATTCCAATCAACAGAAAGAAGATAAGATCGAGGAGTTGAAGAAAAAGAAGAAGCAACTAGCAAAGAAAGAAAAGACTCTAAAAAAGGTAGAGAAGAAATAAATGCATTCATACTGTAGTAAGTTTTACATTTAAAGATATCAAACTGTATTTTTAAATCATTCTGTCGTCATTATTACATTCTATTATTTTCAACATATTTGACATATATATTGTATATTAATTAAGGTTAAATTCTACAAAGAATCTTCATTATTCAAATTAAAGCAATATGTTCGTCAGTGTATGAATATATCTCTTCTATAAGGTGATATCTTTTTGTGTCAAATTTGTTCTGCTATCCATAGATTTTCTGTCTGGAACTTTAAAATCTAGATAACCAGATAAATCTCTTTGTAGGGAAAGAAGGTTTGCTTCTGCTAAGTTCAGTCTTTCAATATCGGTAGCCCTATTTACTGTAACAAATGTATGTACCACGTAACCTCCTTTTGTTACTTGTATTATGTTGTCCTCCGCGATATCCCATACTTTATGGCAATGAATTATCACATCACGTTTATGCACAAATCTAACACCAACAGTAACATACATGTAATCAAAGCTATACCCCAACTCAGCCATAACATTAGCGAGTGTAGGGTTATTACCAGCTTGATGTACGATAGTTGCCTCCTGGATAGCCTGCATACTAACCTTTCTATTGCTCCCAGCGGCGGGTATATCAGCAGTGGTAAGGGTCCAATTTATCGTATTATTTGAAGGATTGTTGATCATATCAAATAGTTGTTCTTGTTTTATTGGGAATTCTTGTTCCTTCATGGTGTTTAGTATTTCATCAGAATCCACACCGTTATTTTTTGATACAGGATCATTCAAGATCAATTCCAAGGGTATGCTTGTTGCGGTTGTCATCCTTGTAGGCTCCACTAATTCATTCTTCGAATTAAGATTATCGACCTCATAGTTAGGATTGGGCTTCCATACCACCATAAGATTGGCATATACCACTGCAGGTGAACCTGTCAGTATATTTATTGAAGTTTTGAACAACGGAAAGTCATCATCGGCAATTGTAGCCATAAGACTAAGTCTTTGCACCATTTTATAATTTTCTTTGTTATACTGTAACTACACTGCTTCCTCAATAAGAAAAGGTCACCTAGCTGATTTTGATGTGTAGTCCTTTGAAATGTTTAATCAATGTACTAGATCCAACAACAATCCAATTTTGTATTGAAACTCGTGTAAATTACTACTTACTATTACGCTTTAACTTATTTTTTTTTCATTTCTGGTATCGTTTCCTGCAAAAGTTCGGTTTCAGCAGATAGTTAATCAAACTCCATAAAGGAAGTATTAGCCATTGAGTGGTAGGCATAGAGGTTATTTTAGATGCTGTTGCACAATTTAAGGATCCGGATAATAGTTAGAACTCAATTTAAAAATATAATATAGAAGCAATGGCAGTTGATGTGCCAAAATCTGTTATAAAGAAGTTGGTATTCTTTACCGTTGCAATGGTCGTGCTTCCATTGTTGACTTTCTTTACATTACAACATCTAACTAGCAATACTATTATAAGCGGTGGTCTTGCAGCTTTGATGGCTAATGTTGTGTTGGTGGGGTATATAATTGCTGCGTTCACTGAGGATACCACGGAATATGCACCAGAAGGTAAGGAATCGAAGAAGGAATAAGTTAGTCAATTGATTTTACAGTATATGGCAGGCCTGTTTTATATTCAGAGTTATGTGAAGGTCGAATCACTGATTGGCACATTTAATTTACTAAATGACATGGCATAACCGCTTGATTCGAGAAATTCTTGTCTTGGTTAGTGTCTAATATATGTAAAAATACTGGCAGTTTTGTATATTATATCATTTATAAAAAAATACTATACAGTGGGTAATGAAATATCTAATGATTAAAAAGTGGAATTCTAATTGGTTTTCTTTGCCATGTTGTTTGGTCTTTCTAAAGCACCGTAACTGATGGAAAGATCGGATAACCACGACAAGGAGATTATCAAGATGATTAATAGAATACCAGATACTATTAAACACATAAGTAAGCCTTCGGTCCAGATTCTGCTTTCTTCTGATGGGGTTTTACCTTCGTTATTCTTGTCGTCTGATTCATTGTCATCGAAGAAGTCCAAGATGTCATACTCCTCTAGAATTTCTTCGATCTCATCTATGATTCTATCTCTTCTAACCTTCTTGTTATCACTAGTTAGCTCTAAAGCTAATAATGGTAAAGTTTGGGATTTGGTTTCAAGGTTCAGTATATTTTGCTGGATAATTTCACTTACCTTTTCATAGTTATCCAAGTTTTCTTGAAATTCCAAAGTATATTTATTGGCTTCACTTTTCACCTGATCGTAGTTACTATCAATAACATAAGAATCAACCTGACCAATGTCTTCTTCAATTAACCTCCAGAAAGTGTACTTGCCAACTTCTTCATTCTTCAAACTAGTAAATAAGTTGCGGAGAACATCTATGTTTAAAACCTTGATAATAAGCAAGGGCGTATTAGATTCACTAGCCGCTACACTTAGTGAGTCTGTGTTCAACTCAGAGTCTGAAAATGTCAGAAAGAACTTATTACTGGCCACTGCGTAGCTGAACAACAGGAATAAGGATACAAATAATTGCTTGATCATCATTTCACTTGATCCCTCCAGGAAGTAGAAAGCTATAACTTGTTAATCAAGTTCAATATAATATCGATGAGACAATATATTGTTTTATCGTCTATCAAATTAATTTATAACGGCCATGCATCATAAAGTCATCATTAGTATTCGATATTATGGCTATTGTGCCATCAAGAGCTATCTTAGCAAGACGGATGCAGGCCGGCCCTAATGCATACGTTAGTAATGATATATTTAGGAAAAGTAGTATAGCCCAGTACCCCATTGTTCAAGTTTTCCAATTCTTTATGTGTGTTTATTATTTTATACAGATTTTCTTCAAGTAAATAGATGTCATTATAAATTATATTTAGTACACCATTTTTCTTCCGGTGATTGTTCTTCTATTTGAATCTTCGTTGTCATCTTCTTCGTCGACCTTTGCTCTGTTTAGCACCTTCACAAATGTGTCGACTCTGTATCTCATTCTGGAGTGCATATAAGCTTTAGAACACTTGATATGGTAGTGGAAGTAGTTTCTGAACAATGTTAATTGGGACACAGAGGTGAATTGCAACTCCTCGGTTTGGAAATGACGTGGGAAGAGCACAAATGTGATGAACCTCCTACTGTCGTGCTTACCTTGTGTGTTTTGATTCTGTGCCACTGATTGGATCTCTAGTGGTGGTTCATGAGAGAATAGTACCTGTGGAGCGGACTGGATACCGCGGTTTCTCTTTCTTGCGTCTACGAACTCCTGTAAGAACACTTTACCCAAAATCTTGTCTGTTTCATCTTGGAAAATAGTCTCAAAGATAACGGTGACACGATCACTTGCAGCCTTCACAAAGATGTTTTCATCGTCTCTATACTTGATAACATGGACATTTTGAGACTCGACCACAGAGCCCTCAGGGATCGGTTGGTTGTTCAATTGGTGAAACTCTTCAAAAGCCTGATGGAATGGGAAACTTAGAACGAGAGTCTTCAAAATAGAGCACCTCTTGATAGCTTCTTCATTCAGGGACCCAATGTCAATTTGTAAAGTGTAGTCAAACCCTGGCTCAACAGCATTGGCAACCGAGACACCTTGCGTGTTTGCATACTTGCCTTGTAGAAAGGTTAGTAAATCACCACCTTGTAATATACTTTGCCAAGCCTTGGTTCTAACACTCAACAACAAGATGGACTTGTTGTCAGGAGTGTTGGAGACATGAAACGTCGTGTAGTCAAAATCAGAGATAATTCTATCTAAGGTCAACGGAGTACCCTTAGCATTCGCATCGAGCGCCTCAAATAAGGTCTTTTGGATCAAAAGGTTAGCAGGCTGCAGATGTAACATTGTGTATAGTGTTGTGCTAATTAAAGATAGCAATTGCCCTCTGTAAGTGGTTACAATTGGCTTCCATTTCTTAGCATTTAATTCACAAATATTGCTCAGAATTGCATGGGCTTTGTCTTTCGAAAAGGCCCCTATCGACTTTCCTCTAATGCGACGTTATTAGTGATGTTATATAAATGAAGAGTATAGCGAAATATGTTAAATTGTATTTATGACCTGGGGCCAATTGCATTCCCTTTATATATATACATGTGGGAGGGAGAGCCGTTATACAGTTCCTCTTTTTTACTAGTGTCCTTTTTCATGCTTTCTTCTATTTACATGGGGCTGGGATATCCGCTTATTCGTGTTATTGCATGTGCAATTCCATGCGCATTATTGCAGATTAAATCATTCCTTTGTGGGTTTCTTTACACCGTATTTCGATCTTGAGGTAATTCTATTGACCACACCGCTCAGATCACCAGCACCACGTACCACATGGTATTTTACACCTGGCAGGTCCTGGCAACGGCCTCCTCTAACATAGACAACACTGTGCTCTTGGGCGTCGTGGCCTTCGCCTGGAATGTAAGCAGAGACCACTTTCCCATTGGTAAGCCTTACTCTGCAGGCTTTACGTTGCGCCGAGTTCGGTTTCTTCGGTTTCAGGACCATAACTCTGAGCACAACACCTTTCCTGATGGGACACCTCTCTAAGTCCGGTGCCATACTGATACGCTTCTTCTTTGGTGGGCCTGCACCGCGCTTGATTTGATTTAGAGTGGCTAACACACTGGAGCTAGAGGAGAACTGCCTCACTTTAGTGAAACCCATCCCAGTACTGCTACGCCCTGCACTCAGCGACATATGTGAAAGCCCCTGGGCAAGACCCAGCGGGCGCGTGATAGTCTGTCCCATACAATGCATAGGTCTCACCAGACCTAGTAATATCCTTCCAAACATTTATAAAATAGCCAGGTTGGTCTGTTTCTGTGGATCTGATACCTGGATTTCTATGTTATTTCCAAGTTTCTTGCTCTTTTGTATCTTCAAAGTCCCAAACCGGGCAAGGCGAGTTGTTCAGCGTGACATAGTTCCCAGGGCCTATGAAGATGGCCATATTTGCATAAATAGCTACATAATAACGCTCTGGTTGATTGGCAGTTATAATCTTGTTTTTATTTTGTATTCAGTTGTTATGTATTTGTTCAATTACAGTGCTCGAGGGCACACATATGCAATAGCTTGAAAGTGCGAATTTATTATGGTGGAAATTACAAAACAAATATACTATAGATATGCCACTTGAGGGGGTATTCCTCTTATATACAGGTTTGTGTGGTTTCTATTAACATGAGTATAGCGTAGTGGTGGTTATTTGTTCTTGGTTTGCGTGTAGCTGAATCTCTTTCTCGTGGGTGCAAACTCCCCTAGCTTCCTGCCGATCATGTCCTCGGATATTTCTATTGGCACGTAGTCCTTACCGTTATGTATCTCAAACTTCAAACCGACAAACTGTGGTAGAATAGTCGCAGCCCTGGCGTTAGTCCTGATGGGTACACCTTTATTCATGGCCTCCTTGATGGGCAGAGGAACAATGTTAGGGCCCTTCCATGCCGATCTAGCCAGTAGTCTCACAGTTGGATGCATTGTGTTTTCTATATGTAATAAGATGCTATCGGTGCGTGTGAATGTGTGTTTACAGTACTTGTATTGCTAATGGTTCATATATGCTATTCATTGAATCATGCTCCTTTCCTTTTCATTCTCCAGGTCGCTGTGAAAACGTGAAAAATTCTGAAAATTTTTGCGATGAGCTCATATACAAAGGCTTATGGTAGAGTATTAATTCATTACTTGACAAGCAGAATACATTTCGAAAGCAGCAGAGTAAACAACTGGTTACTTGAATTGATCATGTTTGCTGCAAGATTTGACCCAACAAAGGTTGTTCGGGAAGAACCCAAGATTATACCGCAGAAAAGAGCAATTCCCGATGACGTTGAAAGTAGTGATTCTGATCAGGATATAGAGGATGGTGTTGAGGTTGGCGCTGTATCTAAGGAGCAGTCAGGTACTGATGTGACTACAACAAGGGCTGTTGATGGTAAAAGTGAGAGCGACAGTGAAAGCGAAAGTGAGAGCGAAAGTGATAGTGATGATGAAATGAATTTTGATATGGGAGGTAGCTCTTCATCCTCTGATGATGATGAAGTGTCCAGCAAGGATGCAGATGTGGATGATGATGGCAAGCACACCTCGGTGTTATCCAGGTTCAAGAAGACACTGTCCATACAAGATAAAATATCAGCACTGGAAGAGGCTAATACACAGGATATACTAGAAGATGGAGAAGCACATGACTTAGCACAGATTCCTCAACCTGCAGTGGTGAGAGATAAGAAACTACAAGTAAAGGACATATCTGAAATGAAAAACACAGCATTTAGGGACACTAGGAAAGTACACTATGATAATAGCATGACTAAATCATTCGAAGAATATAGTGATGACCTTACACCAAAACTGTTGAATAATATCGAAAAGTATTTTTCGAAAAGTACATTTCCAATTCAGACCGCTATGCTAGACCAATATCTAAAGCTAATAAATTTCACACTAAAGACATCGAAAAAGAATTTTACTAGAAGAATTGGTGACATCTTAGTTAATGCATCAACGGGTTCTGGTAAAACATTAGCATACTCCATCCCAATAATACAAACACTTTCCTCTAGAACAGTGAACAAACTTCGTGTTCTAATAATATTACCAACAAAGCTGTTGATCAATCAAGTCTTTCAAACCATGTCTCAATTAGCAGAAGGTACAAGCTTAGTTATTACGGTTTCCAAACTAGAAAACTCCTTCAATGAAGAACATAAAAGATTGCTGAAGACAGAGCCAGATATTTTTATTACTACGCCAGGTCGTCTAGTAGATCATTTAACAAATAGCTCAATTTCTCTAAGGAACTTGAAGTTCTTGGTATTAGATGAAGCTGATAGATTACTAAATCAATCCTTTCAGAATTGGATTCCTGAAGTTATGAGTAAGTTCAAATCAGATAAATTTGATCAAATGCCGGGTAGTATCATCAAAATGGTCTTTAGTGCCACGCTGACAACAAATACAGAAAAATTGAATGATCTGCAGTTATACAATCCTACTCTGTTTGCTACAGATTCAGTAAAACTCTACAATCTTCCCCCTACTTTGCAGGAATACCAACTACAGATTCCATCTGCCAAAAGCGTTTACAAGCCTTTGTATCTGTTAAAATTACTTGAACAATTGAGTGGTGGAAAAACTTTGGTGTTTGTTAGATCTAATGAATCCTCATTGAAGCTAGAAGTTTTGTTAAAATCTCTAATTAAAGGCCATATGACAACACTACAAATTGTAGTGCATTCAATTAATTCCAACAATAGTAAGGCAGAAAATCGTCGCTTAGTCACTGATTTCACTAAAGAGTCCTTACCAAATCAAACAAATGTTTTAATTACAACAGATCTTATGTCTAGAGGTATCGATATTGAAAACATAGCAAACGTCATAAACTATGATGTTCCAATTTCATCACAACAATATGTACATAGATGTGGTAGAACAGCTAGAGCAAATAAAGATGGTAAGGCCTACAACATGCTGGTTGGTAAAGGTGAAGCACAATTTTGGAAAGATAGTATAGACGAAGATATTAGCAGAGATGTGTCTGGTTGTAAACCTATATCCTATAATGATTCCTATAACAAAGTGCATGGCGATGAAAACGCTAGGACATCTGAGCCAACAAGAGACCTGTTTACCTCAATTGACTCGGAAACATCTGATAAGTACAATGAAATACTTAAGAATCTTACACAAAAGTAGTTACACTTGGCATTTTACATAGCAGAAACTCTGCAATTACATAAAGTTTCATCAATTTTTTTAATACAGTACATTGCATTTTATGATAATTCTATATTATTAATGCTAAGTTGAACTAAATTGAATATCTACTACAAACGCTCTATTTCAATAGTTGTTTCTGATCCAGGCAGTATAGACTTTATGCATTTATCAAAAGCTAGCCTGAAGTGTAGCTCTTCATCATTAGAAGCACCTCTCATGTTAACCTTCATCAAGACCACGTACAAGTTGAAATTTACCTTTGTGACTATTAAATCTTGATATTCTAGTTTACACTTTGCTTTATATTCAGGGAGATTTTCAAGTTTTTCAAATATTGCTGACTTAAACTTGGATGCATCATGCTCAATTACTGTCTTGTGTTCATGTAATATACCAAACATCTTTTTTATCCTAGAGCCGCTCGTTTTATCGTCAATTTCTTGAAAGGCATTTAAAGTATTGGATCTGTTCCTTCTTAGGGACGATATTCTCTCACTAACCGTTTCTTGTGTTGATGCTGTCGAATTTTCTTCATCTTTATCAATGAGTGCTAGTGGAGGTAATGACGTTGTTGAAAGCCCCATCAATAAAATGACACCAGTCCATTCAGCGATCTTAAGACCATGGAGCAAGATAAAGAATGCTATAGCAATTGTAGCTATATAATCTGAAAAATTGTAAAACTGATTAGCAAGCACTGGATATACCATCAGATAGAAACCATAAGATATGGTAATTAAAGGATTTTTTGTTTTCAGTTTACTGTTTGTATTGGAATAATAAATCTTGTAAAGGGATAATGTGGATAAAGCAATGCTCACTAAAAGTGTCAGATACCAGGTAGAATAATCTGACCCAACTAGAGTAAAAGGTTCAGAACTACCATGGTGGGAATGAGGTATCGATTGTTCTATATCCGAGTGAGTGTCTGAAGAGTGATCTCTAGTTTCAACCAGCAAAACTATAGACTCTTCGATTATGTGGAAAACTAGATCTAATCCAACAAAACATAATGATACTGCAAGACCAAAACTTAGTAAGACATCAACTCTATTCAAGCCAAATGGGAAAGTTATAGTGCCTGTAGACCATACTTGAAACTGAGATAAATTCTCAACTAGTATAGTTACTAATGCACCAATTATATCATATGCAATGAAGTGAGAAAATGTAATGAAGTTGGTCCAGTTGTTTTTTCTGCCTAGATAGAAAACGGCTATGCAAAGAATAAATTGGCTAAGAGAGATAATTAGCTGTATGTGCGCTTTTGGCCAGGGTAAATTTTTTATCAGGTCTTCGCTATCTGGTATAGGTAATGATTTCGAGATATTAAGTGGTATTTTGACTTCTGGTTCTTGGAAAAAATTCATAGATACAGAAGAATGCTTATATCTGTGACCTTTACGAAACGAAGCCCTAGAGGAAGAAGAAGGTGGAGTTTGATGGGATCCATTAGGCAATTGCGGTTTGATTGGGGCAGAGGAAAAGTTGAATGGAGAATCTAGCATCATGCTAGATCTTTTCCCTGGGGGGCCTACCTTAAGATGATTATGTTCCGGTGATGATGGTCTTACTGGAGACCTATTTCTCGAAGTTGGTGGTGCAAGTTTTGTACCGGGAATGTACTTCAGGGAGTTTCTTCGGCTCTCTCCTTGGACTGGCGTCTTAGTTACATTGTTGCCAGGATGAAATGCTTGTTCATTTGTAGTAGTAGTATTATTTCCACCAAAAGTAAATGTAGGGTTATATATCAAACTGGAGCTAGAGTTGTTACCATCACGTTGTGAGTACATCGAATTTGGTCTCGCAAAAGTAGGGGACATCAGTAAGGATCTAGCTTTTATCCTGCTTCTACCTGGTCCGGTACTTGTACCCAGTGCTTCAGTATTGTTGTTAATACTATTCCCAGCCTTCGATGCAGAGTCTGACAAGGATATGTCATCAGCAGCTTCACCATATGGAGTCTTGTACAATTGGTCAGAAAATTGTGAAGAAGCTTCCTCACGTATGGGATTCATCACTGGTGTAGACAATGGGTCAACGCCATTGGATGTGCTGTGTTCAGAGTTGCTCATTCGGTGTTGAGATTTAGCAGAAGAGAAAAGTTCAAAAATGAGTGTTTATCTTTTTGTGCTTGTGTGTAATTATTGCTTCGTAACCTATACGGTACAACAAACGGTATTTATTCTTTGTAAATTCTAATAGAAACTTTAAAATCTCTATGAAAGGATAAAGGAAGATGAAGTATGATGGAAGATCAAGTTGGCCTGGGACAATTGATGTTGTGCTTTGCTGAAACACAGGCTGAGATAGCTGACAGTAACGATGTGTTGACGTTAAATTCTTGGCATTTCATCGATTCCATCAGTTAAGAATTCTTCAGGCCCTGCGATTTTTGATTTTCGCTGGCCCACCAGAAAAAATGATCGACCATCTGTAACAATGTATAGAAAACACAAAATATTATATGTACTGCGAATGAAGTAAAAATAATTATAGTGGACGATTTATTTTAGACATGTCAATATATAAGATTATAGTATCTATTCTATAGATGCAAAAATAATGTAAAGTTGATAGACAATTCAACATCAAAATTAATAAAGCTAGGGAGAGTTAGAAAAAAAAAAATAAAATAAAACAATAACATAAGAATATGGTTTGTAGGAATCCGACAGAAAATCAAAGAATCATTAAAAGAAAGTACAGGTTTTGTAGCATGCAGAAAGAGTTTGAAAAAATCAATTTAGAAGGATAGTTGTTAGAGTTCAACATTGTGATACACTTGCTCTGGTCTTTGCATAACTACACCGTGCACGGCGTGTACTTTCTGTGAGAATCTTTCCATGTGCGATGGTCTTCTTTCTAGATCGTAGTCGAAGCTGGAAACATCATCTCTTGGTTCGTCTGTTTCGTTAACTTCTTCTGTTTTTGAGAACATTGCATCGTGGCCCATCTTATTCTTGGACAATGAACCATCCTTCTCGTCGTATTGGGTATCCTTGACTGATTTCTCCTCGCTGACAGCGTCAGTCTCTTCTGGATCGTGGTTGCCGAACCACTTAAATCTGCAACACCAGATGAAGTGTGACAAGAAGATACCCAATTCCAACCCAGCAATCACGGAGTACAAGATGATACCCATCGTGTCCATGTTACCAACCACAACACTGATGATAGACAGCCAAGCACCTAGGGAGTCAATGAACAAGAAGATGAAATTGATACCAACCACACGACCATTTCTCTTGGCTAATTCAAAGTATGGAGGTAGAAGGCCGATAGCCAGCAGAACGGTAGCAATAATACCGAAAATTAGGTCGGGCCAAGTAATACCTCTGGAGTACAAAGGACGTAGCCACAGGATGAAGCCAACCTCCATGCCGATGTCAACAACGATGATCCCAACCACAATGGCAACAATCTTACGCACAGCAAGACTGCATGGCGGGTAGTAGCAACTCTGCACAAACGAGATACCGCAGAAAAACATGAACAAGTGGGGCTGGATTTGCAACACCACATTACCCTTACTAACACAGAAGTATATGGCAAAGGGGATACCGGAGACAACCCACAAGAACATCATTAGCGGTGGCAGACCAGTACAGTCCTTCCGTCTCCAGTTGTAGATGATCTGTGGAATAAGCTGGACACACCAGCACACCGTGGCAATCGTAGCCAACGTAGTAGCAGCACCTTCAGAAATCATTGGTGTTATTTGTTGTTCACTTTGATGTTATCTGTATATCTGTATTCGAGAATCAGTGTCTATGCCTGCAATGCCATCGAGAGCGTGTTGCTTTATATATGTTTTCTACAAAGAAGAGTCAGAGCTTATTATCAAATTTTCAGCTTCCGAAGGGACCTTGAGTCACTCCCACGGGGTTATTGTGCGATGCCCTCTGGCCCTCCCATTATCCAATCCATTAGTACCCGTGGTGTTGCCCATCCAACCCAGAAGACCCCGCAGCCATAAGAATTGCTTTTTTTCCTTCAAAATTCTATTTCTCATCTTCCCTTCCCTTCCCTCTGCCCCCCCAACCCTACGCGATTTCTCTCGGGGTTCATCATAACTTATCTGTCTCATAACAGCTCCGTCGGCCCTTCATCCCCTGCATGCCCCTCTGCGAAAAGTAGATCGGCATCTTCCCCCGTCGGAATCTGTGCAGTTTGCCTAATAAGACTGGGAAGGGCAGTGTGAGAAGTTCCCTACTGCTGTTTCTTAGCATATAAAATGGAGGGTCTGCTATGTCGCTAATGGAAGTCTCTTGCTGCGACCTTCTAGCACTCTGTTCTTGGTCCCCTCCATCCCTAGGGGCCCATCTAACGCTTTCTAACATCCCGACGGTCAGTAAATTGGTTGGCAGAAATTTATTAATTGCTTATGTAGTCTAAGTTAGTGGTGCGGGGATTTCTGGGAGGTTGCTGACTCTGACCCCACCAGTATTCATCTCCGTCGGATACTTGTGGGCTGTTGTGACAGGTCGCTCTTACTGCCGACGGAGATATTTTTTTCATTTGACACATTTCCAATAGCTGAGCACTGTCTAATGACACATATTGTATAATGATTGGATTACTTTAAATAAAATACACTGTATGTACTAATAAATAGAATTAAAAGGAAGTGGGGCAGTGGTGGAGGGAGGGGACTAGACACCGTTGCTGTCCAGGAAGAAGTAGTTACCGGACAGTTTCTGTTCTTTGTCCATTTGGGAGTCCAGCTTGTTGATTCTTGGTCTGAAGGAGTTTGGATCCCTTCTGAAGGTGACGTTCAGGTTCTTCAAGAACCTGTTACAACCGGTCAGTAGGGACTCTGGAGCCGTGGCGGTTGTGTTTTGGGATGGGGTACCGTCGAAGACAATGACCTTGTCGGCCAAGTAAGTGGCCATGATGAAATCGTGCTCGACAATGAACGCGGTCTTCTTGTTGTGTAGGATGAATCTTCTGATGACCTTGGAACAGATAATACGCTGTTCGGAATCCAAGTAAGCGGAAGGCTCGTCGATCAGGTAGATGTCGGCAGGGATACCCAGAGACAGCACGATGGCGACTCTTTGCAATTCACCACCGGACAAGTGCTTGACTTCTTGGTCGATGATGTCATCGATCTTTAGTGGCTTGACCACATCGGTCTGGAATTGTGGGTTTAGGAATTGGGCTCTGATCTTCTTGAAGAACAGTTGTCTGACGGTACCTGGGAACTTTGGTGCGATGGTTTGAGGCTTCATGGAGACGTTCAACTTTGGAACAGAAGTACCGTCATCGGCTGGGATAGCACCGGCCAACAACTTGATCAAAGTGGTCTTACCAGTACCGTTTTCACCCATCATCACCAGGATTTCAGAGTCAGAGAACTCACCGGATTGGACGTTCAATGTGAAATCACCTTGTGTACGCTTCATGTCTGGGTAGGAGTAAGCACGCGTAGCATCAACGATGATGTCAGCTGCAGAGTCGGCGATCCTGAATTGCAGAGCTTCAGTTCTAAATCTCATGTTTTCGGATGGAATGTGACCATCCAAGAAAATGTTGATACCTTCTCTAACAGAGGATGGCAAAGTGACAACACCGTATACAGATGGAACACCGTAAAGAATACAGACGAAATCAGATAAGTAATCTAGCACAGACAAATCGTGCTCGACTGCAATGACATATTTGGATGGTTCTAGTAAGGATCTGATGATCAAAGCAGCGTTCAGACGTTGCTTGACATCCAGATAGGAGGATGGTTCATCGAACATGTAAACATCAGCATCTTGGACACATGACATAGCAATGGCAAATCTTTGCAGTTCACCACCAGATAGCAGGCCAATTTCTCTATTCAGCAGGTGGTCAAGTTGTAAAGTCTTGATGTATTGTTTAACTGTGTCTTGTGGCTTTTCCATTCTTAATTTCAAAAGTTCACCGACTTTTTGTACTGGACCCTTGATAGCTCTTGGCAAGTTGTCAACGTATTGAGGCTTGATAATGGCCTTGATGTCATCTTCCAGCATCTTTGTGAAGTAGTTTTGCAACTCGGAACCACGGAAGTACTTGATAATCTCTTGCCATTCTGGAGGGTCATCGAAACGGCCCAGGTTAGGCTTTTGCTTACCGGCTAGAATCTTTAGAGCAGTAGACTTACCAATACCGTTGGTACCCACCAGACCTAGCACTTGGCCAGGTCTTGGAGTTGGTAATCTGTGCAGCTTGAAACTGTTAGCGGAGTAACGATGTGTAACGTGGCTCTCCAAGTTGGTTGGCAGGTTGATAATAGTGATGGCATCGAATGGACACTTCTTCACACAGATACCACAACCGATACATAGCACTTCGGAGATGAAGGCGATCTTGGATGTTGGAGTCACTTCAATACAAAGCTTACCGGTCTTGACCACTGGACAGGATCTCTTACATTCCTGACGACATTTCTTAGGCTTACATCTATCCGCGTTCACCACGGCGATACGACTTCCTTTATCACTCATGTTCTCAATAAATAGTTGTGTATAATGGTTTTCCTTTGTCCTATAAGGTTGCCTGGATTTGAGAGAATCTTATTATTATTATTTTTTGTTTTGCAAGTTATGCTTATAATGAAAGGAAGAGAATAAATAATAGTTTTTTGAAGCACTTGATCCCAGAGAGTCTCGGTATTTAATTTTTAAATATAATCAAAAAAAACAGCTAAAACTGTATTCGTATTTGTATTACTATATTATTGATTATTAAACTCACTGAGGGCATCGCAAAACAATCGCAGTGATAAATTTCACTAAAACAAGTGAAAAATTTTTCATTAGGACTCCAGTCAAATACCAGTAGAGAATCACCAAAAGGCTAGTAAAATGGAAGCTGTATTACGTTGTTGAAGATAATACGACATCAAGAACACTAAAGTGTCATATGACCACACTCGTCTCTGCTCATAAGAACCCAGTGTTCAACCCGAGAAGTCCCCACACTTAGTAATGGGCATCCTATTGGTTCATAGCCAGGGTGGAAATCCCACTTATATATCCTGGTTATGTTAATCATTAAACAATCTTCGTCTCTGCAGAAACGGTTCTGTGTGCGCACCAGTTGCGTACCAATGCACGCCTTCTAATCCAACATTATAGCACAAGACATGGAAATGCCATCGATGAGGTCTTGCGGCAAGAGACAACCATAGAACTATAGAACTATAGCCATTTCTGCAAGCGGGGAGGCATAATAATATGTTTACCCGGCTAATATCATGTGCACTTTACGTATATGTAGATGTAGTTCATGTGATGTGTTTCGTATATACATACACTGTCTTCAGAAGGAGTCCCGGGAAAAGGAAAAAAGCAACGGAGCAGAGGGGTGCTCGCACTCAGGGATATAAAGTGTTAATCGAGCAATAAGTAGCTGTGGAAACGCCGTTGGATAGGGTGGAAGACATTTCTTGGGTCCCTATTTGATAAGTGTAAGTGGGGGATACGAACAGAAGCATAGCAAGTTTGTTTTTTTTTCTCTACCAATTTAAGTATGGCATCTTTACCTAAGAGGATTATAAAAGAGACCGAGAGGCTGGTTAGCGACCCGGTTCCCGGCATCACAGCTGAACCTCACGAGGACAACCTGAGGTACTTCGACGTCACCATCGAAGGCCCATCCCAGTCCCCATATGAGAAAGGTATATTCAAGCTAGAGCTGTATTTGCCCGAGGACTACCCTATGGAGGCGCCCAAGGTGAGGTTTTTGACCAAGATATACCACCCAAACATCGACAGGCTGGGCCGTATCTGCCTGGACGTGCTGAAAACCAACTGGTCGCCCGCGCTACAGATAAGGACGGTACTGCTGTCCATCCAAGCGCTTCTGGCAAGCCCAAACCCGAACGACCCCTTAGCCAACGACGTCGCAGAGGACTGGATCAAGGACGAAGCTAAAGCCAAGCAAACTGCAAAAGAGTGGACTGCACAATACGCAAAATAGAACTGGCACGGCAAAAAAAACTACCATAATCTAATATACTCATACATAAGGCTATATTATAAATTAGTATAAATAAGAACTATACGATAATGCATCGGCTGTTAAATTCCCCAGACTTTATGCAGAACCCAATAGAGTATACCACACACATACACTCTCCATCGAGCTCCACCCTCACGTGTCGGACACGAAAGACTCTCTTGAATAGGGAAAGGACGCGAAAAGTTTCTGGCCTTGTAAGCAATTAGCCAAATATAGTGTTCAGTGAGTGCGGACGGTATCGATGCATTTTAATGATAGTTACAACTTCTTCACATGTCCATTAAAATGCAGCAGTGCATGAATCAGTGGCGTGCTTTGTTGCTACAAGGCCCTGCAACCTACATCTCCTTTTCTCCTATCTTATCTTAAGATAACTTCTTTAAATCCGCTTCTCTACACCATAATCTGTGCGATTCCTACTGTCCAAGCTCTTCTATCTATATATTCCAAAGCTAGTGCCAGTGTGTGTGAGTGGGAGAAGCAAAAAAAAAAGAAAGAAAAAACTGGGAAGAAAATGGTAACTCGTTTCTCGAGAAAGGCGTAAATCACCACATGCAGGCGAAATCTGGTGAAAATGAAAAAAGCACAGATGTATTGGCCTACTCTATCAGGATAAAGTCTTGACTGCGAAGAGTACGTTGCGGACGGACGGGTAAGGAAAGTGGTAGTTGTGCAACAAATCTGTCTATGGGATGGGAAAGGGGTGGAGGAGGGAATGGTGTTAAGTAATTCTTGTCAAAGGTGATGCGATGGTGAACGGACGCGGGCGATGTCCGCTTGGGAATTGCAACACGTAAGCTCTGTGCCCATGGTTGGCGATATGGAGTCAAGAGAGAAGGAGAAGGGGAAGAAAAAAAATTTGTTGGGGGAAAAGAAAGATGATCCCACTTTGAAATATATTTATGATCCATAGATATTTTATAAAGCCACTATAAGATAAAACAAATCAAAGATTCTTTATACGTGAAGCAAAAGCTCCGAGAACTGCAAAAGGAAGGCCCAACTGAATAGAATTGAAAACATCAGTACACATGCCGTCAAGGTCGCCATTTGAAGATGGTGTAGGCGGTAAGGAGCCGATAAGTTCGCCGTTCGATGATAGCAATCGGTTTCAGGACGTTGAGATGGTGCCGATGGAGGAAGACGTGAAGGATACAAACACCACTGTGTATGATGAGTTCGGGGATGGTCCATACAAGGAAGAGGATGATATGGACGATGATTATTCCATGGAGCCTACCCCCATTGTAGGGCGAAGCGATAATGGTCAGTTTAACGATGATAACAGAGTGCTTATGTTTGGTCCGGATGATCTAGAGAGAAGGGCCCAACCTGGCAAGAACAGGGAAAGCAAGAGTGGAGATCAGATCAAAAGACTGAGATGGGGTACACAGCGCAGGAGGAAATCTTTTAAGAGATACGACATAGGCAGATCAAAGACTTTGAAATGGGCCAAGAAGAATATTCAGGACCCTTTAGAAGAACTAATTGGTAATGAAAATGAAGCTACGGATGAAACGGGTATGCGTAATAAAGCTGATGAACTGAGGAACATCTATTTCAACCAGCCGTTGCCGCAAGATATGTTGGATGAGGATAACAAACCCTTGGCCAACTATCCTAGAAATAAGATCAGAACTACGAAATACACTCCGCTTACTTTCTTGCCAAAAAATATTTTGTTACAATTCCACAATTTTGCGAACATATATTTCTTGATTCTAATTATTTTGGGTGCTTTCCAGATTTTTGGTGTCACTAACCCAGGTTTCTCTGCTGTGCCTTTGATTGTTATTATTATTATCACTGCAATTAAAGATGGTATCGAGGATTCAAGAAGAACAGTATTAGATTTGGAAGTCAACAACACTAAGACTCACGTCTTAACTGGAATTGAGAACTATAACGTCTCTGCTGATGATATCTCATTGTGGAGAAGATTCAAGAAAGCTAACTCAAGAATAATAGCTAGTTTTGTTCAGGTATGTAGAGAAACCTTGACAAAGAAAGGACGGTTGGAAAAAGCCCAAAGGAAACGTCAAATGGCAAATCACAAGAAAAACCTGAACAGGAAGTTTAGAAACTCTTTGAACTCTTATAGAAGTAATCGTATGTCTCGTGACGTGAGACCTTCGATGGACTTCAGGCCCTCTACGGATATCAATGGTTACCAACAGAATGAAGACACATTAATAAATAAGACTTTACCAACGGACATGGAATGGAGATTCTCCAAAGACTACTGGAAAAATGTGAAAGTAGGTGATATCGTTAGAATTCATAACAATGAGGAGATTCCCGCTGATATTATTTTACTATCTACTTCCGACTCTGACGGAGCGTGTTATGTCGAAACAAAAAACTTAGATGGAGAGACAAATCTAAAAGTTAGGCAATCCATGAAATGCACTTCTGATATCAGGAGTTCGATTGATATTGCTCGGACAAGATTTTGGATAGAGAGTGAAGGTCCACATGCAAATTTGTATTCCTACCAAGGTAACTTTAGGTGGAACAGTTTAGAAGATAATCAATTAAAGAATGAACCTGTTAATATCAACAACTTGTTGCTTCGTGGTTGCACTTTGAGAAATACTAAATGGGCTATGGGTGTCGTAGCATTTACTGGTGATGATACTAAAATCATGTTGAATGCTGGTGTAACTCCGACTAAGAAATCTAGAATATCTAAAGAACTAAACTTATCCGTTTTGTTTAACTTTGCATTGTTATTCGTTCTGTGTTTCATTGCTGGTTTGTACAACGGTATCTATCATAATAAGCATCCGAGATCAAGAGACTTTTTTGACTTCGGTACAGGGACCGGTGGTTCCGCTACAAGTGGTTTTGTTTCGTTTTGGGTTGCAGTTATCTTGTATCAATCTTTGGTCCCTATTTCTCTGTACATTTCCGTCGAAATCATCAAAACAGCTCAGGCTATATTTATATACCTTGATGTTATGATGTACAATGAAAAGTTAGATTATCCATGCACACCTAAATCTTGGAATATCTCTGATGATCTCGGTCAAATTGAGTATATTTTCTCAGATAAGACAGGGACATTAACCCAGAATGTTATGGAATTTAAGAAGTGTACGATAAATGGTGTGTCTTATGGTAGGGCTTACACTGAAGCTTTGGCCGGTTTGAGAAAAAGGCAAGGTGTAGACGTTGCTCATGAAAGTAAGATTGAGAAGGAAGGCATTAAGAGAGATAGAGAGGAAATGATTAATAAGTTACAAAACCTCGCCAAAAATTCACAATTTTATGAAGATGAAGTCACATTTGTCTCTAAGGAATTTGTTGACGATTTGACAGGTGGATCTGGTAGCGTCCAACAAAAGTCATGTCAGCATTTCATGCTTGCATTGGCTCTTTGTCATTCTGTGTTGACAGAGCCAAGTAAAGAAGATCCTGCTAAATTGGAAATAAAAGCACAATCACCAGATGAAGCAGCGCTTGTAACTACAGCCAGAGACATGGGTTTTAGTTTCCTAAAAAAAACTAAGGAAGGTATGGTATTGGAAGTCCAAGGAATTGAAAAAGAATTCCAGATTCTAAATATATTAGAATTTAATTCTTCTAGAAAGAGGATGAGTTGTATTGTAAAAATTCCAGGTGATGATGCTAATGGTAAACCAAAGGCCTTGTTGATTTGTAAAGGTGCTGATTCAGTTATATATTCTAGGTTGGATAAGACTGGTCTAAATGAAGAATCTCTGTTGGAAAAAACTGCTCTCCATCTTGAACAATATGCTACTGAAGGTCTAAGAACACTGTGTTTGGCTCAAAGAGAGCTGTCCTGGGAAGAGTATGAGCGTTGGAATAAGAAATATGATATTGCAGCTGCTGCTGTTGTTGATAGAGAAGAGGAATTAGAAAAAGTTTCTGATGAGATTGAAAGACATTTGATACTTTTGGGTGGTACAGCAATAGAAGATCGTCTACAAGATGGTGTTCCTGATTCTATTGCATTGCTAGGTGAGGCTGGTATTAAATTGTGGGTTTTGACCGGTGACAAGGTCGAGACAGCTATTAATATTGGTTTTTCATGTAATCTGCTGAATAACGATATGGAACTACTAGTTATCAAAACGACAGGCCCTGATGTTGAGGATTTAGGCGCTACACCTAAAGATATTGTTGATACATTGATTTCGCAATATCTACATGATAAGTTCGGAATGGCAGGATCTGAGGAGGAACTAAAGAAGGCAAAAGCTGAACATGACATACCTAGAGGTGAATTTGCCGTCATTATTGATGGTGAAGCCCTGAAGTATGCACTATCTACTGAAGACATGAAACGTAAGTTTCTTTTGCTTTGTAAGAATTGTAAATCTGTTCTCTGTTGTCGTGTATCTCCGGCACAGAAGGCTGCTGTTGTTAAACTTGTCAAAAACACATTGGATGTCATGACTCTTGCTATTGGTGATGGATCTAATGATGTCGCCATGATTCAATCTGCTAATATTGGTGTCGGTATTGCTGGTGAAGAAGGTAGACAAGCAGTTATGTCATCAGATTATGCAATTGGTCAATTCAGGTACTTGACTAGATTGCTTCTGGTACATGGAAAATGGTGTTATAAAAGATTGGCTGAAATGATCCCACAGTTTTTTTACAAGAACATGATTTTCACGTTGGCTCTGTTTTGGTTCGGAATTTATAACGATTATGATGGATCTTATTTGTTTGAATATACTTACCTGACATTTTACAATTTGGCTTTCACTTCTATTCCAGTTATTTTACTGGGTATTTTCGATCAGGACGTTAGTGATACCATATCCTTGGTATTCCCACAACTTTATAGAGTTGGTATACTGAGAAAGGAATGGAGTCAAACGAAATTTTTGTGGTACATGCTGGACGGGTTATATCAATCAGTTATAGCCTTTTTCTTCCCTTACTTGCTTTACCGCCGTCACATGATAGTTACAAGTAATGGTTTAGGATTAGATCACCGTTATTACGTTGGTGTGCCTGTAACAGCAATTGCATGTATTTCCTGTAATCTTTACATTCTAATTCAGCAAAAGCACTGGGATGTGTTCTGTTCATTTTTTGTTGGTGTTTCTATCATGATTTTCTTTACATGGACCGGTATTTGGTCAAGTGCTTCTAGAAGCAATGAATTTTATCATGGTGCTGCTAGAGTGTTTGGCACCCCCACTTTCTGGGCAGTGTTGTTTGTTGGTATTATGTTCTGTTTGCTGCCTCGTTTTACTTTAGATGTTTTCAAGCGTTACTTCTATCCTAAGGATATTGATATTATTAGGGAGATGTGGAGTCGGGGTGACTTTGATTCATTCCCTAAGAAGTACGATCCTACTGACCCGGAGGTTCATAAGATTGCTATGTCTGATATTCGTGTGTTTTCTGGCGCAGAATCTAAGGAGTTCAATTCTAATTCCAATACGAGTAGCTCATCCAGTGAAGATATTTTGTCTGAAGAAATTCCTCTGGAACTTGGAAAAGGTATGAATGATTCAGGCAAGAAAAGTGAATATGAGTCTGGTGTTGGTGATGAGATCTTGAAATATTATCTCGGTAAGGACTCTAATAGAAACACAATACTCACAGACAATCAAAAGAGACTTTCTACATACTCTAGAGCAAGTAATAGAACCTCGTTGGATCGCACCAGAGAAGATATGCTGGCCACCAACCAACTCGATACACGCTTTTCTGTAGAAAGAGCGAGAGCTTCTCTTGAACTTCCTGGTATTACTCACGCTGAAAATTTATTGAATTCGAACTAATTGAAATGTTGGTTGTCCTTACTATGAATTGTAACTTATCATATCAATACGCGATGTATTGTGTGATATATATTGAATTGCCGATAATGATTTAAAGCCCAAAATGTGAATACTGGTTTTGAACCTTTGCTTTGTTATTATTTTTCTGTTTTTATTTGTTTTTTTTTTCAATTCTATTACTTTTTGGCCCTTCGAGGAGTTAATTTTCAAGTCCTGGTGCTTCATGGGTTCCATTTATTGCATATTATAGTCTTTTTTTTATTCAGACATTTTTAAACTGACTCTCGTTACTGTATATTAATATTTTATATTCTCTATCAGGTTGTATATTATCCAAGAGCAACTAATGATCGATATGATTATTATTTCATTTCTTTAATCTAATATCTATTTATGGTACTCTTTTTGTTTGCTTTTTAAATGAACATATTCACTTACAAAATATGCTGAATACTATATCCGGCAAAAAGTTGGCAAATTTTAGTATGGGTGAATTATCTGACGTTAGATAGTGATAGATTTGAATGCTATTGCATCTGTGAGTTTCTATATTCTTTCGATAGAGTGAATAAATTTAAACTGTAAAAGGGAATTTAGCTATTCCTATTTTTGTGGTTGTATATGGTATAGAAACAATATGACTCAATAATTGAGGAAAATACGTTTCTTAACTGGAAGTATTCTAAACTTGACAAGGAATTAATCTAGATAAAAATCTGCAATGGCGTTACCAGTGTTCGCACTTATGTCCTTATTATTCTGGATGTACTCAAATCAGACAACTGCTAAAAAATATAATAAAACTGTATAATAATATTAATACAAAAAAAAAAATCTTAAATAATAACATATGGAGAACTTTAATACGCTGGAAGATGAGTTTCTCGAACAATCACTACATCATCATGATAATTTTGAGGATATGATAAAAAATAATATTCAAATATATGAAAAAAGTCCTGTTATGAAAGTCAGGCTGCTGGACAGTTACATATTTGATAAATTTGGTGAAATTTATGATACCGAGTTTATTACTACAGTATTTCAGCATGTGATTGGTGAGGATGTGCCAAATATTGTTGAAGTTCCGAAAGAAATAGATTATCATTTTTGGATCGATATGATGGATCAAGGAAAGCGCTCAAAGAAAAAATGCTCAACAAGTGGTATTCTCGACTTTGGCATGAGCTTGTCAGTAGCAGAGAATTTTTCATTTGTTGAAATCCCAGCAGTTACAAAAAAATTGGAAAACATATTTTGGGAGCATCAATATGCATACACTTCCTACTATTCATCATTAATTTTAGACAAAACAGTACCTCAGAATGAAATAAATAAAGAGTTGTATGATCTGGAATATATTTTGTCTTCTGAAAGGCCAGACTGCAAAGAGAAAATAAAGTTATGTTGTTTTGGAACGCAGATTCCATGGAGGATAGACACTGTCAATCAATATCATCTAATATTTAATTTATTTGGGACGCCAATTCAATGGTATATTGTTGAAGGGTGTAATAGAGATTCATTAATTAGTTATTTAAAAAAGCTTGAGCCAAAGGGATCAGAGACCTGCAATGCTTTCTATATACATAAGAAGTATTGTTTTGGTCCGGATTTTCTTGAAAGAGCCAATATTCCTTATAAAACCATGGTACAGGAATCAGGTAAATTATTTATTTCCAAACCTGGAACATGTTTCTTCGTTTTTCATTATGGATATTCTATTGTTATGGAGAAAACAATAAAATGTGATCAAACCATTTTTACCGCCCAGCATGTATTCCCAGCTTTATGTACTTGTGGGAAATTCGATCAAACTAATACAGTATTTGACCAGATCTTATCTTCAAATTCAGACATATATGGACATTTTAATGAGAATTTGAATCAGCAATTTCATATGTCACAGGACAATGGATTGGAACACTATTGGCTATCGAGTGAAAATAATAAATATTGGACTAGCCAAGTGAAGACATTACTAAATAAATCAAGTAATTCAGAAAACTTTGAAACGAATTCGCCTGAAACTAGGCTATGTGTATCAACACCACCAACAGATATGACTAAATCATTAACACCTCATGACATAAAACTAGCAAATTCAATACCAGAGTTCATAAAAAGACAACTTGAAACAATGAAACCGATTTACAAGGAAAAGGTAACAGATGATAAAGAAGTCATATACTGGTTAGCATCTGACCTTGACTACTATCACAACTCTGAATGTGAAGATATGGTACTTTTTTCAACTAAGCCCAAGAGAAAATGTGTGAAGAGAGGCAAATATCCTAACAAATCTAGAAAACCCTTGAAGTTTAAGATAAGATACTTTCAGACAAAAATTCAAACAAACACAAAATCTACTTTTCCAGTTGCGAAGAAGCTCAGATTACTACCTCAACCATCTGGATTTTCATTATTAGTTCCTGAAGAAACATTTCTTTCAGATGATGAAAGTTCGAAGAACGTGGAAAGCTTGGGACAAATATTCAACTCTAAAATCCGTTATTCAGATGGGTTCAAATATTTTTATTGTGAAATATGTGATCATAACTTCCCGTCATCTTATCACTTAATTAGACATAGAAACTCAGTTCACTCGGCAGAAAAACCATATAACTGTCCTATCTGTTCTAAAGGGTTCAAAAGAAAGGACCATGTTAGTCAGCACTTGAAGAAGAAAACTCCCTGTCGACAGAAACATTATTCATTATCTATTTAAATAATACCAATGTGACAGGTAAAAACGAATTTAAGTTTTGGTTGCCATTACAATTAATAAAAAATTAAAAAAAAAGAACAACATATATCTATTTCTGATAAAATTAACTTAAATAAAAACCTTTATAACTCAATCCTCTAATCTGTCAATCATATTAAATAATATGCGAAGAACATTCGATTTGACGTTATTATCATATACCAGAACACCTTCACCTGTACCTACTGATTTGTTATTCAAACCATCACCGAACGCCAATCGAGTAAAATCACTTTGTAGACCAAGAGGAACCATACTACCTGGATCAGCATGCCCTTGCAACGCTTCCTTTCTTTCTTTGATTAACCTTGAAGTATGTTCCAGGTTATCTGCTGCTGATTGCGCATTGTCAACAATTGACTTTGCTATACCGCACATTGATGCAACGTGCATACCAAACGAACCTTCACTCTGTCCATCCACCAACTTATACAGGAAAGTGACATTCCTTGTCGCTTCATCGACCAGTATGCTCATTTTCATTGGCTTAATCTGAGGATGAGATCTAAAACTCAAACCAAGACTACCATAATGTGTTGCGAAAAATCCTAAACTCTGAATGTGTGTTGCCACATGATGTAGAACACTTTCTGCAATAGAAAAACCGTCATTGGATGAGCCACCTCTTCCTAACTCATCAAGAACTAATAATGATCTATTTGTTGCTAGATCAAGTATTCTCTTAGTTTCAGATAATTCAACAAAAAATGTCGACTTGCCCTGCATAATATTATCATTGGCGCCAAGACGAGTCATAATTCTATCTATTGGAGTTAAGCTTGCAGATTCAGCTGGTACATAGCAGCCAAGTTGTGCCATTATCACTGCAATACATGTCATCCGTAGAACTGTCGACTTACCTGCTGCATTAGCACCTGTCAGTAAACCAATATTCGGTGATTTATTACCCAAGGTGACATCGTTAGGGATAAAATCTTTATTGACTCGGCTGTCGAGATTAAAACATGGGTGACGTAAAGATTTGAAATCAACAAATCCTTGTTTTTTGCACTTGGTAGATGGATCGACCTCATCACATATAACTGGCCTACAAGACGGCGTTCCAAGAGATTCTGAGGTCCTAACCAATCCTAGCAAACAGTCAATATTCGCTAAACAAGTTACCGTTGGCATCCAGACAGTTGAATATTGCGTGTCAAACTTTCTGCATAACCTGAAGTTAAGATCGTTCTCCAAAGTTTTATGTAGTTCACGGGCTTCAGCAACTGATCTGGCTAGAACCCTAACTTCGTCTGAGTAGTATCTTTTAGTATTTTTATTAGCACCCATTTGAACCCAATTTGCTGGCACATATTTAGTGGCACTGACTGGCACTTCAATTGTATAAATTTCTTTACCAGAGTCCTTATATTGCAAATTGGAAGTTTTTAATAGCTTCATATAACTTTTTAATAATAAATTCAATTCGTTCTCTAGTCCCTCTAATTTTTCCAATGATTTGTCAAAATCAGGCTCAACACCAACTTCCGGGATGATAACACCTTCTTCAACAGCCTTTCTCCTATCAAAAGCAGATTCCCAGTGCTGAACTTCATTTTCTAGTTGTTTTGGAATTTGGATAAAGTATGACTTTAAAGCGCCATGTAACTCGTTACTTTCAATTTCTTTTGTCATTTGTAAAATATTCTCAAACGCAGTGATTACTTTGTCAAAATCCTTAACTTTCAGAGAGCCTGCGTGAATTCTTGACAGCAATCTTTCGAGATCAGGAAGTCCAGTAAATACGGATTCGATTTTTGTTCTCAATTCATGGTTATTCATCAGCAGCTCGACACTATCTTGTCTTTTCTCTATATCCTCTTTCAGAAGAAGTGGATTCATTAGCCACTTCCTCATCATTCTTTTCCCCATTGGAGTTATCGAATTGTTAAATAATTTAAACAGTGTGCCTTTATCACTTCCGTCAAATGAATTGCTAAATATCTCCAAATTTTGTAAAGATATACCGTCCAAGACCATTGTATTTTGTGACTTAACAAAGTTATATTCAGTGAAGTTCTTCATTGATATCAAACTTTCATCTAATTTTAGCCATTTTAGATAGTATAAAAGACCTCCAAATGCAGAAAATCCCACTTTTTTATTAGAGTCATAATAGTTCTTCAACACGCTAGGCCACCCATCTGCTGTACCAAAGTATGCCTCCTCATTTGCCAGTAACTCATTGTGTGTCTTTTCAAAGTCGTAAAATTCTTCTACAGGCTTTATGTAATTGAAGAGAGCATTTGGAGCGGCACAAAATTTAACTATTTTGTTTGCCAGATTGCAAAGGTTATGTTTTTCAATAATAACTTCCTTCGGCCTCACCTGTGACATTAGAGTGTCAAGGCGCGAGCACTCTTCGTCATCTAGAAATTCTGTCATTTGAACCTCACCTGTAGATGTATCAATGAAAGCGACACCAAATATCTTAGTGTATGTAGCAGAGCTCGGCTGTGTTATGTCATAAAAATTCGATGGTTCCTCTCTAACAGCTAAACAATATGTGGCTAAATCAGAATGTATCATATCCCCGTCAACCAATGTACCACTTGTCAAAACACATTGTAGTTCTCTCTTTACAATACCCTTCGATCCCTCCCTCATTTCTTTGGCAAGCATCGATTCTCTTTGATCCACTTTTGCTACCTTGTATCCCAACTGAATGAATTGCGATGCCCAGTGCTCGAAAGACATTTCTGGTATACCAGCAAGTTGCATATTAGCTCTCCCACCACCGGCAAGTTTCCAATCAAAAAGGGCGTTTGCTAAAAAGGCATCTTTTTCATATAACTCAAAAAACTTACCTTTTTTAAAGAATACGATACAGTCCCACATCTTTGACTTGATTTCCCAATACTGTTTCTCGAATGGTGTAAACTTGTTCCAAGCTGATGATGGTATATACAGGGTACGAGGATCATACTCAGGGTCATCCTTGGGCCTTTTTTGGGCATCTCTTTCATCTACTAGCCATTGGTATCTTTCCTCGTTTTGTTTATTGAATGTGTTATTCTTGGGCCCTGTTGTGGCCATTGTGAATTTAGGTTTTGCCGCCGGTGGAGTAATGCGCTGTACCACCTTCTTTGGCGCAGCAGCCTTGGGTTTCTTATATTTGTTAGTTGTTAATGCTAGAATATCGTCATCATCACTGTCATCGAAGCCGCCTATTGAGCTCACTGCACTCTTATCAGATTTATAATCATCGTCATTGTCGGCGTCGGAAACTGCATCTGCTTTGAAATCGCTATCTTCATCATCACTAACAGGTGTTCTTTTTCTCTTCTTGACGGTAATATCATCCTCACTATCGCTTTCTTCCGCATAGCTCACAACCCTCTTCCGTACTCTACCGACTGTTTGAGTATCTTTAGTGTCATCATCATTTTGCTCGGTAGATTCCTCCTTGACTTTGATATTATCATCCTTGATTGGGGTCTTTTCAACAGCCACCGACGCAACAGGTGATGCTTTTGATATTTCAGTCGCTGGCTCAGGTTGTGCAACTTCTGATACATTTTCCTTTGTGTCTTCATCTGTTACAAATAGGGATTTCTGGTCCTCCTTCTCGCTTTCCCTTGATTTGGGGCTAGGAAATACTTTAGTTTTGCTCTTGGAGACACTGGGTGATGTCTGCTTCGAGAAGAACGACAGCAGCGTGCTCTGCTTCAGTTTCTTCTGGGACGAGCCAGTATTACCCACTTTCTTCTTATTTGCCTTTGGTGTAGTCGGCATAGTCATTATCGCAAGTTTGCCTTGTTGATTTGCTCCAGTGCTTGGGTATGCGCTTTGTGTCCAGGAGTTACCACATCAAATATATATGATAGCCCGAAATTCGATGCTCCTGGGAGTGAATTGTGATCAGTGGGGGGGCCAGAGGCAATGGCTCATCGCATTTCGCTTTGGAGCACAGGATGCGTACGCGTAAAAGCTCGATGCCCTTAATTATTTTTCCAGCCAAATGTGAAATTAGAGAAAATTGAAAATATAGAACGCGAAACGCGTAAACATAGGTATTGTTGATGTTATTGTTTTATTAATACACTGGATGTCAATTGCAAGTGATGTGCAGCAGATGACGTATTTTGCAGCAGGGCTAAGGGATGAACATCGAGTGGTCTTGCCTCTATGTCTGTGCCATCTGCCGCATATCGAATGCGAACAGTAATTAAAATTTACTGTTTATTATTTGGATGGCAACAGTACTTCTCAGATGTAGACGTAGCATATACTTTTGTTTTTGATTATATCATTACAGTTGGTTTTAAGTACATATGAAAGTATATATCTATCAATGCGTGCGTGTGGGTTTGGGTTTTTTGGGGGTCTAGGTGATGAGGAAGGGGTCAGTCAGCGTTAGCAAACTAGTTATTTACTCGTATGGTGTGTTGGAAGAAGTCAGGGTCTTCCTCTAGGGATTCCTTTATGATATCTAGGCCACCTTGGAACTCACCGTTGATATATAATTGAGGGAACGTAGGCCAGTCTGAGAACTTCTTCAAGTTGGTTCTGACGGTGTCGTCTCTTAATATGTCGAAGAACCCGAATCTGATCTGGTGTTCCCTTAGAATTCCCACGATTTGTCTGGAGAACCCGCACTTAGGCTCGGATGGGTTACCCTTCATGAACAGCATCACGGGTGCTGCGTTCACCAGCTTTGTCAGCCTCATATTCATCTCTTCCTCGGTCTCTTCCTCGCTGTCCTCGCTGTCTTCGTCGTCCTCTACCGCGCCGTTGCTTTCCTTCGACTTCGACTCTGTGCCCGCTCTCCTGCACTCCTCCAGCGCAGCAAGGAACTCCTTGGGGTTGGCACCGGAGAGCTCCTTCAGGATGGTCCCGTTCCTGATCAGCACGAAGTATGGCACCGCGCTTATCTCAAACAGCTCAGCTATCTCAGCCTGCTCGTCCGCATCCACCGCCAAGAACGACACGTCCTTGTTCGACTCGTCTTCGCTTATAGCCCGGTACAACTCGCTGATGGCCTTGCAGGGCTCCGCCCACGAGGTGTGGAAATATATAGCAATCAGCTTGTCCTGCACATTCTGCGTAGTCAGCTCCGTAAACTGGTCCTGGTTCGTAATCTCAGCAACCATATTCCTCTTCAAAAAGTGTCTCCTGCCTTCGATTTCCCTCCTTCCCCCCTCCATTGCCCCCCACCATCACTGCCAGACTCTCAACTGGTCCCTATTTATACTGCCCGATGAGCTCGGATTACAAAGGATTTAGAAGCGATCCCACCGTCGTACAAGATAATGGTAGCTGTGGGGGGGGGGTGTGTCTCGGTCTCAGCCAATCACCGTCGAGTGCATTACTAATCGCCACCATCGACAGCCAACTGTACAGCCCATCGCCACAGCCCATCGCCCCCATCGCCACACTTAGTTGTGTTGTAATTGTATCTGAAGTTGTAGTACTTGTGTTCCTGGTTTGCTGGTTTGCTTGGTTTGTCGGTGTATCTGCAGTTGTGTATTTGCAGGTCTGTGACTTGCACCCAGACATCATGTACTTCCCCCCCCCCCCAAATTCCAAAATTCCAATACAAATCCTCTTCTCCTGCGGAATCTCCTATTTAGGAAATCTTGGTGTTTCTGCATTTGCAAGTGTATCCCTTGGTACGTGTTCATGTGTATCCCGTGTATCAGTACCTTGATTCCCTCCCCCCCATCGAAAATGCAAAAAAAAATTTTTTAGCGAAATAAAAAGGGCATCGCTGCCTTGTTAGCTATTGCTAGCTATTGCTAGTTTCCTTGTCGTTGTTATATAAAAAGAACCACGGATTAAATATCTTTATTTGGTGAGTAAGACGCATTTATTTCTTGCAGACGATCCTTTGAAGATATAAAGACCAGAACAACAAGCCATGCAAATCTTTGTTAAGACTTTGACTGGTAAGACCATCACTTTGGAGGTCGAGTCCAGCGACACCATTGACAATGTCAAGTCCAAGATCCAGGACAAGGAAGGTATCCCACCTGACCAACAGAGATTGATCTTTGCTGGTAAGCAATTGGAAGACGGCAGAACTTTGTCCGACTACAACATCCAAAAGGAGTCCACTTTGCACTTGGTTCTAAGACTAAGAGGTGGTGGTAAGAAGAGAAAGAAGAAGGTCTACACCACCCCAAAGAAGATCAAGCACAAGCACAAGAAGGTTAAGTTGGCTGTCTTGTCCTACTACAAGGTCGACGGTGAAGGTACCGTCACCAAGTTGAGAAAGGAGTGTTCCAACCCAACCTGTGGTGCCGGTGTCTTCTTGGCCGACCACAAGACCAGATTGTACTGTGGTAAGTGTCACTCCGTCTACAAGGTCGACGCTTAAATGGAATATTAGCGCGCAACATATTTAACTATATATTGTCTTTAGTACTAATACAACATTTTCATCCCTTTTTTCCATTCCCTTCTTATAGAAAATCAGAAATCAAAAATAAATATGCATTAGATAATAGAAATAGTAGGCAGTCGCCATTATGTAAATGATTAAACCCAGGTGGGTAAATCTTGCAGAATATAGTTAAAACGAAGAAAAATAAAAACTGGCTGAAATGTGATAATATTGGGTGGGCGGTGCATACTGAATAGCCTTGACCCCCCTGCCCGTTACTGGATAATGACATGGCTTTGAGTGTAAAGGGATATGTACATGGTTTGCTCCCGTTTTTCCTTGTGTTCAGTGGTAAATAACTCTATAACGCTTCACTCATAGCTTTTCAAAATAAGGAAGTAAAGTAAAAACAAATTGCAATAGTCGTAACAATGATCTGTGAAAAAAAATTATTATTGTAGTGAAAAGAGGGGAAAAAAGACTCATTTCTTGTTGAATGCTTCAGAGAATATCTCTTGGTTGGTGCCGAGGATGTTAGAGTACGTTCTCTCCGTTTCTTTGATCAAGTTCCCGGCGGTAGACCTGACGTCCTCGACGGTCTCGTTGAAGACGTTTTCTATGTCGCTGTTGATCTGGTTCCAGTGCTCGTTGAACACTTTTAGCACCAGGTCAAACCCCATCTTACCTTTCTTTGCGTTCTCGCCGAACCTCTGCACGCTCCACTCCTCGACTTTGTTGCAGAACCTGCCCAGCGTGCCACACACGCTGATCTGCGCCTCCTGCTTGAACACGGTCTTGTCCGGGTTCACAGCGTCCGGCATGTACTTCACGGTCTCGTACACCTTCATGATGTTCCAGAAGGTCAGGTTGCAACTCCGCATCGTCAGCGTCCGCGTGTCCAGGTCCACGGTAGACACCTCCCGCACATAGCTCTGCTTAGAGGCACCCACCACCAGCAGCACCCACCGCGGCACACTCTGCTTGACAGTGATCAACCGCTCCGTCACCAGCTGCCTCCCGCTCGCAGACAGCTCCCGCCTCAGCACATCCACAGCAACCACATGCGTAGACACCTCGTTCGGATACTTGTTCCAGTTCGCAGCAGTAACCTGATCCCACGGATACGCAAACTCGCATGTATTCTGAAATAGTCTCATTATCGTCTGTTCTAGTTCTAGTTCTAGTTCTAGTTCTAGTTCTAGTTCTAGTTCTAGTTCTAGTTCTTGTACTTGTACTTGTAGTTCCTGTACTTGTAGTCAAATCTGTTTCGAGCCTCTTATATACTTTTCCGAGACAAATTTTCAGCACCCCCCCGGGAAAGGCCCACGCACATCTCTGAGCTAATACCCGCAAACTCCCGTCAAATCCCATTGGATCAAGAAGTCTAGAAAATTGTGCGGCCTGCTCTGTGGAGATCCGTCACAGATCCCTGTCTGCAGACGGAAATCCAGGGATCTCCGAGAAGTCGGTGCACAAGCAGTTTCCTACGTTGTATTATATTGTATTGAATAGTATATTATATTGTATTGTGTTGTATAGTATTGTATTGTCTTGTATTATAATATATTATATTGTATTGTATTGTATTGTATTATATTGTATTGAATAGTATATTATATTGTATTGTATTGTATTGTATTATATTGTATTGAATAGTATATTATATTGAATTGTATTATATTATATTGTATTGTATTGTATATTATCACTCTGTTAGAGAGTCTATTAATGTATTATGTATTAGGTTTTGTATTAGGTTGTGTATTAGGTTGTGTATCAGATCATTTGTATTGGATCATTTGTATTAGATCACCTGTATCTATAATTACAACTTCTGGGTCCCCGGGGCTCGGCCATGAGGTCCAGCATGTTCCTGAGGAAGCCGTGCTCTGCGTACGGGTTGTCCCGGCGCCTGCGGATGCGGTGCATGACGGGGTTCCTGAAGCCGATGCTCCTGAGGTACTCTCGGGTGGTCTGCTGCGTGCCGGACATCGCGACGTGGTAGCCCAGCAGGATCACCGGGTACACACAGAGCACCGCCGCGTAGACGCAGAGCAGCACCGCCACGGGCAGCGGCCTATGGCTCACCCGTATGCCTTCGTGGAGCGCCCGGTGCAAGTGCAGCGCGCAGTTGGCAATCAGCAGGGCGCACGCCAGCGTGCTGCTCAGCAGAAACGCCAGGAAGTACCGGTAGTTGCGCTGGCCCACACAGTTGTTCACCCAGATGCAGTGGTGGTCATGCGTCAGCACACAGCACTCGCACACTGAGCAGTGCGAGGCCCGCGGCGGGCGCCATATCTTGCATGTATGGCAGTACTTGAGCGTGACACTTGCATTTCCAGCGCTACCGCCAGCGCCATATGGTAGCGTTACGTTGTTGAAGTACTCCTGCGGGGTGTCCTTGTGCATGTGTATGTTTCTCGGCAGCACTCCGGGGTCGCTGGTGGCGGTTTTTGTGAACGACAGCAGCGACCATGCCCATGCATAGTAGAAGAGCACCACTAGCGCCTTGTATCCGTAGCGTGTGTGCCACAGCCTGTGCGCCTCGAACACCGAGAAGAGCACCATCGGCGAGAGGATCAGGAACAGCACCACCAGCGAGAACGGGCGGGCTGTCTTCACCGCACGCAGACGGCCTCCGAAGAAGAATATGTAGTTCGAGCGGCTCGGGAGCTCCTCGTAGTTGCGGTAGTTGATCTCAGTGTCACCATCAATGGTGATGAGCCAGCGGTAGAACCGTCTCGTGCTCATTGTCCCTATGACTTCATGTGTTGATGGGTTCCCTTTCATTATGTAAGCCCTCTCCCGCTTCTTTTCAAGTTCGCTTTTGGCAGCGAAGTTGTGTTATGAAAAGGATCGACACTCGGATCTTACAGGCAAGCACAAGACGGAAGTGTGCGCTGTGTAAAGCAAAGACAGGGTATAATACATGGATATCGGTCACGGACATGGAAGACTCGGAGCTTGAACTGTTGCGCCAAGGGTGCTTGGCCGCGAAAGACGTGTCGTACAGCCCGTACTCCAGGTACAGGGTCGGGTGCTGCATACTGGTCAGGGATGGCGAGCGGGTGATCAAGGTCACAGGTGCCAATGTGGAGAACGCAAGTTACGGTGGCACGATATGTGCAGAACGGGTCGCCATCACAAAGGCAATGACTACCGTGGAGACCAGGGACCCCTCGCAGTGGGTGGCCCTCGGAATAATGGGTGACTCCTTGCAGGACTGCATATCGCCTTGCGGTATATGCAGACAGGTTATCAGAGAGTTCGTAAACCCCAAGACTGGCCAAGTGCCCATTGTGATGTTCAATGGAGACGGCTCCAACTACAAGAAAGTGAGCTTGGAGGAAATCCTGCCTATGAGCTTCGGACCTGAAAGCCTCGCCTTATAGGGTCACGCGCTCCAATACAAAATATACGATTACGACTCGCAATGTAGATAGAAATGTGTATCCATGCATGTAAGAGGGGCCCTACAGTTGTGCCTTGTGTTGCTATGTACCTTGTCACACGCTTTGTCACTGCTGAGCTCATCGCTGAGTGAAAAAAAATGAAGTTGAAAGACTGCACTGCAATGCAAAAGAAAAAAAAATTTATTGCAACAGATGAATTTAAGAGCCTTTACAGCTTGATGTATTGCTTGTCCTTTGATCGAGGCTAGCAAACGGGTGAAGAATGACTGAGACTGAGACTGAGACCGGGGCTAAGAGATATTGTGCTGGTTTGCAATGTGGTAAGGAGACCAGCTCGGAGTTGAAATGTCCAGTGTGTTTGAAAGCTGGCATCGATGCCTACTTCTGTGACGAGAGTTGTTTCAAGGACAACTACAAGTCCCATAAAGCGACACACTTCAAGGAAGGTGAGGATGGTACTCTAAGCCAGGATGCTTACGATCCGTTCCCAAAGTTTAAGTACACTGGTGGTGTGAGACCTCAGTACCCACTAACTCCAAAGAGACACGTTCCAGAGCATATTCCAAAACCTGACTGGGCTGAGAATGGTCTCCCTATCACTGAACAAAGAAACGACAGAATGAACAAGATCTTGATCTACAAGAAGGATGAGATCAAGAAGATCAGGAAGGCATGTATGATGGGCAGAGAGATTTTGGACATCGCTGCCGCTGCCATCAGACCAGGTATCACCACTGATGAACTAGACGCCATAGTGCACGAGGAGACTATCAAGAGAGATGCCTACCCTTCTCCACTGAACTACTACAACTTCCCAAAGTCCCTATGTACCTCTGTTAACGAAATTATTTGTCACGGTATCCCAGATAAGAGGCCCTTGAAGGAAGGTGATATTGTTAACTTGGATGTCTCTTTGTTCTACCAAGGTTTCCATGCAGACTTGAATGAAACATACTATGTTGGTGAAAACATCGAAAAGGATGCCATTAATGTGGTTGAAACCGCTAGGGAGTGTCTGAAGACCGCTATCAAGCAGTGTAAGCCAGGTACTACTTTCCAAGAATTGGGTGATTACATTGAAAAGCATGCCAAAGAAAACAAGTGTTCCGTCGTGCGTACATACTGTGGTCACGGTGTAGGAGCTTATTTCCATTGTTCCCCAAACATTCCTCATTACGCTAAGAACAGAACTCCAGGTGTTATGAAACCTGGTATGGTCTTCACCATCGAGCCTATGATTAACGAAGGTACATGGAGAGATATCACTTGGCCAGATGACTGGACTTCTTCCACACAAGACGGTAAAAGAAGTGCCCAATTCGAGCACACTCTGTTGGTCACTGAGAATGGCGTTGAAATTCTAACAGCAAGAAACAAAAAGTCGCCTGGTGGACCAAGACAAAGAATTAAATAAGAGAATAATGAGCATTTAGCAGGATATCCTTGACATGTTTCTCAATTTATTTCTCACCATTGTATTGGAGTAGTCATTACTTCCAGTTCTTGACTTACGGATTATTTTTGAATTATGATATTTCTCAAATCTTTCATTCTTTTTTTTTCACAACTAATTTTAACGATTTCTTTCTATAATGGCATATAGAGATAGATAGATCTATAGGATTTCACATGAACAATCTAATTACATTTGATTGAATTATAATAGCATGGATTAATACATCCTCATCTTTTATAATGCCATATGTGCAGCTCACTATTTACGTAGTACTGAAAAATTATTTCAGAAAACGTCAGAATATGAATTTTGGTGACGATGAGTTTCTGAATAAGAGATGGAATGAGGTCCTACATTTTGCCACTTATATCAGTGCAATTGGGTTAGCGGCTGTTGTCAAGTCTAATTTCTGGTAATAGCATAATAGACACCATACTTGATTTAACTTTTGTGCACGGAAAATGTCTTTGCAATTGCTAAATCCAAAGGCGGAATCGTTGAGAAGAGATGCTGCGTTGAAAGTGAATGTGACATCGGCAGAAGGTCTGCAGTCTGTGCTTGAAACTAACCTGGGTCCTAAAGGTACCTTGAAGATGCTGGTTGATGGTGCTGGAAATATCAAGTTGACTAAGGATGGTAAGATTCTTTTGACTGAAATGCAAATTCAATCGCCAACTGCTGTTATGATTGCTCGTGCTGCTGCAGCTCAGGATGAAATTACAGGTGACGGTACTACTACTGTGGTCTGTCTAGTTGGTGAACTATTAAAACAGGCTTATAGATTTATTCAAGAAGGTGTACACCCTAGAATCATAACTGATGGGTTTGAAATTGCTCGTACCAAGGCTCTGGAATTTCTAGATGAGTATAAGATTGAAGACAAGGTTGTGAATGATGGTAATGTGGACAGAGAATTTCTTTTACAAGTTGCCAGATCGTCTCTATCAACCAAAGTCACACCAGAACTTACTGAGGTTCTAACTCCAATTGTAACAGATGCTGTCTTGAGTGTGGCTAGCAAGGATACGTTAAACTTAGATTTATACATGGTGGAAATAATGCAAATGCAGCATTTGTCTCCTAAGGATACCACCTTCATCAAAGGTTTGGTTCTAGATCATGGTGCTAGACATCCTGATATGCCTATGCGTGTCGAAAATGCACACGTTCTTATCCTAAATGTCTCCTTAGAATACGAGAAAACTGAGGTGAACTCCGGTTTCTTCTATAGTTCTGCTGAACAGAGAGATAAACTGGCAGCAAGCGAGAGAAAGTTTGTGGATGAAAAATTAAAAAAAATTATAGATTTGAAGAACGAAGTCTGTGGTTTAGATAACAAGCAAGGTTTCGTTATCATTAATCAAAAGGGTATCGACCCAATGTCATTAGATGTGTTGGCCAAGCACAACATTTTGGCACTAAGAAGAGCTAAAAGACGTAATATGGAAAGACTACAGCTTGTAACAGGAGGTGAAGCCCAAAACTCAGTGGATGATTTATCTCCATCAATTCTTGGTTATTCTGGTTTGGTTTACCAGGAGACCATTGGTGAAGAAAAGTTCACCTATGTAACGGAAAACAAGGATCCAAAGTCTTGTACTATTTTAATTAAAGGTTCGACTAATTATGCGCTAAATCAAACTAAGGATGCTGTAAGAGATGGTTTGAGAGCTGTTGCAAATGTTATAAAAGATAAATGTGTTGTTCCTGGTGCTGGCGCTTTCTTTATTGCGGCATCTAAGCATTTGAAATCCAGTAATTACTCTAAGCTAGGTGTTAAGGGAAAGACAAAAACAGGTATCGAGGCATTTTCTGAGGCTCTGTTGGTGGTTCCAAAGACGTTGGTGAAAAATTCTGGTTTTGATCCCTTAGATGTGTTGGCATTATGTGAAGATGAACTAGAAGATGCTAAGGAATCCGAAGAGAAGAGATATGTTGGTGTTGATTTAAAGATAGGTGACTCTTGTGATCCTACGATTGACGGTGTGTGGGATTCATACCGTGTTATTAGAAATGCTATCAATGGTGCTACAGGTATCGCCAGTAATCTATTATTATGTGACGAACTTCTGAGGGCCGGTAGATCTACCTTGAAGGAGGGACCACAATAGTCATTATATAAGTTTGCATATATAAAAATGTTCACACAGATGTGAATGAAAATTGTACCTTAGTATTCATCGATGTCGACCGTCTTTTTTTTAATAAGTTATTTTAAATATGTAATGAGTCAAAAGGTGATGGACAGTATCCGTTTTATGGTTTGTATTCTGATGTGGTTATTTGTATGCAACATTTTTATTTAGATATGGTTATATATCTACAAATCTTCTATATCTATTTGATCTTTAGGCTCTTTTTGTTCCTGAGCTTCAGCCCATTGAGTCACATCGTCGACATAAGATAATATAGTTGCCACACTTTCTGGGTTGTTAGCTTCCAAGGGCAAGAATTGGACCATTCCAAAATCATCAACTAGGTTAGCTATACATTGATTTAAGTGGTGGAACTTTGGATTTAGGTTTTGGTCAGCTTCATTGGCCAACAGCATAGCGTCTGGGTTTAAAAATCTCTTAAGTTTCTTCTTGCCATATTCATCCTTTATCATATCCAACTTGCTTAAGACGTTAATGTGGGGTAATTCTAAGAGAATCATCGCAGACATGGCAGATAAAGCACCACTAAAGAACTTGGAGCTGTCTATCACAAATGGGGCTTCCAAAAGATAGGTGGCACACAGGTTGAAATTGAGCTGTCCTTGTAAGTGGCGAACTATATTCGGTAAGACGGGGATGTGTGTGTATAGCTCTATTTGGCCAGGACAATCGAATATTAAGTATTCATCGTTATAATCACCTATCTCCTCATCTAGCCAATCAAGGTTCTTCATTAAATATTCAAAACAGTATATCAGCGCACCATTAGGGCCTAAATCTAATTCTTCCATTACATCATCTAGAGATATTAGATCTCTAATATCTATAGTGAACTCATATTTGCTAGGCTCTGCAGCTGGATCTAAGTTAACAATATGGGCTCTTCTTCCAATAGTCTGCATATGTGATATAATTGAGTTACAGAATGTACTCTTTCCTGCACCTGCAGGACCCAAAACTAGTAAACCGACTCTCGACATTTCTATAACAATAAACCGCCTTCTCCTGAACAGTATATTTCAAGGCTTCTAACGTAATCCAACCTGAATCGGATGGTATCCAAATAGCTCTACACCTTAGAGTGGTTATATTGCGATGAGATTCTTTATAGTTTCAACTTTTTTTGAAAAATTTCACAAGTTAGCTCATCGCGGAATTTGAAAAATATCAAAAACATAGTGGATTCAATAATAGTATCAGTAGCAAATTAATAAGTATCACTTAAACATTTGAAACTTAGCCCATGCAGAAGTGGACGGATGAAATAGCCTGGAATTTGGAAGTTGTATTATGATATGCATTGAGTGCAGTGCACCAACGGAGACTTTATATACAGAATATTCGAATAAATATGTTCAGCTGACAGAATGCAAAAACTGTCACAGTGAGGTTGATCCCTATGTTGAAATAGATAACGTTTTGCTGTTTATTGATCTGCTGTTATTGAAACCTGGTGCTTATAGGCACTTGGTTTACAACTCCATGGTAGTTTCCTTGGAGTCATTCAAAGAGCATTATAAGGATCAGAGGAGGAGGTTGCCTTATCACAAGTCGACTCCAAGATTAAAGGTCTCGATCAAAAATATATTTAACTGGTTTAAAAAATATGACACTATAATAAGA
Source organism: Nakaseomyces glabratus (assembly GCF_010111755.1). NCBI lineage: Eukaryota > Fungi > Ascomycota > Saccharomycetes > Saccharomycetales > Saccharomycetaceae > Nakaseomyces > Nakaseomyces glabratus. The sequence continues at coordinate 799,255 of NC_088957.1, forward strand.
TTGTGGGTGTTGTTGGTTGTATTCGAGGTATATTTGACTTGGGTTGAAGAGGAAGAGATTTATCACACAAGAGAGCGGGTTCCTTTCAACTCCGTGACACTTCAGCTTCTTATGATATATGTCAATAAGTGGAATGCCCTTCAACAGTACATGTTTTTTCTTGCTTATTGTGTCCTTGATAATGTTTTATTTCATATGTTTACACTCCGACTGGTCAAATCCTGGATGCCTTGGGGAAAGACTACCAATTACTCATCTCAAATTGTATCATATACAATACTGTTATCTCAGGGTGTCAAAATATTTCCTATTTTGATGCTGATATGGCCTTATGACAACATTATCTCGATGTCAATTAACAAATGGATAGCTAACCTATATTTAATTGAATCAATGAAAATAGTTACAAACTCAAGCTATGGTTCAATAATGCAATTGCTAGTAATTGTTTTCCTTTTGAGGTTCACAATTTTGAATATCCTTGTACTAGCCTTACTTTCAATGATCACAGGAGATAATTTAATCAATAATGTACTCGTGGTTCTATCACAAACCTACTTTGGATTGAGAACTTTTGTGAGTGAACTTCTGTAAAAAGCAATTAATACCTTACACTACTATGATTCGAATCTGTAGAATAACTTTTGAAATATATCTTGTATATCATGTATATCATAAACTTACGAATATTAGAATACTATTAACAGCAGTTTACAAAATAAGACCAAGTATTCACCCTACCATGGGCTTCTCCAATTCAGTTACTAAATATGGGTATACATAAGACTCCTCTTCACTGCTTTCCACCAGAGAATTCTCTCTCTCATGTTCCCTTATCGAACTTAATGCAATATAATGTGATAAAGGTAGATAATTTGTTTCAAAATCCCACCAGAACGTTAATGTGATAAAAGGTAGCGGTATGAGCCATGATGAGAGAACTAGACCGCTATCGAAACCAGCTAACGTCCCTGTCATAGTCAACTGGAAAAGTAATAAACCTAGAATTATTCTTCTGTATATTAATGGCCACACCTTTCCAGTAGAGTGCGGTAGATGATCAGTTGCAAAAATAAGTTGATATTTGTAAACATAGAAACCAATAACGAAGTAGGCTAAACCAGAGACCAAAATCTTCGTACTCATCACGCTATAAATCATCGTGATGATTAGAACTAAAATCGGTTGGGGTAACTGAAGTCCAAAATTGAATATGGGCGGATTGTATAATTCTTTTCTTTGTCTCGGAGTTTTCGCTTGTATTTTAATTAATGGAAACCCAATTAAGCTGCCAACTAAAAGCAACTTGAAAGGAAACATACCTATACCTTGTAGTATAATAAGGTCAACGTAGAAAAGTGAAAATTCTTTGACAGAAGTCGCTAGTTGATAAGCAATCTTAGTTGTATCGCTTAAATAACCCCAATAATTAGATGCGGTACCCGCTAAAGTGAAGACCAAAAATAGATTCACAAATATATAGAAGAAATTTTTCGAAACTAACGATACCTCTTCTTCACTGTGTGACACTAGCCCTTGGCATGAAGTTAAATATTCATAAAAATATGGGATGATCACATTAAGTAAAGTGAATAAATAGGTAGGTAACAACCCTGTGACAATATTTTCAGCCCATTTGTGTTTCTTTAACCAATAACCTAAACTTGGCCAAAATCGTAGAATTGTCTTCATATTCAGTAGTGTCGCAAGGTAAGAAACAGGAATAATCAAAAACAGACTGCAGAGACCAATAAACACTGTAACAGTCCATATCTTAGTTAGTCTTTCCTTTCTTGATAAACATACGTTATCCCATTGAATATCATGAGGAGCAGGAGCCAATCTGGTTATGAAATAATGTACTCTAGGGTCTAAAACAGCTTGCGCAGCCATTTGGGCATTCGCAACTGAGTCCATTGTCACAAAAGCTGTTGGGGTTGCTGGATAATGCCTATTTCTTGCATCAAGAATTTCTTTGTCGATAAATTTTAGTTGCTGTTCCAGGTGTTCAATAGCATCCACTTCCTTACCAAAAATACCCATAAGACCCAATTTCATGGTTGGTCTATCGCCTATTGCCAATTGTGAATATGTTGTACTATTGTTTGGTATATCTTGACTTTCAATGTCATTTGATGTGCTGGTAGTAATATTGGAATGTTGCTCCTCATTTCTAGTAAGTCTATAACTCTCTCTGTATGTCTCATAGTTGGCTATATGATGGGGGCATTCTGAATATTTAAGTTCCAGTTGCTTCAAGACCAGATCTCTATAATGGAATAACTTGTTTAATGGGCCCCACTCCCTGCATATTGTTATCGATGATACCTGGCCAATATTTAGCTTCTCGATTCTGTTTTTTAGGGCATTGACATCTCGCAATTCAATTGGAATACCAGATAACCGAATAGTCCTATCAGTGACAGTATTTTGCTTGCCGAGGTAATTCTGTCTTGTATTGACAACAACTTTTGTTTGACGCATGAGCATATTAATTGCAATCATGGTAAAGAAATACGTAAATAGCACGTACATCCACAGATAAAGACCAAACATTTCTGGATTACTAGACCCACTGTTATGATCCCGTTTGGAATTGCTAGTTTGTATATATCTTTTCAGCAAAGAAATACCAGCCTTTGTAACCGCGTTGTCAATTAGAATATTATTATTATCATCGTCACCGTCGTATCTACCTGTGAAGTGGTACCTCATGGGCGATATGATGCATATCGAAAAAAAGCAGTATATGCTTAAGAGCTTGATACATAATTTGAAGAAACCTAGGAATACATAGGCATCTAGGCCCGCATATTCCAGTACTTGGTCATCGTCTATGCGAAATAATACTGGAATCCATCCGAATAATTTGGACTCATCCCAAGAGGGCAACCTTTGATTTTGATCTTGATACTTTCGACTTGCATATAGTCTGGGAAATCGCTTTAAAAGTATACAGAAAGCTAAAAAAGCAAATAAACCCAGAGCACTAGCAATGCCCAACTGTGTGGTAACCACCATAGCACTTGGTCTTCTAAAATCAGGAGATTCGCCATTACCAAACGATATATTTTGAAATGCCATACCTGATGGGAATTTCAAACTTCCCCGCTCCATAGCTCTGTAGATTGCTGGAAATGAAATCTATCTGTTAAGTATTCGTAAGTTGAATTTATGTTCTGTAGGTATATTAATTGTATGTTATGTTCATCTTTTTAGATCTAAATAACGCTATTATTCTCGATGATCAGCCCTTTTTTTTTTTATGAAATTTGGTGCCTTCCTTCGTTAAGCCCGGATTGTGTAAGCGAATGGGCAATGATAGTAAGAGCAAATTAGTAACAAAATATGTACTTGATATATATCAGAAGCTGAGCTTTCTATAAATTGCTATGTTTTTGCTTTTTTATGTGGCTTAACTACGGGTCCGAATTTTTAGAGCTTAAGTTTCATTCACCTAGGCTCTCCAGTATTGGGCTAAGTTGTGGAGGTGGTCAATGACGATTGGTAGTAATGCGTTTACGCTATCATTGATCAGTGTTTGGAAATGAATAGTAGCTTCTTCTTCGGTTAAATCGAGATTGAATCTTTCCTTCACCTTCATAATAGAGCCTTCGGGATCCACTCGGATGTCTGGGATGTTTGATGTTTTCATTAGCTCAAATAGGTTTAGAATCAGACCAGCGTTTCTTCTTAGAATGGAGTAGGCCACAAAGCAGTAACTTCTAAACTTATTGTAATTTGAAGAGTCAGTACCGCCGAATGCCTCGATTATCTGTGGTGGTAACTTCATTAATGGTGGAAATGGCTTAGGGTCCTGCCCTAATATGTAACCAAAATCAGCATGGAAGAACTGGCCACCTTCCGTTATTAGTAAGTTATCCAAGTGTCTGTCTCCTACACCCAGTAAATATGTAATAACACAATAGCCGGCACATGATTTTACGAAATTGTCTATGACCCAGCTTTTTACTCCCAGTTCTTCATCTTTGTCTGGATGGTGTGCTCTGAAAAACGGTAGGATACCATGATATTTGTTTAAAATATCAGCCATTGTTAAATTTGGGATAAATTGAATGGCACCTTCCTCGAGACCAGTTGCTAGAATAGTATATGGAAGAAGTTTCAAGTCAACATTTTCATTTTTCAATAACTCGTTCATTAAACTAATTATCTGTACTACAAGTTGATCTTGTCTTAAATCATCACCAACTTTATACATAAGCGGGTAAACGCCACCATTTTCTGTATGAAAAGTAATCATCAAAGGAGATAAAGAACTCTTGAACACATTACATTGGTCTATCATGACATCATTAAGAACAATATCTGGATCTAACGGAAGTTTTACTAATCTCTTTTTCAGGTAAGGTCTTACCTTTGTACTCAATAAAGTTTGCAACAATTCCTTTTTCTTTGAAACAGTGTCTTTAAGACTCTTAATCTCTTCACAACAGTTTCTGAGTAACGTTAGTAGCTTAACCTGTTTCTCGATTTCGTTTCTGTCATTGCTGTTCAAACGGCTTAGAAAGGATTCTAATATTTGGTTGAGAAATGGTTGATCGTACGACTCAGATGTAATATACCAGTAAAAGTAGTTCCCAAGTCTTTTGTTTACTAGAGCTCTTCTAATTAAGAATTCAGCTAATGGGGATATAACGACAGGCAACTCTTCTATTTGTGAATCATCTTCCGAATGGATAGAATGTATAAATTTCGGATTGTTATTTTCAATGTGGGAATTCATAATATTTTGACTCTCTGATCGTTGTGTATTCCTGGTTTTCATCATTTGTGAACTAGATGAAAAATCTACGACGGTGAACTTACTATTAGAAGTATCCGAAAATGTATTGAGGTTCTCAAAACAAACCGCTTGGACTAATTGTAATAGGTACAGTTCCAGCTCTTTATCAGAAGCTTTTTTAAGTCTATTCACAGCATATGTACGTACAGCCAAATTTCTGTACTTATGTCCCAAGAGACCTAATGCGTCATCAATATCGATTTCGGCCCAGCCGTCCATCATTTCTAAGACTTCAGTTCTTTCTGTTTCGTCTTTTAAGTTTGTGCTTTGCAGGAGTTTTGTCAAGGCCTTTTTGTTATTTTGTAAGTAATACCTGTACTTCCATATGGATCCCTTCTCGTGTGCACTTAATCTCTTCCCTGGCGGGTAGTCTATAATTTTTTTTAAGTAGTCCCTTTTCTTGGCATCAGGTTTGACATGTTTATCAGATGTATTATGCTTCGATGCTCTTTCAAGTTTTCTGAATTTTTCTTCTATTGGGTCATTATTGAATTGGTCAGGATCATAGAATTTTAACGTCGAGTTATATTTATTTCCCATTGGTATTTTCAGCTTAGGATCTACTGAAGTAACCGCAGTGTTGTTACTAGTGGAATGATCAACTGAGAACGCACTAGCTGCATCGAAATTGCTTAAAGTTGGGATATTCTTTTGGATATCTTCACGAGGTTTCTCTGTGTAAATTATTGGTAACTCAATTACTGGAAATTGTATAGTCAACATGAAAGTATCCAAGGGTAAATCTATCTTTTCGTACTCCTTATATAGTTTCTTTAATACTAGTTCGTCTATCCATTCTTTCTTAGCGTAATCGCCATAAAAGTATTTATTGATAGTTTCCAAAGTTTTAACGGTCTCGATGGATGGTTTGCCTTGTTTTGTAAATTTGATTGCTTCAATACCTCTTTTTAATGTAAAATCAAGGTCTTTGAAAATTGGAGTGGTGATTGTCTTAAATGGAATCCTTCGTTGGCCATTAAACTCCCACAACACAATTCGGAGTTTGCAAGCAGGTGTCAAATGTCTTACGCTCACCGGTAATGTTACCCATTGATCCCAATTTCTGCCGTATCGAAAAGGCACATAAGGCGCAAAAACTGGGACGGTAACATCTCCCAGAGTCAGTTCATCATACACCTGTACTGAAACCAGCATATCACTGAAAATTTTGACATTAGACATCGTCAAACTCAATTGAGGGTCTATTAGCTTCTCAGAAGCCCTCAATTGGCGCTTCTTTCCCTTCAGGGACAGAATTTTTATCTGTAACGGCACATCTATATTTTCCGAGACATAGAAAGATACACTCTTCCCACTCATGATTCCAAAGTACAGTCCACAAATAATTTGCAGGGAACCCTTAATCCTGCTAAACCACTATGGTCGATTCTCCCCCAATTTTTCCTTCCACCACCTGTTTAGACAATGTTTTCACTGTATACACACTAGCACAGCTCGCTCCCTCTTTGGTAATGGTAATGTGAACAGATGTATAATAAGCGCCAGCCTTCTCCATTGCAAAGTAGTAAAGCTTCGATCAGCGATGAACACTTTGGCTTTATAACGCTTCCGTATTTATGTAACCTTGAACGATTATATGAGTTTTGGCTGAAATATTTCGCTTCAAAATTCCAAGAACTGGCAATTCAATCAGGATAAAGGCTAAACATATGGGCAAACAGTTATGAGTATAAACGGGTTAATCTGCGTGTAGATTTATGAGTATAGCGTTACTATAAAAAAGGGCATACAATAATCTAAGGTGATTAGCAAGATCTGTCTTTGAAGAGTATTTTTCTCTGTACATTTTTAGCCTTGAAATACTGAATAAAACTTGCATTTGTGCTAAAAATAAAACCACCAGACTAGGATTTGGGGATTACCTAGCATCGAGGATCAATTTATAAATAATTGAAATCTGCATTTCCCGGACTTGTGTTCGCCGTTTGTGCAGTAGTTTTTTTTATTGTTTTTGTGTGCATATTAGTACTCAAAAATACTCTTTCGTAGTTTCTTCAAGCCAAGAAGACAGAACAATCTTTCCGTGAGTGCTTTACACGTTTCCCTATCTGTCAATTACCAGATTTGGGTTTAATCTGCACTATATTTGTTGAAGGAAATGAGCATGGAGACCGCAACACAGGTCAATGTCGACCATGCGTTGCCGATATCGAAGATCGAACAAATAAAGGCGGATCTGAGGGACTACTATGGAGTTAAGGAACTTTCAGAGGAGCAATCCGAGTCTATCAATCAGCACATCAATATACTTGATGCTGCTTTGATGCAGTTTATGAGTGATAATCACACTTTGGAGAAGAAGCATGCAGATACTCAAGATGTCAATTTAAATCTGTATCATGGTCTGAAAAGGATGTATAACGACCTATTGCATGAGTTAGGCCGAGTTAAAGAGGAAAAAACTAACACCGAAACTACAGATCGCAACAATCCTTTGGAATACATGGCTGATGAATTACCTTACCAACAGACCGCACAACGGAAGGCATATATTGACTCACTTATTATGAAAGATGATTACGATGAGCAACTAAAAAGAGAAGGTACAAAGTTTCTTGATGTAATGGCACAACTCTCTGTTCTTGATTCCTCCATCGAAGAAAATACAAAATCATACGGTATGCTAGTACGCAAGCTAGGTTTTACTTTACAAGATCTCGATGAAAGGATACGAAATGGCTCGAAAGCGTTAGAAACAGATGACAAGATTGATAAGCCAATAGATGAAAACAATGAAGATGATTCGAAAGCTGAGTCAAAAGAGGATGCTAAGAAAAAAATATCATTTTCCAAATATTTGAAAAAAGATGAAACTACCAAACGATCAAGAAATGATGAACTAAATGAAGAATCAGAGCAAAATAAAAAGTTGAAAGTAGATGACGATAACGGTTATGATAACAATGAAAATATAAATAATGGTCTAAGACCCATTCTCAAGAAACGGGAAAATAACAAATCAAAATCAAAATCTTCCGGTATCAAATTCCAAACAGAGTCAGCACTTGTAACAATATATGGTGATGGTTTACCGCAAGATGGTTTAACAGTATCACCAGAAGAACTTAAGAAAATATTGAAGCCATTTAAACCAGGACAACCGAGGGAATTTCCTCTGGTTGATAATTTACCAAACGTTATTAAGGTACCGAAATTAGACCTACGTTTCGATGAGAATGTGAATAGTTCTGATATTTCAGAACTAAAAGGTGGCCCTGTACCTTGTGGGACAAGGACGCCCCTTACTTGTAGAATAAATTTTAATAGGTATAGTGCAGACTTAGAAAAACCTGCCAGAGAACCTGTCAACTTAGATGATGGAGATTCGTCAAAACCTATTATTGCAAGAGCCTTCGGCCAGAATAAACTGCTCTTGAGAAAAGACAGAGGTGGATTGCCCTATAGAAGAGTTCCTGATGTAGTCAGAAACAACTACCCTATAAGGCCAAGGTAGCTACTGTAATAATGAAACCCAGCGTAATGGCTTTTTTATTCTTTTCATTCCAATTTTGAGAATAACTCATTTATAAGCCTGCTTTGCATCAATAGTTATATCATTAAGTACTTTCTACTAGACCAAGTCCATTAAAAGCGTGCATTTTGAGTAAAGTGTAGTACGTTGCCCCTTGGTTCCTAGTATATGTAGATGTCATAATAATCAAGAATACTGATCACAACATGTTTATTTCTCATAACTCAATAAATTATGCAGTGTAGATGATATTACGGTTGCATTTCTACGATTCGCAAATTAGACCAAAATATAAAATATCGACCCAAGAGCGTAATTTTATAAATATGTGTCCAATAGCTAGTTTCCATACTAATATATGGTAACATATATAAAAACCTAGGAATCAATTGATAGATATACTAGCTTTTCGAATCAAAACTATGGCGCTGTTCAAGAGACTCTGCCAGTCATCAGGCAGACCTTTTTATCGTTATTCTAGTACATGCTGTCCATCAACTACAACCATTAAACCGATAGAGGCGTCAGCCAACACATTGAGACATCTACAGTTTACTCCAATTTTACCATTTGAAGATGGATTACAAATCCAAGAGAAGTTTGTTAAAGCGCAGCTGGATATTAAAGATATGCAAAGTAAAATAAGAAAGAAACTGGAGGCATTGAAAAAAGAATATGAGGGCTCTACCATTAATGAACATGAACAGAAAATTCTAGATCAAATAATGGCAATGAAGCCTAACCCTTTGTTACTTACTTTTGAGTTTCAACCAACTTATACCGGTGGTAAAAGAATAAAGAAGAGTATTACGGAAGAGCAGATAAAAAAGTATGAAGATTTTGTGCCTACCACCCAAAAAGGGAACCCCAGACCTAAATACGTCCAAGTTGAAAGAGGTGGTCAAATCACATTTCATGGACCTGGTCAATTGGTTGCTTATGTTATATTAGACTTACGTACTTTTGAAAAGTTTCCTGCAAAATGCTTGGTGTCTTCCATTGAGAAAGCTACAATGAACACTTTAAAAAATTTAGAAATTGATGAAACTGGAAAGCAGCTAAACCTCAAGACTAAAACAACAGAAAATACCGGTGTCTGGACCGAAGATGACAAGAAGATCGCCAGTATCGGCATACATGTGAGAAGATCAATCACATCTCATGGTGTTGCAATTAATGTGAACACCGATTTGTCATATATGAAAAGCTTCGAAATGTGCGGCCTTCAAAATAGCAGCCCAACTTCTTTAGTTGATCAAACGGGATACAACAATATTGACGTACAGCAAGTGGCCATACAATTTGCGAAGGAGTTTGCCAAAATTTTAGGAATTCAAAAGGTAGAAAGAATACAGATAACAGAAGAAGACGTCAATGCAATGCAAAGTAACTGATTATTGTATATATATTACTTAAGAACCAAAAATCCCCATCTTGTCAATAGAGTTTCTATGTATATATATTTATGTGATCCTATTCTAAAAAAAAAATATTTATTCATTGGGAGGAAAATCTATAAGCGACTGTTAACACACCGACAGAAACCAGACCAATAGTCCAAAAAGTCCAGCTTTTTAGAAACGTATTGGTAAACTTCTTGGTGTTGGCTTCCTCCCCTAAATTGCAATCAGAGGCTATGTTCTCCAAACCATCATCTGGGTCAATGTTAAGCTTTTGTTGTGTTTTTCCATTTTTATACTTTTCAACTTCTAATCTAGTTTTACAATCTTCTAGTACCTCTTTCACAGCTTTAATTTCTGCTTCATATGTCTCTCGTTCTTCAGTTTTTTGTTTTTGAATATGGGAGTGCTCTTCTTGAAGTTCAAGCGTTCTAGCTTCATCCTCTTTCATAAACTGCATCAGAACTGATGAAAGTTCTTTCTTAACGTCTGCTTGGAGACTTATCAAATATTTATCATTTTTCTCTACGAGTAGCTTATTCTTATAATCAATATCATTTGTGTAATTTAAGATAAAATTCTCAATTGATTTTAGTTTCATAATATCACGACTCTTAAAGCTTATCCCAGCTGCCATAACACGTATGGTGTCGATTAATTTATGACTTGTTCCAATAGAATTATTAATAAATATACCATTCAGTATGTCAATATCAGTCCTCAATATAGTATCTTCTAAGTCTAACAAACCATGGGAGTGATCCACAAATGATTCAAAAGCACATTGTTGTAAGTTGTTATCATCTATAATTACCTTCGAACGAAAACTATCAGATATAGGTTGCCGATCCAGAATTAGAGGATGAAAGTATATATCCTCAACTACTGCGCTTATTTTTCGGTGTTCCAGTTTAGAGTCAATATCTGTACCTAAATCAACTGTGTCCCCTACTTTTAGTTCTACGTCAGCTTGGTTAATTCTTTTGCCATTAAGGAAAGTACCGTTGCTTGATTTCAAATCCTTTATGAAAATCTTCCCAGAGCAATAATCACAACTCAGGAGAGCATGATTTCTAGATAAAACCCTGGAATCGAAGTTACCATTATCTGGTAGTACTTGTGAGCTTGTATTGATTTTTGATGTTTTGCTTGCACCAATATTACCATGAGCATTACCTGAAGTTGCAACATTGGGCGTATTGGCAACTGGCCTGCCAAGCTTCAAACCGTCTGGTTGGAAAGGTATCACTAAATACTTGGTTTCAAAAGTATTATTCAATGATCTAAGTACTAAAGTGTACTGGTATTTCCTCCTGAATAGCAATGGCTTCCGTATAGTATCGGCTTTACCTTTATTGACACGATCCTTTATGGGCTGCGACTGCGTGCTTTTATTAATTCTTGCAGTAACTTCCGCAACATGCCTATTCTTATTGTTAGCTTGGGTCGCAGTCTTCGTTCCAACATTGTTCCTGGAATGTCTATCTCGCCTACTATGCTTCTTCGAGTCCTGTAATACAGCTGTGGGTGCAACTGCCACTGGTCTGGGGCTATCAACTGTTCGTGACATATCCTAGGTGACCAAACAAGCTAAGCTTAACTGCATATATTAACCTGAAATCTTCCCGACTATGCTGTATTCAGTATTCCAATTGGTGATGTTTAAGGCTTCCTAAACACTCTCAAAATTGTGATTCGATTCTTGGAACGGCCCTTTTGTGGGTATTCTTTTTCTGTGTTTTCAGGCCCGCAGCTTCTACTAGCGATGCCCGGGAAAATATAAAATATAGAAACTATAATATTATTGACAGTAAAGCAAACTAATCATCCAAGATTACGTTGCTTCTGTTACGGGAAGAACGCATAAGTATTTGGTTATGAGAAGTATCAACAGTTTATTGTATTATGGAAAATATTTTTGCGAAAAGATATATATATATATACATATAGATAAATTAGTTGTAGTAAATAAAATGATATAAAAAGCAAACAAACAAAAACAAAAAAATGAACAAAACGAAATGGCATGTGCCATATTTGAAGTCGTTACAAGTCTATGAAAAGTAGTAATGACAAATTATGGAGCTGGAAGCTTATTCCAGGCTTTTGGATGCAAGTTTTAGTTTTCTGACTTGTCATTGGTACTCTTCTTTTCGATAATTTCTTCCACGTATGCGTTAGAGATCTCGCTGTCTGATTCATGTCCCTCGGTATTCTTAGCAACATCTGAAGCTTTGGAGATGACGTATTCTTGCTTTTCAGCTTCGGTAAGTTCACTATATGGCACCATACCCTTCTTGATAGCGGTATCGTCGTCAAATGCACCGTAATAGTCCTTGTCATCATGTAGGATCTCAATCTTGAATGGAAAGATCAGACACAGAATCCAATACAAAGAAAAAGAAATGGCGAAGGCAAAGAATGAGTCACCGTAGTAGAAATTCACAATACCTTTGTTGTGAAAATAGTTATTATTGACTTGCCAAGCAATACCAGGTAGACCGGGAGTCATACCAACAACCCAAGAGACAAATGCTCTCCAGTTGAAACCTTTGTTGAAATAGTATTCACCTTTCAAAGTGAAAGCTTGGACAACAGAGTAGTTTCTCTTTCTGATCACAAGGTTATCACAGATCATTACAGAAATAATAGGTGTCATAACCACACCGAAAGAACTGACAACGGTCAAGAAAGTAGAAGAAGAGTTGTAGAAATTCCATGGCTGAACAGCGACAGAAAGCATGGCAGTGAAGATAGCACCTCTTCTGATGTTGATGTATTTTGGTAACAAACCTGCAAGGTCCATACCACTAGCAAAACCAGCGTTAGAGATAGTGTATGAGATTTGAGATAGAGTGAAGAACAATCCACAGAAGAAGGCTGCAGCACGAGCACCTGAAGAATAACCGTTGTTCAACCAATAGTTAATAATATCCATAGGCATCCAGAGTTGTTGACCGTACAATTCCTCACAAGTTGATGCACCAATCGCACCGTAAACTGGCACCAAAGTAGTTGGGATCAATAGACCAGCAATCGTACCTAGATAAATACCTGTCAAAGAAGAACCAAATCTTGAATAATCACTTTGGTTAACTGACCCTGGAGACACAGAACCGAACCAATAAGAGATCATGTAGACCCAAGCCCATGCTCTAGCGGAACCCGTTGCAGTGGTCTTAGAAGAAGTGAAAAGCTGACCAACACCATGGTTTTCCTTACAAAGGTAGATAACCATACCGGTCATAGCGAAACAAGTACCAGTACATGATAAAATCAAAAGCTTATTAATTTGATAAGGTTTCATGATATAACAGAACGCACATACAATGTGAAAGATGACGAAACCAATCAATTGTTGGGTAGTCATCGCAACTTTATGGGACAAAGTATTTTCCAAATGTAAGTAGTGGTGAGACCATGAGCTCAGAATCAGGTTAATACATAGACCACCCAACCACGCATTTGAGCCGTAGTTGACAATACTCATCAACACACGAATGACAACACCAAAGGCTGAACCATAGATACCAAATGTGAATCTCTGAGCCAAGGTGTAACCGACTTTCCAATCCCAACCAGGGTAACAGTTAGCCAAGGTAAAGGCTATGGTAACCACATCACCGATGATAAAAGTACCAATCGTAGCAGCATAACTTAGACCAACTGTTAAAGCCGATGAGGCACTGATCCATGTACCCACGGAGAAAGAGATGATACCCCAATAGGCGAAGTTCGACCAGAACCCCCAAGTCTGATGCTCTTTTGGAATAGGAACCAAATCGGGATTCTTCAAGAAACTCAAAGTTTGTCTCTTCTCAACTGGAATTTCCAAATATGTCAGAAATTTGAGTCCTCTCATTGTTTGACGGCTGTATGTGGATTTGCTTGTATAATTTCTACAAGATAGCAATTAAAAATGAGATGGTTCTGGAAAATAAAAAAGTAGCAACAAAGCTCTATGCCCATTTATATATCAATTATTTCTGGATCGTAAGCTGCAAACATGCGTTATAAGAGCTTGCAAATGTAATTGATTAAAAAAATTTTTTTTCCTTATAGCTTCATGCAGCTTTCTAAAAATTAAGCAACCAAATTTAGTGCCGCTATGCAACTCAACTCCAACAACAATCCAGTAGGTTTATGTGCAACGCCAGTGGTGATGTCCGAGAAGGAAGACCAATAGCAATCTTAAATACGACACCTCGATGCTAAGAGTTATGCAGTTATCATAGCCAATTCATTATTACTGTCACCGATGTCGATGTCTCTCAAATCGATTGAGCCAAAGAACCTATTTTTTCCTTCTACTTAATCTTTTGGCATTTTCCCTTCCCTTGTCTCTTGCCGTAGTGCCAATCGCTTACAACCACACATCGGCGACCGTCTCATCCACTTATCCAGCATTCCAAAAGCATTCACTTAGAGGGAAACCTCGCCCATTCATCCTTTCACGAGTCACCCACCTTGTCAGGTGACAAAAAAATAAATCTGGAACCATTCCAACTGCACCAACGCTACTTTGAAAAACATAGCACAGATATTAACCAGTCTCAATGTCCATTTCGGCGGTTAAATCCCCTTCGAGTTTTAAAGTTCTGTCAACAGCTTGAGTCACATCCGCCCTTTATATACTTTTTCAAAAAAGAAAAATCCGGTTCAATGGCTCACCCCCCGCAATCATTTGAACTCTTTCCCGCTCACTTCCCAGAACTTCTTTAGTGTGCTTCTTCTTCTGCGCGATTTCTGTGCTGGATCTTCGCTGTGAAATCACACTTCTTCTCAAACTCTTCTCGGCCGAGAAGAGATAATATAACAATATACGTATATGTCGCGTGATATTGCGTTAAAGATGATGAGTATATATAAGTAAAAGTCGCTAATACGCAATTCATGGGGACTTCAACCACCACCCCATCCCCCCACCCCGACTTACATTGGTATGTTCTACAATGAAAAAAGGTTTTTGGGCTATTGGTTCCTCAATGTACGGTCGTATACTTCAAGTAAAGTGTTCTTGGATCCGTTGGTCTTGTTCCAGTACCTGCGGAACTTGCTGAGGATGTCAGACACCACGCGGGGTCGGTCTGTGGCGCCATCGCATATCTGTCTTAGCATTTCTTCCATCTCTCTGCGTTGAAAGGGTTTGGCAAACGAGTCCTCCAGTCCAATGGCTTCAAACCCATGGACTAGTGCTCTGCCAAGTATGGTAGGTTGCAAGTAAGTCTCCTTGCCCACTTTCTGACTTTGCACGTAGCTACGCATCTGTATCTTCTCTATATGCTCAGCAATGGTGGCATCTGTGCCTATACCATTGGCATCCATCAGCACAATAAGTTCACTCTCTGTCATGGGCTTCGGAGGACTGGTGCTACCGTTCTTCATTTCCGCCTTCAGTATCTTACACTGCTGGTTTATCTCCAAACGAGGTAATTGACGTGTAGTCTCCCATCGTGCCCACGGGTACACATCGAGGAAATTACGCTCAGTGACCATTAATCCGTTTGCGTAGAATCGCTCCCCAGACCAGTCGAGACTGATCGTAGTCTGCTGACCCTTCGCATCCTCGGAACAACTGGCTAAGAAGTGCCGACATATGTACTCATACACTCTTTTCTCAGTGGGGTTTAAACTAGTGACATCCCTGCCAACACTAACAATAGGATGGATTGGCGGATGCGCCTTATCGTCTCGATTACCGCTTCTAGGGAACATAAACCTGTTGCCATTAGATCCGGAGCCATTGAGGAGATTTGCAGCATACTCTGCCCAGTCTGATCGTCCTTGAGCAGGTTGATCTAGCTGCGCTTGCTTCTCCACCAATGACTTTAAATCCATTGTACTAGGAAAAACATTGGTTTCCGTCCTGGGATAGGATATAAACCCGCGCTGGTAAAGCTTCTCGGCGGCATCCAAAGATTGCTTCGCATTAATCCTTAAAAACCTTGCACAATTCTTCTGGAGCTCAACAGTAGTTAAAGGTAGCGGCTTGTATTTTGATGTTGGTTTTGATTTGATATCAGATACCCGTGCAGAGTCACCATCTTGTTCCAGACACATCTCATAAATAGACAACACGCTAAACCTGTCAAACAAACGCCCTCGATCCCATTGAAATTGTATTGGCTTACTCTCCCCTTCCTCACCTTTGATGTTAAGTTGTATATACCAGAACTCTTCCGGGATGAAATGTCGTATCCGCTCAAATCTATCTACTACGAACCCCAATGTCGGAAATTGGCAAGTACCATAAGAGATAACCGGCATATCTCTTCTATTATTCCTACTGGGACCCTCACTTTGTGAACTGGCAACTTTGTTTCTCATTGTTTCAGTAAGTAACCTAGTGAAGGTAACACCAGCTCGAAGATCAATCTCTATTCTAGTCCTTACGGCGTTGACACTTCTCATATCCAGGCGGTGAGGCCTATGTGCCGCTTGTAGTATATGACTTCTCTCCAAGTGCGAAAATACTGCTCTGTAAACTTGATTATCATTTAACCTCCTATTGCTCTTCTGAGCCTCCATATACACTTCCCATCCGATATATTCACCTTCTCTATCACAATCTGTCCAAATCATCAAAACATCAGCAAACTTTGCCTCCCGCCGTATATTTGCTGCTATTTTCTGTTGGTTCTTGTCCATGACCTCGTTGAGTGGTGCATCAAACAACTGCTCAATTCGACAATTGCCCCATCCGTATTGCTCATGAGCAAAATCAACCCCAGTCAAATGGCCAGCCACACTGGTCATGGTCACTTGCACATCATTACCACCTGCAAATGAAAAGCCACTGTAATTGAAATCATAGTTCTTGATATATGTATATCCCGAGTCTCTCACTGATAATCGACCTCCACCAAGAATGCCAGACACAGCCTTAGCTATTGAGTTCTTTTCCGCTACACATAGGACTTTCATATAAATGCAATCCGAACCTTACCACAATCGATATGTTAACAAAAGTAGTACTATGCCTTATTAAACTGTAGCTACTCTTTAAAAGCACTCTAATATATTTGTAATGTAGAGTATATGATTCCCAAATAGCATTGTTATTGTTTCAATGGCGATGATCATAATTTTTCATTAAGATCATCGCGAAATCAAAATCTTAAAAGTCAAGTTATGTCAATTATAGATGAATAAATCTTAAACACGCATCCCGAAGTTCCACTTTACTATTAAACGTATCACGTAAGCTCTTATCGTTAATACATGGTCTGCAATATTGCTTGAATGAAAGGACTGAAGTCTGGTGCTCTAATTGATGCTAACGATGACATAGAAAGACGCTTACTTGAATTCAAAGCCAGTTTCAGAGCACTATTAGATGACCGCAACTATGCATTTGTTGATAGACAACATATATGTGGATTGATTAGGAAATTGAATGACGTACGTGTTTATGTCATTCATTATATTCAGTCGTATTCTTCCAACAATCTTACTGTGAGTCAATCAAAGCTAGGCACCGTCACTCTAAATGATGTCATATATTTGTCTTGGAAGCATATCTACTATTATATCTTATGCAGATTGCTAAGAATATTAGCAACACTAAAGAGAAAGAAGAGAAGTTTGAACCTTTCAACACAGTACAAAAAGTGTTTTAAGGGATTTAAAGTATTGATCAGCGATATATTAAGTGCTCTAAAAGAAATACTGTTAACAGTGCTTACGCTAGCTGATCCTAATGCCATCTTCAGTCCAACTATTATTAAACAGCTACTGTCAATATTGAATGTGGAAAGTCTACCCACGAAGACAACGATAAGCGCCAGTGCAAGGATATCCCTCCCTATTATCCAATCTGTAAACCAATTATTACTTCATATTGGCGATACACAAGTAAAGTCATCATTTATCCTTGGAAAATCTTTAGGTTTTGATATTCCAAACACTTATTACTTATCAAGTCTGATAACGCCATATGAAGGTACATGCCGTCAAAAAATTGCTGACTACTTTTGGGAAACCAAAATGTATGATAATTTTATTATTAAATTAATTGAGTCAATGATTGTTCCGACTAGAAATACTCGTCCTACACAAATAATGTTTTTAGAGTATTTTAAAAGATATACGCGCTCTTCGTTTGCAACATTTATTAATTATTGCATCAAAATAATCAACAAAGGCGATATCGAACAAAGTATGTCTCTTGAAACAGAAGGGATTTTACAATTTTTTCAAAATCCAAGCCAAATCCTCGACCAGGCGCTCTTGATGATTTACTTCTTCCATATTTGCCCATTATTGGCTTCTCATGGTAATTTCGAGTATGAATATGACAATATCAAGAAACTAAGTTACAAAAATCTTGATGATAGACATAAAGCTATCCTTCAACTAATATTTGAGATTCTAGAAAGCCATGTGCTCACCCAAATGCCAAACAATGAAGATTTACAGATAAGTGACTTAGTATTACTGAGGCTTATTCTGGTATGGATAAAAACTAACCGGCCAATATTATTTTTTGCACATAGACGCCGACCGTTTATACATCAAATGGCATCAATACAACAAAAATATGCTGTTCAATATCAAATATCAAATGCCAACAAAATAATTCATCGACCTAAAAGACTTTATTTATTCAAGGAGGACATCGACTACAGAGGACTGATATGTTTTGGCTCAGAACTCACTGACTTCAATGATGAACTAATTCAGAGTTGTGAGGATGTTGCAGATAGGATTATGGGTTTTGTTGATCAACAGGACAAACTATCCGAGGAAGATGAATTAAAACTTCGATACCTAGCTATCTGCTCATCGATAAATAAGTTTAATGGACAGACAACAAACACAATAAGTTAATATAATATTTTATACAATATAGTCATCGGAAATAGAACAACATGATTAATGATGTTGGTAATTGTCTTATAGTAAATATTTGAAATGTTAGACATCAACTCAATCACTTAATAGCAATTTTATATCACACATGACGGACCATGATACTTGGCTACTTCTTACATCTACAATTAACCGTTGAAAATGCTCGTGTAGCTCAGTGGTTAGAGCTTCGTGCTTATAGTGGCATCCCCCTATGGGGAGCTAACTGTACGGATGTTTCTGGGTCTTAAAAGCGGCTCAGGTCACAAGTCACGCGACCGTCGTGGGTTCAATCCCCACCTCGAGCACTTTCTCTCTTTTTTTTTTTATTATTAGTACTAATAATGCTGAAATAATGGATTAACGATAGTTGTATTCGATGAAGAATATGAGTTACTAGGGAAAATTCTAATACCTTAATCATAATAAATTAATGTTGTTAAGGTTTTTCTATTTCCTTTTCCTGATCTATACGCTAATGACGATTAATTCAACTCGTTTTTCTGAATGAACGAATTATAATTATATATTAAACGGTGTTACTGCTCTAATTTTGTAATTACATATATGGAAAGTAGAGGTTTTATCTCACCTTTATTTTCTGGAGTTTTTGATTTAGAAGATGCTTGCAATTAGTTTAACTTTAGCTTGCATCAAATTCAAAGCAGACAATCACTGGTATAAAGGTACATTTATTAATTTATGTTCCGCTTTGAGGACATGATGCTAATTTTTGTTTAGAAAAACGAACGACGAACTAACAGATAGTACAGAAGCTATCCTTTTCATTAGATGAACTATTGGAGTTGATATTATCTGTGGCATTTTTGGCAGTCAAGGCCACTCTTGCGGCTTCGGTGAATGCTTCGTTGACACCTTTGTTCAACTTTGCGCTACACTCCAAGTAACGGAGAGCACCAATCTGCTTGGCCATAGCGAGACCTTCTTCATAAGTGATCAGGTTGTTGTTATTGTTGTTATTACGGTTATTTTGGATGTTGTTTGGGGTTATTACGTTGTTCTCGTTATTTCTCAAGTCACATTTCAGAGCAACTAGCACCAGGTTCACACCTTCACAATGGTCCGTTATTTCACCAACCCATTTATTCTTGACGTTCTCCAAGGAGTCCCTAGAGTCTATACTGAAACACAGCATTATGGTGTGCGTGTCAGAGTATGATAATGATCGTAACCTGTCAAATTCTTCTTGTCCCGCGGTATCCCACAGCGACAACGTAATGTGTCTGTTATCGACAAAGATGTCATGAATATAGTTCTCAAAGACAGTGGGCTCGTAGACTTCTGGGAAATAGCCCCTGGTGAACACGTTCAGCAGCGAGGTTTTACCACACGCACCATCACCTAGAATAACAATCTTTCTCTCGACAGGTTTCTTAGAACCTGAGGATTGAGATGAAGAGGATCCACACAGAAATGCCATGACTTAATAATCTATTTGGGTTTGGTTTTCGTTAGTCTGAAAGCGTTTATTATAATAAAATGTATGGAAAGTAACCGTAAATCCCTTTATATTGAATGGTAGACACCAGAACACCACTGTTTATATTGAAAAAAGGCTTATGTGGTTTCAAGTCTCAAACCCGTCACCAAGCATTTTTTTTTTTCCAACACCAAGGAAAATGTAAACAAAAAAGTTCTTGGTGGAAGGCTTCCCTCCCCACACATAGCAAATCTAGTTATCATGTTATACAAGTGCCCTCTCATATGACTGGCTCGTCCCACTGCATCAGTCTACAACACGGGTATATCATGTGATAAGATGTGGCCAGTGGTTGGACTATAAAACTGCCGATAAGGCTCACGAAACAGAATCAAGTAAACTATGGAATTGGCCTGAAGAATAAAGTACATGCGAGTTCGATTCTCGGTTCGCCTGCCCATACAAATACTCCAAGCGTTTTGGCTATCATACGTTACAAACTAAGGGAAATACAGTATAACAAAATGTAAAAAGCACATTGTTGTTTTCCCTAACAGTGTTTCTGTTTCAGTTGTTCGCGTCCCCAGTCTAAACGCCGACTACACCAGCCCTTCGCTAAGGCCATACAACCAGCACAACGGCCCGGTACCTGATTTTCAAAAGTTTCCCAAGAAAAGAATTTACTGTCTCTGCTTAGTTCTCTAAGAGACCGTAGATCATCCCATACAAAGACAGACATTCTCCAATCTCCTGTTGTCACTCCCTCCCAAGAATCGTAGATTGCACACTGTAGCTATTTCCCAGCGGGCTCGCTACATCACTTTGAATGAGGGGAAAAACGAGCGTCCTCCCCCCTTTCCCGTTCCCCATTACATAAGAGTGCTGTCAAAGGAGCCCAATAGTTTTCTTTCTTTTTCTTTTCTTGCCCCCGTCTATCTGTGACTTCTTTCCAGGTGGGTGTCGCAGAGGGCGGGCCCTCTCGTGATATCGACAGCTTCCAAGACCATCTCTCTGAAACACCCGTAAACCCCTGGTGCTGCATTGTTTACCACTGTGTACACACTACACACACGCACTTGTGCATGGCTTATAACGAAAGCACAGAGAGCACAGAAAGCACAGAAACACCTGCAGTCATTTACATGTTTGATTTTTTTTCCCAAAATATGATTACCTGATATGGAAGTACCTCTGGCCCTGAAAATTATTTCCTGTTTGGGAATAGCGTATATATTGAGCGGGTAGTACACTTGCAAGACACAGATACGAATACACACACACACACACACACATACATACATACATTGTGATATATACTCAGTACAACTACGAATACGAGTACAATACATTGAAACAATTACAAATATTGCTTATCTTATCAAGGTTTTGCAGGAACCATTCATGCACTTGTTACTATCCCCACCCTACGCTACCAATACACCCTCCAGTCTGTTTGGGTTGGGTATGGGGATGACCTTCACCAACATTTTTCTCAGAGTCGGGTTCGTCTGATTGGTCTCTCAAAATAAGAAGAAACACATTCAGGGGACTACCAGTGAACACACCGCACAAAGAGGAGAAAAGGAGAAAAATTACTTTTCGAAGAATTGCGGTCCCTTTTTTTTAGTTCAATTTTTTCATTTTTTCCGAAAGGGTTGTTGTTGTTCCCTAGACAAATGCCGTACGCCTCCCTCTCTCCCCGACTTCCGCATCACTGAAATCGAACAGTCCCTACCCACACTGTACAGCGTGTTGTCTGGGGGTCTTATCTTTCCCAGCCTTCGAAAAAGGACATTATTCGTCGTAGGGTTCCTGTCTTCCATATTCCCATATCCCATATCCCATATCCGCATCCACAATCGCTACGCCTATTTCTATGTGTTGCATAAGAAAAACAAGCTCGTCACCCTTCCATTTCTCTCAAGTTTTCTCAGTTCTCTCAGTTTTTACTCAGTTTTCTCAGTTTTCCAATCCCATCTCTGAAATGTTGCAAGTCCCTTTATTTCCGCTTCTCCCTACGTGTGTTTCTCTCAGGGTCCCTGGACCTCCCCCCACTTCCGTCGTTCTTGTGCCAGAATACATAGAATACACAGAATACACAGAATACACAGCGCACTTCCACGTTCCAATGTGAAATGCATCGAATCCAGGTACATCCTTTCTGCGCTCCAACCAATTTCCTTTCTTTTCTTGGTCCCTGCGAGCTTTTTCAGCTGGTAGGGACTGTTCTGCCCCTTGGGTATATCAGGAGAAACTTCCAAGCTTCGGAAAGAAAAAAAAAACTAAAAATCAAAAAATTTTGTTCCTGAAAATGTAATATAAAGTAAAAAAAAAAAAAAAAATAATGAATACATAAACGGTAGCAATGGTGGGAAATACATTAAATATTAGGACCGTAGCACTCATATATAACCAGTCTTTGTAAAACTTCCTTTCACTGAGAAACTAACAGTTACAAGACATAACCAACAACCAATAATTTAATAGGAAAAGAGACCATACAGTATTTTTTTCTTTACAAATGCTCCCTAAGCCAAGAGAATATCTAGCTAAGAAAAAAAATTAACTATATTTTTGACTACTATCCAGTAGAGACAAAGAAGAGAGAAACAGAGAGAAATAGAATTATTCCCCACAACCAGGAATATTAAAAAAAAAAATATCACATACACGCACACGCACACACTTCTAATCTAAATTTGATGGATCTTTTGAATTCTAAATTTGGGATTTCCGTAGATGATAAGAAGAGTAGTGATGGCGAGTCAAAGAACAACAATGAGACAAGCAGTAACAGTAGTGCCAATACGGCACAGCTCGATGAACCCATTGATATCGGTGTAGAAGTTGGTGGACTAGACGTTAACATCGACTCCTCTTCGAGTGATACAACTTCAAAGAAAATAAAAGACCTAATAGAAAACGATGCTGACAGAAGCAGCGGCCGTAGAACTAAGGACATTACAAATCAACAGCGTAAATCAGGTAGACACCAACACGATAGCAATGAGGCCAACGAAAGAAGGATAGATAACAACACCAACAACAATAACTCTGTCAATAACGGAAACGATAATGGTAACACAAGTGGACGTACGCAAAACAGCAGGGGTACTGATAGCCTGGTATTAGAGAACAGCTCTAGGAATAATACCATAAGCAATGAAAGAAGTAGCATTAGTAATGTAGGTGCTGGACATGACAACATTAATGCTTCGCAAGGCGACATCAATGGCAATGTTACTACGGGGATCATGAACTCACAATCGCGCGGTATCTCGCAACTAAATTCTGGTAATGATCTAAGCTCCAACATCAATGATAACAACAATAACAACAGCAATAACAATAGTAGTAACATTAACATTAACAACCCAAACAACAGTAATTCGAACAACAACAATCACAATACTGCAATGAACACAGCTGTTTCTTCAAGTAGTAATAACAGTAGCAGTAAAAACAGTGGCTCGACTTCCTCCCAATCTCATATGGGCTTAATGTCATCAGTTTCTTCGACGAGTAATGACTCTTCCAGCTCTGGAGAGATGATGATGAAAGCAAGAATGGAATCTGACATACGACAGAACAAGGAACAAGATCAAAATCAAAATGAGAATGTCCACGTTAAGAAGGATCCTAACGATTTAAAGGGTATCAGACCGATACGTAAAAAATGGAAAGACTATGAGGATATAGCCTTTGTTAAAACAATTTTGGAAAATGCGGAATTGTTAACCTACGTGGAGTATTTTAAGCCAATGAAGAATTTCTGGATTAGAATTGCGCAAATATTAAA
Source organism: Nakaseomyces glabratus (assembly GCF_010111755.1). NCBI lineage: Eukaryota > Fungi > Ascomycota > Saccharomycetes > Saccharomycetales > Saccharomycetaceae > Nakaseomyces > Nakaseomyces glabratus. The sequence continues at coordinate 823,045 of NC_088957.1, forward strand.
TGAGAAGTACGGATATGTTAGAAACTTCCGTCAGTGTCATGATAGATTCAAAGTGCTTTATGCAAAGGCATTGAGGTTAGATGACTCATTATCAAGTGATCATAACCATGCAAATTCAACCTCCTCAATGGGTAATTCCACTTTCAGTTTCCTAAATGATGCTAGTACTTCTGGTACTCCTCAGAGGCTCGGAACATCTATTACAGACGCCCTTTCACGTCAAACTCCACAAAACATTAGTCAGAGTATACCTCCTATGAGTGGTAACAATTTGAACCAGAATACTAATTTGTTCACCTCTAATATTGCATCCGCTCCAAATTACTATGGAAGCGTATATGATCATAAAGCAAGGTATCATCAGGATGATGGTCTGAGATCGTTACCACTACCGCTAAAGCACTTACTGATAAAGTTGAGGAAAACAATCACATTTTACAATGGTAACATAATTTTCAAAAAAGCAACTGAAATCAAAGATAACAATCAAATCAATCTTAACATCAATCGTATTCCAGACTATGATGGAGAATCCAAAACTGACACACTGAACACTAATAATTCAAAAATTGCGAAAGGCACTTCAGGGAAAAGCAACTATTTATCTCCTACGATAGGCGATGAGCCAAATGAGATGCCCGATCAAAGGACTTCGTCATTGGGAGATTTACAATTGCAAAATAGCAGCTCAAGTTCTGGTAATACAGGTGCGACACCAGCGAACTATAACTTTAATGGCTCAAACCCAACACCTTCTCAATTCAATATGGGATTACCAAATCTGCTTCAGCAAAATCCAAATCCTATGGCATATGCACCTGTGTCAAATGGATCGCAATTACAATTTTCTTCCACCTCGTCTTCTAATACTACGGGTTCCCAATCCCAGGTATCTTCTTTTTATCCACCTCAGTTTGGATATTCTGCTAATGCTAATTCAAACATAAATGTGCAGACTAAAATCCCAAATCAGATACCACTAGCAACAAATACACAAGTTGCTATGCCACCCTTCCCTCAACAAAGTCAAAAAATGCCAATTTTTGGTGAGAATAATAGAGCTGGAAATGATAATCAGCTACAAACTACGAAACCCCCCGCAGATAATGAAAAAAGCAATATGGACAACATGTACCAATCCATGTATACAGTCATATCTACATTGCGAGAACAAATTGATCAACTTAGAAACCAAATAAGTGATTTGAATAGTAGGTATGAAGAACAGTCGAAAATGCTTTCAACGTTGTATGCTATTATACAACAGCCACTAATGCCTCCTTCGTCAGAGACCTCCTCTTCTTCCAGCACATCATTCTCATCAACATTCCTTGATCAACAATTACAAAACTCACAAAATAATCAAAATAACATGATGTTCAGTAATCAGCAACAAAATTCAAACCCGAACATGGGGACAAATAATCAGCAAACTTCGAAACGCCAGCCTGCCCAACAAAATCAACAAGGATCAGAATTACCGCTTCCCAAGCAATCAATAAATACCAATACTTCTCCTCAGCAATATAACCAACCTACATCAATTCAACAACCTCATTACCAGATGACTCAAAACAAACACCAAAGTGGTCGCAAACTACCAAATCTACCTCAACCTAAGCTGCCTCAGAGCCTTCCTCAGTTAGGAAATTCTACCGTGCTTCCGCAACCACAAAACTTTAATGATAAACCTTAAAAATTGTTTCAAATATTTTATGTGTTAATTTCTTAAACACAGACCATTTTTTATTATGCAATCTTCGATAACAGATTTTTAATGCGAAGCGCTTGCTTAATGTATAAAGATTACGAGTTTTCCGTTCATTTATTTTGTACTTTTTTTTGCATTTGTGTCCTTTTTTGATATGTAATACTTTTTAACAACCCAACCATCTTACTAGTCATTAAACGCTATAATATATCTGCCAAATATGTAACAACACATTGCTCTTTAATCAAGAAAATGGCATTTTAACTGAGAAAAAAATTTGGCTCTATGGAAATGATATCATATCATCACTAAATACGTAATTTGCTCTTTAAAGACTACTAAGTTAATCACGTGTAGTCGTTTTAGAATAATATTCAATAATCAAATTAAAGTATTATTCAATAATTAATGTTAAACTTGAAAGTGTATCATGATATGCAAAAGTAGTTCAATTCAAGATCAAATCAACTAACTGGTAGAGATGTGCCTGCTTTTTACTTTTATGCCATTATTATACCTCCAGAAGGAAGTTTGGTAATCAATATAAAATCAGTAAGACATGCACGAAACATTTCTAAAATAAACTAATAACATAAATTTAAATTCATCTACATATATCATAGATGCGATATTATCCGAATCGACATTAATTAAAAAAGGTCTATAAATATCGTCGTGATCAAAATGGTATCACAAAGTAATGGGGTTTTATCCCCTTTTGACAAAAAAACAATTTGAACAAGTCAAATAAACTCATCATCCAGCCATTTATCTGCTTTCTTCGGCTTTTCCTTCGGCCTCAGCCTTCTCATTTGCCACAGATAATGCAAATGCTCTGCTAGCATCTTCTTTCCTCTTTCTCTTGAGAGTAATTTCACGACCATTCTTCAACAAGTAGAATAAAGGACAAGCCGACAGAGCTGTTAGAGCACCCAAAAATGTAAAAACACCACCATAGGTCATACTGGTAGCCATTTTACTCAAACAGCCGATAAACAAAGCAGATAGCAAACATCTGAATAAGTTCAGACATCCTGTTGCAGTTGATGTCTTTGAAGGGAAAATATCAACAATGAGTGTTGTAGAGAAAGTCAAGATACAATTAGAAAACAACGACGCAAACCCACTCATTACCAATACTGAAGCAAGAGGTGCCTTAACATCGATGCACCATCCAAATGCGACAAATCCACTACTACTCAATAACAGAGTAACGAAAGCAGCGTGAAGCCTAGTTTGTACCAGGTTAAAGACATACTTTGGATCATTATTAATAATGTTTTGAACTTCCTCTCTACTGTAGCCATTTTCTTTCACTAAAATTTCTTCTTGTTCCTTTAGCCAAACTTTGTGTTTAGCGAATCTCCTTCTGTAACTCCAATTCAAGTATCTACCAGAGGTCACGATACTTATCAAAGTACAAATACCAGTTGGTAAATAACATAGACCAATCTTGGCAACTGATAAATGATAGTTTTTACTTAAAACTGTTGACAAAGCTGTTTGATGAGTAGACCACGTAGCAAATTGAATACCAGCAGTAACCAACAAAATACTAATCTCTTTGACTTTCAAAATTGAAAGAGGTGCCAAAAGGCTAAGTTGTGTGCGTGGTTCTAGTGTTTCATACTCTGGATCGTCTAAGTGCAATTTCCTACGTATTAGAGGAAACATGAGTAGAGGAGCCCTGTTAAGATAGTTACGAGGAGTAACTGATCCGTTGCCGACAATGGTTCTCTTGGTTTCCGGTAGCATAATTATTGAAAAGACCAAGCATACACCCGAGCCTATAGCTAAAAACCAAAAGATAGATCTCCATCCCCACCTTGAAGACAAACCGGCACCAATTAGAGCACCAAACGCACTACCTAAAACTTGGAAACCCGATATGTATCCGACATACCCCCCTCTTTCGGCCCTGGTCGTCACATCTCCAATAATACCACTATTGATGGCAATGACAGGAGAGATACCAGCTGCCTGTAGACACCTCAGCACAACAATCTGTGCGTAGGTTTGGGCACAGGCTAAACCAATGCATGCACCAAAGTAAACTGTCACAGCAAACAGAACTACAGGTCTCCGACCCAAGGAATCGGCTAGTCCACCCATAAGAGTTGGCGCAATACCTTGGAAAATAAAGTAAACAACCACAGTTATGTTCACTAATTCTTCAGTAATGTGGAACTGTTTCTCAATAACACTTAGCACTGGGTAGTAAATAGCGCCTGCCATTGTTGAAAATAAACCCGTGTAAGCACATTGCAAAACCAGAGCCATCTTATATTTAGCGTCAAACCTCGAATAAGGTGGCGCATTTGCGATATCAGGCTCTGTCTGGTTGGACCTGGTTCTGTAAATAGGTTCTTTGACAGCCTCGTCCTCATTCGTCTTGATCATTTTATCATTGTCTTCACTGTCAACTTCAGATAGATCAGGACCATCATACTTCTCAACCGCATGCGACCGTTGATCATAGTCCGATATGAAACTATGCAGTGATTGCTGATCCTCCATCATATGGCGCGAATATCAAAAGCAAATAATCTACTGAAACTCCCTATGATCTTTCAATAAATAGGTATCAATAGGTATTGATGTTTTGAAGTTTGTTCTTTTCTCAGAATATATGTATTGACTATATTTCTAAGTTCCTAAGCATCTTGGTCTACTAAGTTTATAAGAGGTATCTATCGGCTGAGTAAATCATAAGTCATCGCCAAAGTCTCACACAGTCCTGTAACTGTCCTTTATATATGTTTTGCATAGCATATAGAGGATAGCATTGACAAAATCGCTATTAGTCCACTTGTGAGCTGTGACAATGTAATGATGGCGTAGGAGTATAAGGTATCTTACAACTACGCTATTGCGCCTGCACAACTTTCTACGCTCTTCCGATTTCTTGTTGCTCTTATGTTGAAAAAGGTTTCTTTCTTTTTCGTTAATTTGTAAGACCCTCGAAAGCATAGCTACAGCGAACTTTAAAAGCTTCGCTTCACAGCTAAAAGCATCGAAAAATTGCTTTTTTCTCAGAGTGCTGTGTGCTGTGTGCAGTGATTCTTCACAGCACCTTTAGATTGAAAGGGAAGCATAGAATCCCTCAGAGTAGAAGATCCAGATTTCCCCCTGCGAAGCTAATAGAGTGCGTGGGGTTAGCCCTCCCCATTATTATGCGGGAACCCTTTGTGGAACTTTACAAGAGATCTTCTCGAGGGATTCTTGCATTGTGCGTGTGTGTCTGTGGTATTGTAATGACAGAAAAACTAAAATAACAGATTCTTTTGTTCTACAGGTTCTGTGGGTGCTATTCTAAGAGCCACGGAGCAGAGAATCTTGCTCTGCAGCTGAGCAAGATTCTCCACGGATATCGTAATCTCCATGGGCCATACTAATGAACCTTTGACGTATTACTCATTGATATTGAGAATATACCATTGTCATGCCATGAAAACGGTGTATATCTGATTTTGCTGATTGTACCTTCTCCACATATTGCACAGTACTATTCTTGACACCTTAAGGATAGTTGTGGTTCTACCGCGGCTTGTGTGTTACTCTACGCCGAAAAATCGGGAGTGTGTATTATGTGTCATACCGACTAGGGAGGGGGGCGGGGGGTGCAAGACTCTATTATGAGCGATTAAGAGTTTTCACCCTCATTCATTGATAATAATAAATAGAACTATAGCATTGGAGTATCGTTATATAACTGTTTGGAGACTACGTATTCACTTATCTGTACCTCCAATCCCCAATCCGGGAGACAAAAGGTGAAAGGGGATGCCAAGCCCTATGTTGGTGGTGGGTGTTTTGGGGTGTGGATCAGGAAATTAACCTGCCGCTGCATGTTCATTCGATTTGGTGACCTGCCAGTTGATAGGACCACATTAGCACTCTGCGTCCGTCTGTGGCCTTGTCTCTTTTGACTGGTTGAGGAGCTTAACGATGGAGTGGCATCCTGATGCAACGTCTCATTGCCTCTGTACTGATTTCCTAGCATAACCATATTGTCAGAAGTCGCTGGTTGTGGAGTATTAGCCTGGTATCCCTGCGAACTTGCGACCATGCCATTCATGTGCCCTTGGTTAGGAACCACTGATTGGTAAAACCCCTGATTTCCCGCGGGTATGTATTGTGTTGCCATCTGTTGGCCGGGTGGTTGTTGAACCATAACATATGGGCCTCCTCTAACACTGCCATATGTCATATAGTTCGGGTTGTTAACCTGTGATGGCATCACGTTGGATGCGTTACTTGCACCGTAACTACCAGTATGGTGGCCATCATTACTGCCAGTATCCTTACCTTCATTAGCCGTAGCTGCTTTCATTGTATTGCTGAGATTTGATGTCGAATTCGACGTAGAAAGACTAGCACCTAACGAAGTGGAAGATCGTTGTCTTGCACGTCCACTTGGCTCAACTTTCACACCTTCTTGTAGTTTCACATCTTCGGAATTATTGATATTGCTGTTGGCCAAACTAGGTGGCTGGAAAGTAGCTCTATTCCCTTGAGTGTAGCTCCCTTGGTGCCAGGCTTGATTGCCTTGAGGCACATAGTACGTCTGAGGAGTAACCTGTTGATAGGCTTGATGATAAACCATATTCACAGGTTGACCATGGATGTTATAGTTAATATGAGAATATTGAGTTTCTGGGACTGTTGGGATCTCCGATTTATATCTCTTATGCCCTCTGGGACTCATTAATCGATTTGGAGAATGTTCTGTACGTTTCAACTGAATACTAGAAGAACCAAGTAAATCATGGCTGTCTATAGATTTCGAAGAAATAAGTTCGAGAAGTTTGTTCAGGGTATCATTTGTGAATTTCTCATTACTAACAAACTTATCGACTATTAGTTCTAGCTTTTCCAAGTTCTTGGTCTTTAATTTTTCTATCTCTTTCTGCTCCCTCTCTATATGTAGACTGAAAAATCGTTCCAGCAGTTTATTATCCGCTATGTCTATTCTTGATATATCCTCAATTCCTAAGGATTTCAGCAGATGAACTCGCAGATCATATGACTGAGAATTTAAGTTTCTATTAGCTTGATTGCCATCCCAGGGTAGATTCGAATTTGTGCTTGTCTCTGCAGTAGTTACGGGCCTGGTAGATGGCTGTGACAGGTCATTTACCGTATTACCAAAGCCACCACTTGAAGATGTGTTTGTGGAATTTATGCTGGGTCTTTCTACCGCCACAGGATCTTTAAGCTTTCCTTCAGATGTAGTAGAATCTACCTTTGGTGTGTCCGTTTGATGTATATCATCATTTGATTCGACCTTCGGTACTGTTACCCCTTCTTCTGGTTTCTCAGACTCTACCTTATCTTTTTTTTCTTCTTCAACCAGATGATCCTTTTCCATTTGGTCTAGTAACGTGTATAAAGTCCAGTTCTTTCTCTATTTGAAGCGCCTTACAGTCCTAACTGAGCAATGAAGCTTTCTGGAAAAAATTAAAAGTTAAAAGCGACTAAAAGAAACAATACTGCCGTTAGATTTCGTTATTACTGTATATTCACAATCCGCAGGCCAGCTCTAGCTTGTGAAAATGACCGAACAATCTGAGACGCGTGTAGTGTTGATCTCTCTGACGGCCTTCTTATTATGAGGTATACTCTAAATCCCAAGTATATGGAACTCACACTTTTCCTATTTATATTTTACGTGAGGTAGTGGATTATCGATATTGGATGAGGGTTTCGTTTCCACTAAATTATCCTTTTTAAACAATGGGAACTTCAATACAAATACCCCCACACACACGTAAAGCTTTTTATGAAAATCCAAATAGATCAAGCCAATTTAAACAGCCTAGTATTCAAATGTTGCACAAAAATTCGATGAGGTGATTCGGAAAAGCTGCTTATTTCTTGCGATCAATAGACTGATCGAATTATAGAATCCACGAAACTACTGAAAAAAGCCCGCAGAACGATCACCAATATTTGGGCTGAAAGCGAAAAAATTTCAGGCTTTGAATGAACTGGGAGTGTTACACAGAAGCCTTCAAAAAAAATGAAAAATCCAAAAATAAATCAGAAAATCGATGGGAAACTCTCAGAAAACTGTGCAGGAGGAACGTGGGATAAGGAGAGTAATACTAATTAAAATGTGTAATGTAATGGGGCCTCTTCCGATGCGTTCACTGAGGTTTATTAAATTTATTAAATGTAATGGGGACTGTGAAATGGGTTAATCCCTTTTAATATAACTCCTTAGTTAGCGTCAACTTCTCAGGATATGTCTTAATACTCTCTGCAATTGATCAAGAAAAATAGGGTTTGGCCAGTATTAAGAGGGATAATACTTTGAATTGCGACCTATTAGGAGCAATTGTTTGTAAAAACTGTAACGATTTTGATGGGGTGATATGCAGAATGGCGTTTTATCACCTAGGATACAATGGATTGACAACAAAGCTAATTATGCCTTCAACTGTTAGCCACAATCACAAATATGGTGCTTCCAAATCTTGTTGTCAGCTAGAACCGGTTGTGACAGAGTAAGGAAAATTCCAATGTATACAAATTAGCTAATATGCCTTTAAATTCGATCCTAATAATAGTAACGATATCTATGGCTTCTAGAAATGTTTTTGGGCCTCGCAAAATAAAACAAACGAACTCAATCAACGCCTATCAAATGGTGCTTCGGAACTATTGAAAATGCCAGTTTATAATGGATTGATATAAAGAAGGTATTAAATCTCTCACTTATATCGAACTGGAGAATATTGTATGGTGGGGTATCTTAATATGAGGAGGAAGTATCGACAATTGGCTATACTCTTAGGCCAAGTATACACACAACTTTGGGACAATGACTTGAGTTGTATAAGAACTTTATCTTATTCAATTAGATCTTCCCTGTAATTACCAGATTCGATTGCGAGTTTGTTACAAACACTATTGAGAATGTTGTAAAAAAAAGAGCTTATTTGATTAAAAACTATAGCTACAAAATCTTATTGTACCTGAGAGAAGATATCTTGTTTTATAAAAGCTTATGAAAATCACTATAAGAGCAAGAATATATTTTTGCAAAAGTAAGTCTCCATTTGCCAAAAAAAAAATGTTATTGAAGGTGTCACATAACGTTCACTAAGGAATATGAATATATAAGAAGCGACTTTTCCTTTTTGTACCAATTACTCCTTATTACTTTATCCTAACAACGAGACAGAGAGCTGTAGTTATACAATTATATTATACAGAAAAATATTTCTCTCCCCAGTTTTATAAGTGGTAGGACAAAACTTGTATCAAGTTATCCTCGAGTTAACGGTCCTTTGGTTCTAATCCGTGCACGTAAAAAACTCTGGCTTAGTGGAGTTATCTAACAAGCCTTCATCCACGGATAATGGATTCTTGTTGGACTAGAGAAGAGTTAGAGGATTGGATCTTTTTTTTTACATGCTTTTCTTAGAACCAACACCGTTTGCTGTTCACAGCTAATGTAATACTTTCTAAAGAATATGTAATGCCAACTGCTACTGTAATGAGTCGGACGAAAAATTACACAGTTGCAGGTTTAGTTTCTACACTTGGTTCATATGCATCCAGACAATGTCAATTAAATATCCTCTTTAGGAATATTGCAACTGACTCTATGATACAGATTCAGTAATACTTTGGAAAACGGGTAAAGGACTTAAGAAGAGAGCAAAGCCCACTTCTCAATCAGCCCGTAATGAGATAAGACACTCGAAATTATTCTGAAAAGGGAAGTATATTAAGGAATAATGTGCTTTTCTGAAAAACTAGATTGGCCATGGCCAAATAGCCCTGTATCCTCCTGCCCTTCTCAATCACCCACAGAATTACATATAGCAAGGAGTAACGTACATAATAAAAAGAAATATCCTCTTCCTAATCAAGTCCTACCGCATTCCTCCAGGATTACTTGATTCCTATTCAAATACACAAGTAAGCATTTCATAAAGAAAACTCTGGAGCCTCTAGTACCAAGGACAAATTTCCTAAGTCTAATGAAGTAATCGGTGTAGGATTCATAACGCATTACTTCACTCTGTACAAACCTCACCTCCCTTTTCATGTAGATCACTTTCAGCCAACCAGGATCGAGCAGACACGAAAGCTTGGACAAATTACGCAACATGCACAAACGGAAAGTCTTGAAGAACCCTTACCAAAGTATTCCAATAGTGGGGGAAGCGAGTCAAACTTAATTGAGAAGGACTTCGTACATCCTTTGTTCCTACATTTCTATGACCTTATCTCATCCTTAACATCGAGTTGGGGGAGGGGAGAAGGTGGGTCGATTGAAACACATACATCAGTCTCGTGCATTTGAGTTATTTCTTACCAGTAATGGTATTCGAGAAGACTGGACCATTTAAACTCAAGAGATTCTAGAAGGTTGTACTACTGTGAGGGATTATTTGTTACGGAATTGATTTGGGTTCTCAGATTGTTCCTTTATAGTAGTGCATCTCGGCACCGCACTAACAGTCAACATATTATATAACTACTAAAAATAATACCTATAATAGTTGTAGATATAATTTTGTGTAACATAAAGTAAATCAATCCCCCTGGCCCAGGAGGCTTTCTGTATTTCTCGATTTACTCACATCTCATCTTTGTTTTGTTTAGTTTATCCAATGCTTGAAATCATCACTAATATAAATACCTCATGTATGAAAAGCCAAATCAAAATTTCTCTTTATTAGTATTTGAAATGATGGATAATACCATCTGTGTTTTCCAAAAAACTGTGTTCTACGTTATGCTGAAGTTCGTGTCTTATGTCATTGACTAATAACTTGTAAGCGTTTAGAAGTCTCGTTAAATAATTGCATGACGTGTCAACCTGATCAGCATCTACAACAACGATGCTTTCATAAAATTATAATGTCCATCTGCTTGAATTAATTCCCTTTATTAATGGGAAACTTAAGTGGGCATTTCAGCAAAGCCAAGGATAATTTATTGTTAACGTGTTATCTTTTTGGTACAATTGAGATATTCTTAGGGTAATGTCTCTCTCGCAGAAATGTACGACATTGTCATCGGAGTTTAAATGCACATATGGAGTTAATGCAGATATGTACCACTATTACACATGTAGCCTTCGGGAATATATTCATTTCCTTTTATCCCCGATTAATATCTATAATCCGAAACTGTCTAATGACCTTTGCGAAGTGGTACGTCAATAGGTAATAAAATGGCACTGATAGTTAGCTCAATTGTGAGATTTGGAAAATAGTTTTGTTAGCATAAGATTTCCTATGTGATTACCGTGCTCCAGAAATAGTGTAGATGTCGTAGTATTACATTTAGGTCATTTTTATAAACAAAGTGAATATTTAATATAGTATGGAATTTCACTACATTTTTATTTGTATTTATCCAAATCTATCCAGTAAAAAGTCATGATGGAATGAAAGTTAAAGTTACACCGAGTTTTCCACTCGTCTAACCAACCCAGAACCAAAATTATGCAGAGTGTTGTAGAATAATCAATATCCTAAAGTTTAGTAAAGAACAAACTTGGCCGATCCTGAAGTCACGGCAACAGTACAACCATCAGCGCCACCTGAGTAAACACCATTCTCATAACTACATTGGCCGTTGACCACAGACGAATCATCGGAAGCAACAATTTTAACGTTAAAGTTCAAAGGAGATCTGTTGTTTGGGTTAGGAATTAAAGACAAATAAGTTATACCATTGGTAGAGCCAGCCCCAAAATTCAATGGAGCCCAGTTGCCGACACCTGATCCAGGAGTACCCCAGATACAACCCTGGTCTACACTAACACCAGCATTGTTTACATAGTATTGAGCAGATGTCTTTTTTCCTTGCCATTGGTAGTAAGTGTCTTGGTCAACTACAGTTAGTGGTAGAGTGGAACCGGCTTCTACAAATGTTGGGATAACCATGTTTTCAGTACCTGGATAATCTGTTCTGCAAATAGCAACACCTTGAGAAATGTGAGACTCGACATATGCAGCATTTACACCCCATTCACAGAGGTAGTTAGCAGAAGGATTGGATTTGTACAAAAAGCCATTCTTACATAACAAACCACCAACTGATCTACCATCTGCTGGCTGGTTTGATGGCCATTGAGTTTTCGACATGCCCGGCTGGCATGCGTATGAACAGTATGAGCCTTCTTGACAAGGACCTCCAGTGGAAGTATCACTGTTTTCAATACCAGACCAACCGCCTTGATTGAGCCAATCTAGAGCAATAACACCCTGGCCCGATGGGAACTGAGAACAAGGAATAGTGCCATCTTGAAATGGTTGATTAGGACCAGAGAAGGATGCCAAATCACCATAAATGCTACCAGTACCAGCGCTTGAAGATCCCGAATTTGTATTAGAACTTGAACCGGAATTGCTAGTCGCAGCATTGGATGGAGTAGATGATGGAGATGTGGGTACTTGAGCAGATTGAGGTGCTGCAGGTACTTCACTGCTGTAGGCATTAGATTGTTGGTCATTTCCAGCAGGTTGAGCAGCTGCTTGTTGATCATTAGGTTGATTTTGCTGTTGTTGCTGTTCCTGGTTTGCATTATATTGACTGGAGCTAGATGGAGGTGTCTCGGGCTGTAAAGTTGATGTTTGCCCTTGAGCATAATCGGTCGTAGTTGGCTGGACAGCCTCTTGAGCAGGGGAGCCGGCAGCAGCAACATTGCCCTGGACTTCGTCTTCTTTTAGCAAATCATTAGCAGCATTGTTTTGTTGTTCTGCATCATGAGCAACTGTGACAGTAGCATATACATATTCCACTGTGACAGCTCTCTTACGTTGATGTTGGTGGGAAACATCTTTTTTTGAATGTTCTTTATATCTATCGAACTGTGGTAGTGCCTCCACTAAGCTGGTTGCTAGCGTGAAACCTAATGCACAGGATTTAGCAGTGGGAAGTCTCATTGTCTATACTAGTTGTGTGATGTTTGAAATCTTATGCTTGATTTTCGTTCTACCACAACACAAGTAAAGAAGATATGGTATGTCTTAGGTTGTAAGACCATCTATATGTTTATATATAACCATATAAGAACAGCATATATGCGATCACCATCATATTTATTCTTGAATCATGACTGTCACAATTTCACCAACCAATTTGGATCGCGATTCGCCAATATCAAAGATCTTACAATAGACTGTATTAACTCATTAATAGGCAATATGGAATGGTGACATTATGAACATCACAATACTGTGCAGTTAAATCAAATACATTCACTAACAACTACGCGAATTGCCCTTTTAATCACCAAATGTTGCCAAATTTTATGAACATTTGGTGATTATTTCACCAAAAATCGCTTTGTGAAATTTCAACTTCGAAAAACTTGAAATTCGATGACTTTACCCTTTTGGGTATAGAGATTGGTCACGAAAAGACCATGTAGTCGATCAGCATTATTATTCAGTCTTGCTACCTGACTGAAAAGCTATTAATTGGTGAGTTGATATTGGCGTTGATGTGTGTTTTAAATCTTTTGCTGGTACAACACAAGACAGCTATTTTCCTTTGTGTAGAATGAACTTGATTCAGTGAAATATGTGTCCAGTCCGATAGCACATGGTGCCTACAAAATGTACTTGTATTTTAGTTTTTAGTTGAATATAGACTTATTTATTTACTCAGTTTTGTTATATTTCTCTTGGATGGCTACAGCCACTTTATCCAGCTTGAATTTTCTTGCAAGTCCCCATTCCAAGAGCCAATAAGGGACCAAAATGTGGACAAAGCTCATGATAGTAGCAAATCTACCTCTGTAGATGTCAACGGGGTCTCTCGAGCTCAATAAGTCTTCGACAACTTTCTTAGCGTATACATCGGCTGGCATTGGGTGATTGTCCTTTGCCATAGTTTGTCTGGTGCGGAAGGCATCAATGCCTTGAGGGAACTTGTATATGGACCCTTCTGGAAGGTCTCTCTTGTCAGCTATGTCAGTTAGCACCCCTCCAGTGATAGCATTGATAACTCTCACACCGAATGGTTTCAATTCCAAGTGTAAAGTACGGGCATACTCATGGATAGCAGCCTTGGTAGCAGCGTAGATACTTCCAAAGGGTAATGTAGAGAACCCTGCGATGGAACCCGTAAAGATCACAGTACCTTTAGCATTGATCAAGTACTGGGCCAATTCACGGGTCATATTGATGTGGCCAAAGACGTTCACTTTGAAACATTGTTCCATAACATCATTAGAGACATCCAGAGCTGGAAATGTACAACTTTGGCCTGCATTGTTGTATAAGATGTCCAATTTCTGCTCAGGCAGCTCACTGGCTAGGAACTCCTTGAATTTTAGGACTTCATCGAGTTCTGAGATATCCAGATGGTGAGGAACAATCAACTCCTTACCAAAAGAGTTAACCAGAGGCTCGATTGGTGCAGTTCTTCTAGCACAGGCAAAAACTTTGAACCCTTTACGTGCTAGCTCTTTGGTGACCTCGTAACCAATACCGGAGGACGCACCGGTGACCACAGCTACCTTTCTTCTTTGTGTTTGAGACATTGTTTTTGTGAGAACTGTCTTGTTTGATATTAGTTTTAAATCTTGCTGGCACTAAATTTACTTCTAGTGACTGAATAGACGTTTATATACAACTGTCCCTCGTTGGAGTTGTTGGAGAACTTTCCTGTCTGGCAGTACCAAGTCAGGATTTTTCAGATTTTGATTGTTAGGCTGCCGAAAAGCTACTATCCCAACCCTTTAAAAAAAAAAGAAAATAGCGATTTCAGACCCAAGTGGCCTCGATGAGGTAACAGTTCATGGGGATTAAAACCGACAAGTTAGGAGTTCTACTTCCTGAAGAGCATAAGATTATGACGAAACTCGGGGTTCTAGGTATATAGGGATTTCTTTAACTTGAACTTGTGTTTCGGGGAATTCTTTAGCTGTCTTGCTGAGATGACAGGCCTCACAATGATATAAAGAGTTGAGGTGATATCTCCTGACCTTCACCCCGCAAATTAATGTAATAATCATGATGTTATTGATAGTTTTGTTTGACGTTCTATTTGGGTATTTTTTCTCTTTGTTGAATAAAAAATAAATACCATTTATGTACAAATAATTTACTATATACGGACTATTTTATTTGGGTTGCTATCATCAGTCATCTCGGAGTCGGAATTAAGGAATAAAATTATACTGGAATAATAAAATAGAATAAACTTTGAATATGGAAACAAAAATTGTGCAAAGAAGCAGAATTTGCTTTTTTTTTCTTTTTTTGATAAATAGCATTCCTCTCGTAAATGAACCTGTTTAAAAACATTCATTTATGTTATTTCGTCCTGGAATAGGATTTCATGAAGGGTAAGTAATATACAAAATTAGAGGGAACTTGCCATCTATAAAAAATTTCAACCACTCGTTCAAGATTCGTTGAAGACATCCTTCAAGAATGCTTCTTCTTCTGCCAAGTGCAACTTCTTGTTACCGGCAGCAACAGCACCACTTGGGCTTCTACCACAGTATCTTACAACATTGTCCTTGTACTGCTCAGTTTCCTTCAAAACAGTTTGTAGTCTTGGAGCTACATAGTTCCATGAACCCATGTTCAATGGCTCTTCTTGACACCAAACAATTTCTTCCAAGTTTGGATAAGAGTTCAAAGTATCACGCAGTTGTGCGAATGGGAATGGATGTAGTTCTTCAATCTTTAAGAAAGCTGTAGTCTTGTCACCCAATTGCTCACGCTTCTTGTGCAAAGCAGTGTAGACTTGACCACTCATCAATACCAACTTCTTGGTTTCCTCTTTGGTACCGATAGCCTTGCCGTGTTCAACGTCTTCTATTATCCATTGGAAGCTACCTTCTGTGAATTCAGACAAGTTGGATCTTGCCAATGGGTGACGCAATAGTTGCTTGGAGAAGAAGAGAACCAGTGGTTTACGGAATTGACGGTGTTGTTGTCTTCTTAGAATGTGGAACAAATTGGCTGGAGTAGTTGGGTAAACAACTTGGTAGTTACAATCTTGGTGTTGTCTTTGTAGCTTTTCAGGAGATGGGAAGTATCTTGGGTCTTCATTTGCCATCTGCAAGAATCTCTCCAATCTACCAGAAGAGTGCTCTGGACCTTGACCATCGTAACCATGAGGTAATGATAGAACTAGACCAGAACGTTGCTTCCACTTTTGCTCACCACCAGCAATAAACTGATCGATTATAACTTGCGCAGTGTTGGCAAAATCACCAAATTGCGCCTCCCAAACAATCAAGTTCTCTGGAGAAGTTAAGGAGTAACCATATTCGAAACCCATAACACCATACTCAGATAAAGATGAGTTAGCAATAGTGAAGTCTGCTTGCTTATCGCTTAGGTTCTTTAACGGAGTGTATGTGGCTTCAGAGGCTTGGTCGTGCAAAACCGAGTGACGTTGAGAGAATGTACCTCTTTCGACATCTTCACCCGAAACTCTGACGTTATGGCCTTCCAACACTAAAGAACCGTAAGCCAAAGCTTCACCAGTTGCCCAGTCAATGCCTTCACCGGTTTCGACAGACTTACCTCTTTGATTCAAGATTCTCTTCAAGTTTCTGTGAACTTCAAAGTTTTCCGGCCAAGAAGAGATAGTCTTACCGATATTCTTTAATATATCTTCTGAGACCTTTGTTGGTTCATGTGGTAGAATTTCAGTTGCTAGTTCTTTTGGAGACTTGAAATCCTCCCAAGCGGCAGTTAGCCACTCTCTTGGTGTTGGAACGTAGTCCTTTGCCTTTTCAAAAGCTTCTTCAAACATTCCCCACACCCATTTTTTGTGCTCTTCTATGTCAGATTTGCTGAAAGAGCCCTCTTTCAGTAGCTTATCGGTGTAGACATCAATAACGGATGGAGTCTTAGCAATCTGCTTGTACATTAGAGGTTGAGTAAACGAAGGCTGGTCAGTTTCGTTGTGACCGTGCTTTCTCCAACCAACCACATCAATAATGGCATCAGTGTGGAATGTTTGTCTCCATTCAGCAGCTAATCCAAAAATGTAAGTCACTGCTTCGACATCATTGGCATTGACATGGAAGATAGGAGCATCGATGGCTTTTGCCAAATCTGATGGGTATGGTGTGGATCTGGAGAATCTAGGATCGGTAGTGAAACCGATTTGATTGTTGGTAATGATGTGAATGGTACCACCAGTGGAGTATTCTGGTAAGTTAACGAAACCCATTGTTTCATAAACAACACCTTGTCCAGCAAAAGCGGCATCACCATGCAGAAGAACAGCCAATGCCTTCGACTTTGTCTCTAAATCATTTTTGGCGTGTAAGATGGATCTAGTTCTACCAAGGACAACAGGGTCTTGGGCTTCCAAGTGGGATGGATTTGCAACTAAGGATAGGTTGACGTACTTACCAGAAGTTGTTGGTCTTTGGTAGTTCATACCCAAGTGGTATTTGACATCACCAGAGCCCTCGACGTCCTTCTTTGTTGTGCCTTGGAATTCTGAGAAGATGGATTCGTTTGGTTTACGGACCACATTAGATAGAACATTCAATCTACCACGGTGAGCCATACCCAAAACAACATCCTCGACACCCATCTCGACAGAACGGTCGATCAAGGTCTTAATACCTGGGACGACGGCTTCCAGACCTTCTAGACCAAATCTTTTCTCATTTGGAAATTTAGTCGATAGGAAACTCTCGAAAGAAGTAGCCCAAGTTAGTCTATCCAAGATTTGTCTTTTTTGATCAACTGTGTATTGGTAAGGGGTAGGGATTTCGATTCTTTCTCTTAGCCACTCACACTTCTCCTTGGATGGGATGTGGGTATATTCGATACCGTAAGAGGTACAGTATAGTTTTTCCATGTGCTCAATGATTTCTCTAAGTGTCATGGACTTCTTGCCGTCCCTGGCAAATCTAGGCAAAATACCTGGACCCAAGTTGATTTCTCTATCGAGATCACGCTCGGTGAATCCGTAATAATCTAGGGTCAATTCCTTAGGGATAGTAGCATTCTTGTTGCTGCCGAAGGAGATGCCCAGTGGGTCGATATGCGCTTTCAAGTGACCTCTCACCTGGTAAGCTCTACACAGCAGCTGTACTTTCAAATGCACAGAGACGTTCTCGTCGATGTTAGATCCGGATAGAGTGGATAGTGGTGCCTCGTGAGTACCTTGTGGCGAGCCCAACAGGATAGGTGGGGCCTGGAAAGCCTGGGATGCAGGTATCTTCAAGTCCTTCATGTTCTTGAAGTAAGCATTCCAGGAGGCATGAACCGAGGATGGGTCCTGCTGCCAGGCCTGGTACATTTCGTCAATATATGCTGCATTGGTAGTGTTGACAAAGTTGTCCTGGGACGCATATGTCCTCACAGCAGTGGCCCTGACAGTGTTCAAAACTGTGCGCTGCTGCAGAACCTTCCTGTTGGCCAAACGCCAAGAGGACGACCATGCTTTAGTTCTCAACATTGTGGTGTCTCGCTTTCGTTTTTCGTATTCGTGTTTGTACGGCTATAAGTAAACTTGTTTTTAGCGTTGCAAAAGGAATACTTCCAATTCTTTGAATAAATTGTAGTGTTTTCCCTATAATTTTCCGCTGGTATCCTCAGTAAGTCATAAAGAAGTTCGCTGGGGAGGTGTGACTAGTGGGCACCAAAGTACTGGCGAAAAGAGTCCGTCCAGTATTTATACCCCGGAATCCGCAAGAAGATACTAGCCCCTTCTGTCCGGTTAGGCCAGTGCCAGTCCGCATTACTGGAGCCCATTACTGGGAACCCATACCTACATTGTGATTGGACATGTCTGTGCACTGAACCCCGATGTCTCGGTGATTCCCTCATTGGCAAAAGGTCGGAATTAGCTGCTCTTAGTTGTTCAGCTCCCTTGAAAAGTCACTTCGGCCTTCTCATTGGTCAGAATCGTTTCTCACATGACAAAAAGGAAAATATTCAAGTTACCCGGCCATATTTTAATAGGTTGCAGGTATATCATAGCAGTCAATATAGTCATTGTATTTCGAGTAATAGTGGGCACCTCTGCTCTCCAGTGTGGGCACAGCTTCTACAAGAATGCCTTAAGTTCATTTACGTGATCTACTAGTACAAGAGACAAGAAATATATATATGAATAAGCTACTTGGGAAAGAGAAGAGTGAATGTGGTAAAAAAAAATTGAAATCCATTTTGCGAGCGAAACATAGGTGACTCTGTATTTGCTGAGATCCAATAATGTTTGCTCTAATGCTCACTTTTTGAGCATTCGAAGTTTGTTATCCTCTTTTTTCTCTCTCTGGCCTCTGGGTGCTAATATACATAAGCAATTATACATGATAAATGGACGATTATAAAGAATGTGATGATGGGGGGGATACTCTTGATGGCTGAGGCATGATGATAGAGAGAGAATTCATAACAAAAGGAAACAACTTCGAAAGAAAAAAAAAACTAATGTGAATAAATCATAGCCACCAAAAGGAATCTATCCCAACACATTCTTCATCCATGTGAAGAAACAAAAATTATATAATTAAACTGCAACATGACCTTGACCAATAGGTCGTGAGAAAAAAAAACTAATGTACAATCCTTAAGAAGCGAGCTCTATGTTTGAAAAGCTTACAAATCTTCTTCGATGAAACCCTTGTGGGAAACGTAGATACCATCCAAAAACTTACGGATATCCTTGTTTCTAACACGGCAGATTTGTTGGACATCAGCAGCATTTTGGGAAACGTCTTCGACAGAGTTACCGGACAAGACCAATTCATCCTTTTGAGCAGTGGAGAATTCGACATCGACACCGTCTCTAACTGGGACCAGTCTGACCTTCTTGTCACCCAAGAAGTTTCTGATTTCAATGAACTTCTTACCGTCCTTGTCAATGGTGTTAACATTGATTGGGAAATGCGCGTAGACGTATCTCAACTTGTACTTGTAACCCTTGGTGACACCGGTGATTAAGTTGTCAACCAAAGACTTAACAGTTCTCAAAGCGGCAACGTGCTTTCTGTCACCGTTGTGGACGGTAACCTTGATCAACTTCTCGCTGACCTTGGTGAAAGTAACATCAATGTGCTTCAAGGACTTGACCAAGGTACCTCTTGGGCCAGTAACCTTAACAACTCTGGACTTGATGCTGACAGTAACACCTTCTGGGACTGCGATAGATTGTTCGGTTTGAATGTACTTCATCTTTGTATATTATGGCAATTGGCTTTTGTTGACTAAGTTCCTAAAAAAAAGGTGAAGAAAGGAAAATGTTACGTAGACTGAATTAAGTAAGCCTGTTAAACATGAACTTGCAAACCTTCTTTTCACTTGTCTTTTTATACCTTTCCAGTTTGCTGAATGAAAAATTTTTCACAAAAAAATTTTTCATTGCGTGATTGTTATCACTTAGTACGTTTTTTCTCTTCGTCAGGTATGAGGACAATGAGCATCTGAGGGTTCTTTAGCTTATAGTACATCTGTAATTGTGATTTAATTAATAGTACAACATGTATTTGTGAGCGTGCAGTATACGCAAACAGTAAAGAGATTTCTATATATCATATATATTCATAACATTAGAGTCTCCAGCCCATTTTTCAATTATAGAATGTTAATTAGTTTGGTGTGCTCGAGAGGCTTTGCCCGGAGGGGTGGAACGTCTACCTTGTCCAATTTAGTGTTTGGAGAACCAGGTATTGGTGAATTCGTTTAGCTTCTCTGCGTCATTGTATACCCAGGATCCTTCCTCGTTGTAGAATCTGGCGTTATCAAACATGGTCTGAATGTCTTCCTTAACATCATCTAGAGACTTGTAGACACCTTTTCTTGCGTTCTTCTGAATAACGTCTATGGACAATGGCTTCTTAATCAGTTTGTAGTAATCTGGGTATTCCCGCTTAGATGGCAAGGTCTCAAAGATGGAGGTTAGTGGGTGCTCATCGGACTCATCTAGCTGAGAACGCATGTCGTCTACTAATGTATCCACCAGCTTCTTGGTCTCGTTAATGGGTTGTTTAGGGGTTTTTACTTTGATTTTCGCAGATACCTTCTTACTTGAAGCCTTATCGGTTTTATTTGTCTCAGTATCGTTCTCCTCCGGAATGCTTTGGTCATCATTTTGTTTTAACTTCAATTTGATCTTCAGTTTAGGCTTCTTCTTGTCTGGGCCTTCAATGATCTCAACAAGATTTTTAGGTTTCTCAGATTCAACAATCTTGATGGTTCTCTTTCTACCCTTTCTAGGAGAAGCCTTTAGTGGTTCTGACGTAGTGCCATCATGGACAGGCTCTTCAGGTAACTGTTCCGATACCTTTACATCATCAAGAGCACCTCTTCTTCTCCGACCTCTTCTACCCTTCGCTTGTGTTTGATCAGGTTGAGAGTCGTTCAGTTCAGTATCACCACCGTTTTCAACCGTTTCTGTAACTGCACCATTCTCTTCCATCTTTGGAGTTCCTTCAACTGGCTCCTCTTCAATATTTTCGCTGTCCAATTTCTTGGCTCTATTTCTCGTTCTTCTCTCACGAGCTTCACGTTTTCTCTTGATAACATCTTCTAGTGTACTATTCTCGTCCTCAACAGCTTCCAAAAATTGTTCTTCAGTTAGACCATCATCATAGAACACACGTTTGGTGTTACGCATTCTTCCTAATGCGACAGGTTCTGGTTTCAAATGTTTTTCGATATCTTCAGTGAATACAGAAGGCAGTTCATCTGTTTCGATAAGTCTGGTCTGGGGAGCATTTAAACCGAGTTCCTTGGCGTGCTTCTTCTCCATCTCAATTCTCTCTTTATCCATTTTATCAAATAAAATCTTCTCGTCGTCAGAACGGGCTAGAATATCATTCAGTTCGTCATCGTCAAGTTCAGCCTTATCATCATCATCTCTATTGGATTCGTTTTCAAGTAATCTTCTCAAGAACTCTTCTTGCTCCTCAGCAGTAGATTTGTTATCAAATTTACCAGCTTGGATAACTTTACCGTCAATATCTAGCTTCTGCATTGCCCTTTCCAATATGACTTCTTCAACGGAATCAGTTGTGATCAATCTTAAAATACGCACTTCATTCTTTTGACCAATTCTGTGCGCTCTATCTTGAGCTTGTAAATCTTGATGAGGATTCCAGTCTGTGTCAAAAATAATGACCGTATCAGCAGATTGTAAGTTCAAACCTAAACCACCAGCTCTTGTCGATAATAGGAAACAGAAATATTCTGAGTTTTCGACGTTAAATTCTTTTAACATATCATTTCTATCTTCTGCTTTCGTACTACCATCAAGACGCATATACTTTAGGTCTCTCATTCTTAAAAAGTCCTCCATAATATCCATAACTTGTGTCATTTGGAAAAATATTAAGACTCTGTGACCAGTCGCTTTGAATTTGGGTAAAATACGATCTAATAGTTCGAATTTACCAGCTACCCTATATAGCAAATCACTATTGCCCCTAGAAGGATTTACGACAGCTTCCACCTCATCAAATACAAAAGGATGATTACAGATTTTTCTCAATTGCATAATCTTGTTATTCAAACCTTTAATACCACCCTTTGTGGCACCTTCAGTACCTGCACCAACAAACAGAGCATTGTGTTTCAACATTTGTTGATATAGCTGCTGTTGCAGCCCAGATAGTTTACATTTAACGACCTTCTCAACCTTGTCAGGTAGATCCTTCTCAACTTCTTTCTTCAAACGACGCAGTAAGAATGGTCTTAAAACCTTATGTAGTCTTCTGATAACTAAAAGGGTTTCTTCTTCGGTTAATTCAAGTTTCTCTTGTGTACCGGTGTTTGCGAAAGGAGTGTTAAACCAATCTTCAAATGTTTTAGCTGAATTGAAAATTTTTGGTAGTACAAAGTTTAGCAAAGCCCATAGTTCCGGAAGATTGTTCTGCAGAGGGGTACCAGTTAGGATTAATCTATTCCTTGTTCTATAATATTTTGTAATTGTAAATGATAACTTAGAATTTGCGTTCTTCATTCTGTGACCTTCATCAATAATCATATGCGACCATTCGTGCTTAGATAATAATGCCTTGTCTTTGATGATGTATTCATATGTCGTTAAGAGCACGTCAAAATTACCTGATCTAATCTTATGTTGAAGCGCATGTCTTTGATTCGGAGTACCTTTGTAAATAATTGTTGTAAGAGATGGAGCCCATTTCTCAAATTCCAGTGTCCAGTTAGTAATTGTTGATAGAGGAACAATAACCAAATAAGGGCCAGGTTCCTGCTTAACCTCGTATAGATATGTAATTAGGGAAATGGATTGGATTGTTTTACCTAGACCCATTTCGTCCGCTAAAATGCCATTCAGATGATTGTTATATAAAGATACCATCCATTCTAAACCTCTTAATTGATATTCTTTTAAGGTACCACCAACTAGAATAGAAGGTTGTTTTTCAATTTTCTCTTTAATTCTATGTGCCACCTCGTAATAATCAATCTTCTCTCTGTCTTCGTCATTGATCGGAGTGATTTCTTCACCTTTTAAAATTTTAGTTTCATTTTGTTGAACTCTAACGGCTTGAGCAAGAGAATCCAAGAAAGAGTTAGTTTGTCTCAACAATTGCGTAATTCTAGTATCTTTTGTCTGATCAAGCAATCTCAAATATGCTTCCTCATCATTCGATTTCAATGCTTGCAGACGTTGTTTGGCAGTTCTTTCAATCCTCTTTTGTTCATCCCTTTCTATTTGCCCATGTAGGGACATGCAGATTCTTCCGAATTGGGCACATCTATCGCTTCTTGACCATTCATTTTCCTGTCTCTCTCTAATTAATGATAAAGTAGTGTTGACTTTTTGTAAATGCAAGTTACGCTCCTTTTTACGCTTGTCCAAAAGGTGTTGTCTCTCTAGTTCTTCAGCGATCCTAGCTGTCTGTGGAACAATGACTTTACTTCTCACCTGAACAGACCTTTGTGCTGCCATTGTAAAAGGTGAGTCACGTAGAAATGGTATGGAATGGTGCGCTTGGCTGGCAACGGTGTTAATCAATTTTTGTCTAATTGACTTCTGTTTTGTTAGAAGTTTCAATGATTTCAACTCTATAATAGCTTTTAGCTTATGCTCATCAATCTTAGATGGTGCATCATTCTTTGAGATAAAGTCTAGACAGTCGTTTAAAGAGTACGTAGCCAAGTTACCTGGTAATCTCTCTAACTCAAAAATCCTTTTAGCAATCCTCGTCGATATAATTTCTTCGGTTTCTCTATTTCCTAGTTGGTTTTTTAAAGTTACAAGCGTGAAACTATCTTTCATACCTAATAATTCAGCGTTTTCATCCAAATTATATGCCAGCTTTATCTGTTTAATAAGGTTTGTGTCAGTGGGATGATTAGCTGAAACTGTCTCCTCATCTTTGAGGAGATCCTCTGGCAATTGTAGATCTCTCTCCAGTAATTGCAATGCTAGAACTTGCTTTCTCAACTTTTCACTATCATATTTACTTAGTGAGTCGCGTAAATCTTGTAGTTCTTTTAACCTGGCGTTAAATTCGTCCTGTTCTTGTGTAATTTGGGCAAAGACATCCTCTATAGCATCTATCTCGACCTTGTTGCTATCGGGACGCGTGATAATGGCTCTATACCTGAATATCAGCTGCTCCAATTCCTCGGATGACCGTGGTTTGGGTATACGCAATTTCAATTCCTCACTCGGGACCAGATCCTCTTCCTTTGGCACAACGCTGTCCACAGCCATTGGCATACTCAGTGTCTCAGACATGTTATAAATCGCTAGTGAACCTAATAAACTAGTCTGTTTAGTCCGTTAGTTATCAAAGTAGACTGAAGGTCAACAAAAAAAGTGCGCTTGATAGTGACGTGGTCCTATCCTCAATTATGCATACACTGTCAATACTTTTGGCAACTGAAAACACTCCAATACAGTATAGAAAATTAACCGCTCAGCTAGCCAAGTTTCTTCCTCTTCCAGTCGTGACACCAGAAGTAATAGTTTGGCAGTTTCTTTGTTTTTCCAAAATTCTTAATTTTCTGAACTTCCATCAAGGTCGTTCGTTGTACATGATGGTGTCTGGTGAAAGAAAAAATTTGGCCTTCTGCGAGACTGGGCGTATGCGATTCAATGCTCGATGAGCTGTTGCGATGAGCTGTTGCTAAATGGGTTATTAATTCCTTGGTAGTCATCTATATTTTCTGATCAGTATATTTAGTCTTGTAGAGGTCCGATTTACGGTAATATTGATACTTGTAACAGGGTGTTTTGCTATCGAGGTAAAGTAGGCTATAAAGCGGGAATCAGTACAAACTTATCGAAAAGTTCATTTCATACAGGATGGTTTCAAAGAACTCTAAAATGCAAGCCACGCTGGCTGTGAACAGTGTGTTGGCGTCTTTACTGCCCGGTGCTGCGGCTATTACTGGGTCTAATAAGAAAGTGAGCAAGCCCAGAGTCGCCAAGGCCCAGCTTATAGACATGAATCTGAAAAAACGGTTGGAGTTACAAGAGAAGGATGTGTACCTTGAGAAGAGGAAAGAGAAAAGAGCGCGTAAGTCTACTCTACGGAAGAGACGGGAAGAGGAGTTTGAAATGGAGCAAAAGGCGAAATTACAGATATTAAACAAGCATAGAGAACAGGGAACTTTAACTCAGAAGGAGAAAGCATATCTGGATGAACTAGCTAAGAGAAATACCAAAAAGCTGAAATCCTGGGACTTGGAAGACGATGTTAAGGAAGATTTCTTAGAGATACAAGCACAAATTTTGAACGATACCAAAGAATCCAGCAAAAGAAGGTCTAGCAAGAAGAAGAACAAAAATAAAGGTTTCAAACAAACCTTATCGTCTAGCTCGAAAGTACAGGATCATAGATATCCAGGTCTTACTCCAGGTCTTGCTCCTGTTGGTTTGAGTGATGAAGAAGAATCCAGTGATGACGAGTAGAGAAATATCTCTTAGAAATGATAAAAAAAAAGTATCCTTTAGTTTACATACTGCATTATTTATATACAATAAATTATCTTAGCATTGTTAATAACAGAAATTTGACTCTTCTGAACTTCATCTCAATTTCTGATTGTATCAATATGTTGATTTCTGTTGAATTATATTTAACCTAAACATAAAACAACCGTGACACCAATAGATGTCTTCTTGGCAAACCTAATTAATAAAAACTGTTGAGGTATAAATCAATACAATATCTTAAAAATACACTGCATAACTAAATTATTCAAAAGGTACTTGGCCTAACTCAAAATATGCTTGTCTAGTATCTATACACTGCTTACGCACTACACGTTTTTTATCAGAAAGTGGTTCCAACAGCCCATTTATGATATCTTGCTTGTAATTCAGGCAGTAATTTATTGGTAGATGTTCTGTCAGTAATTGTAACAATTGTAATGCTGAAAGCCTGATCATGACTGTGTTATATTCATCGACCTTCACTAGGCTTAATAAAGATGGAACAAGACTCTGAATATGTTCCGCAACTAACTGATGATGTTGTTCAGTACTGTCCTTCAATGTTTCTAGAGCAGACAATCTCACCTCCGAGTTTGGCATGTCTAATGCTTGTAAAAGCATTGGCAGAAGGTCTTTCATAAAAGGGCTCACTAATTCGGATGGTGTATGCTTCAAAATCAGAGACAGCGCAGTTAAGTAGTTACATTTAATATCCATATTGTTTGAGGTTTGATATAGAGACACTAACTTCAAAAATATACCACTAAATGTTCTTTGCTTGTACAACAATTTGATGTTATTATTCCAGGCAATACCCTTATATTTCTTAAATGACGTAAAATCAATTACGAAGACCTCAAACAACTTCGAGACCTTTGTACCAATGACATGATCACTTAGCATGGCAATAAAATTTTGTAATATATCGTCAGAGTACTTTGAGTTTTTTGCAATCAGACCCTTTGATAACCAGATCATCACCTCCAAGTTACAATAGCTTCTGTCTTCCCAGTTCAAAATCGACAGAATATAATCATCGTCTAACCATTTATTACTGAGTGCTAATAATATTTCAAAGTATCCAAGCTTTTCAAACTCAGTCATGGTGGAATCAAAACCACTCAGTAAACTTTTTACTTCAGATAATATTTGATCAGCTTGAGGGAACTGAATTTCCTTGGTTAGTGCTTGAATAATTTTTGAATATGTCATAGACAACCTGTTAGGCTGTTTAGTGATTGAATGCTGCTCTATAAAATACTGGCTAGCCTTCTCAACTTCAGTTGCAGCACCAGTTGTCCCATTACAGAGATGCATAAAATAGAAAATATTTGATATCAAGGACAGATTCAAGTCATCATCCTTTACATTAACACCGTCAGCTAACACTGCGTACAAATCATTTTCTATTTCATGTTTTAGAAGTGCACCATCGCCTTCCTTAAGTAAAAAATAGTTGTTGTCATATAGTGAATAAATGGTAGAGAGAATCAGGAAACAGTAATCAGAAGATCTTCTTGCTATACTAGCAGATGTTTTACACAGCTTTTTTGTCAAAGACAAAATACTCTCCTTCACTAGTATATGTCTAGAGGTAGTAAAATCAAGTATAATTTTCAATAATGTTTCTGCCAAAATCAATGTTTCATCATGGGCAATAGAAGCTTCATCTAAAGCCTCCGGCAATAAATTTAACATCCTTGTCAAAGCAACTTCATAAACAATATCCTCATAAAGTTCGCTTATCGACTTTAAACCTTCTAAGCATGCATAATAAATGTTCTTATTCGAGTCAGTCAATATAGTGTCTGTTATATACTGCACAATTAAGGATATCTCCTCCCTCTTCAAAAAACCTTTCATTTTAGCCATTTGTGTAAATTTAATTACAGACAGAGTTCTAACAGTCACCTCCAATTTTGAACTACTGGTCAATGCCATACCTATTATCATGAGTAGCTCATCTTTGTATTCTTGCATTTTATTTTGACATATTTCAGAATTCAAAGATTCTTTCGAGAGAACACCATAAACTTCCATATATGCATTGAAGAAAAAGGATAAATTCATTAAAAGATATTTCAGTTTTGTTGTTTCAGAAGAGCTTTCAACAAATAATGGGAATGATCCAGCAATAGCATAGTTAAAATTGTACTCATTACCGCTTGCGATCGAAGCCAGGATATTACAACTTTGTTTCAAGTCCTTTTGATACTTGAAATTATTTTTCAATTCATCCAAAATATGGTCAAAGTATTTTTGGAAGGCCTTTTGATCAAACTGTTCTAGAACTACACCTAAAGCTTTTAAAACATCCAACGCAGCTCTATAATTTGATTTTATTTCACCTTTGATTGATAAATTAGAGACTGGATCCAACATTGTATCATCACCATCATCATTGTTTTGCATAATCTCAAACTTTAAGCCGTTCCATAGGGGCAACCAATGCTTCAAGCAATTCTCACCACCATAACTTTCAATGCAAGCCGCCATTGTCAACAATGTATCATTTTTAACAGCTGGTGAAGTAGCGGTAAGCTTGTCTATCAAATTGCCAAACGCATCCTCAGCAAACAAAGGTGTGGCTGAGATTGCTGATCTTAAGGCAGTCTTCAAGTCTGCATTAGTAATTTTATATGGATCATTTTTTGGTGGTTTAAAAGTTATTGGGAAATAACAAAACAGAACATCAAATAGTTGTTCGCCATATTTCACTGTGTATTGGCTTAGGTGCTTTGTTATAGTTTCATTCAATTTGAACGAAGAGAGCAAATTCCTTGGGTCCTTTTCACCTGTTGCCACATGAATATAAGTTGCAATAAAAAGGTGTGCTAAAGATTCGTTTTCCTTCAATTGATCCTCAAACCTTCCATAAAGTGTTACCAAAATATTGAATGCAACATATCTCACAGCTGCAAGAAAATTGGTGGGAACGTATTTATCTTGCAAGGTCTGCAAAGTTTCTTTTGCCTGCTGAACAACAAAGAAGTTGAATGAGGATAACAGCTCTAAAGCAGTAAGAACCTCTCTCATTAACTCGGTATCATCGATTTTAGACTGAAAGAATTGGAACAAAACTGCAATTTCATTCTTAGACAGACCATCCTTCGGTAAATGAGCGATAATACCGTTTAAACATTGCAAAGATTTCTTCCTCTCACCGCCATCTTCAGATACAATATAATCCTTCAAACTGACAATGATGTCCAATAGTCTCAAAGTCTTGTTCTTCACTTTCTCCGACAGCTGAACTGCACTTGCCTGTGCCCTTTCATCGTTGACACCAGCATTTGCCATGAATGTCAGGAGATCAGTATCCATTGTGCTT
The DNA here is from genome assembly GCF_010111755.1 of Nakaseomyces glabratus. Taxonomy (NCBI): domain Eukaryota; kingdom Fungi; phylum Ascomycota; class Saccharomycetes; order Saccharomycetales; family Saccharomycetaceae; genus Nakaseomyces; species Nakaseomyces glabratus. The sequence continues at coordinate 851,970 of NC_088957.1, forward strand.
ATTGATCTTGGTGTGATTTCAAGAGCTATAGCTTCCAAAAGAGTATACAAATAGACTAAAGCAAACTAGCGACCATTTCAAGTCCTATTTGTATGAGTTAAGATGTAACTACCCACAATTAATCAATTAGTAATCACCAGCTGTTCGGACTCATCTCATCGCTCTTTTTTTTTGCAGAGAGAAGAAAGAGAGACATGAACAGCCAAAAAACTATGTAAGTTACACCAAAGAAGGCAAACAAACAGCTGATCAACAACTGCTTGTGTGTATACATTTAAAACATATGCAAAAACACATGAAAGAGCTAGTTTATATATGGCTTCCAGATTGCTGCCTATTAAAACTAGCATGCCAAGAATAAGTAACTCTCACCTATTTGGAGATAGCCTAAAAGCGTAGTAATGTTGCCAGATCTTGAAGAAAGCCCTCAGGAAAATGAACAGTAACTCTTGATACAAGTAGCAATATGCTTTATGATCTTATTGGACCAGCATTTCAATCTCACATTGTACCAAATTAGTCTCATTACTTCTCTCTGTAATATATTTGCCCACGATATCTCACACGACCAGGCTGATCCGAGCCAAAATCTGCGGGCCGCAATGGATCAAGTCAAAGTTGACAGTGATAACTGGGGATATTTGATCTCATCGCTACTGGATAAGCTACGATTGCATTTGGTAGACTAGGATCTCGATCTATAAGTACGTCCTGACTGCTGACTATTGCCCTGGAGGAGATAGTGCTATCTTTACATTAGGATTAACAATTTAGTAGGGAAATTGTACCTGGTAGGTATCAACAACTGACAAAACTCTACACTAGGGTGCATATTTCTGTTATTTCTGCTATTACAACTGTTGAGTAATAAACAAGATTTGATTTGACAACCTGACATAGCTACTAATATTGTTTTAATCGACGTTGTACAAAGAAAAAAAACAGCATTCAACACAATACAACTAATTGGATTACTCTATTCTCCTAAAGAACGGTTATCATATTTGGATAAAGATACAGATACAGATACAGACACGGATAAACGACATATACACAGTATAAAAAAAAACAATGAATACTGCATTTACTTTTCCGCCACAGAATAGTGAAATACAAGAATCAGATGATACCGGTTACATGGAGCAAACTATAATACCGAGTAGTAACCAAGTACAGACAAATACACCTATCATGGATGCTACCACTGATAATAGCATAGGAAATTTACAGGAAGACTACACTGAAGATTCTCAAGTGCCATTAGATGACGATCCAATGACATTACAACAGAAGTTACTGAATATGCAAGAGGCATTACCAACTACAATGAACCCACTACATATAAACACGGGCACTGCTAATAATATAACAGCTACACAAGAAATACCCGTAATTGCTATACCTTCGCCGTCTGAGATTCCCGCCAACAGTCTTCGAAACCAGCTAAGACAATCTAGTTTAAAAAATGAAATTTTTAGTAATAGAAGTGAGGCTCCTAAAATAGGCGAGACGAATATTAGACAAGTTGCATCACTTAAATCTAAAACTGGGAACGCCAAAGAAGCGTCTGTCAATATTGATACTAGTGAACCTATCTCTCTAAGTCCAACAGATTCCAATGCTAGAGCGAAAAGCGACATGTACGTTGCTACACTAAGGCAGCAAATGGCCACTGATTGGAAAAGTCCTTCCGAATACGCTTTACATATTCTATTCACAAAATTCATTAGGCATGCCGAGCAAAAACTGGATTTGTGCTTACAGCAGCCTCTTGTCATTGAGCCGCCAATAGTAGAGATATTAGGTGAAGGTATCGATCCAACTTTTGATAAAGTTATAGAATCATTAGGTCATGTAGCCAAAAACAAACCGAAACCAGTAATTGACGCAATGATGTTTTGGAGAAAGACCAAGTCAGAGGCTGCAATAAACGCAAACCACGACCTCGAAAGGCTACTGAAGGACTATGAAGTTGAACAAAACAAATTATCAAGGAATCAACCCCTTAGAAGTACAAGTCAGAGAAAAGGGACGGATTTACTTAAGAGAAAGAACACAAATTCAACAAATGTCAGTACAGGAAGTAGTTTTAATTTTAGTCACAAAAGAAACAAATCATCAAAGTCTTCGCTAGGTAGTAAACTCACTGAGAGTTCACATTTACAGAATATTGAAATAGCAATAGAAAGCTCCAGGGATTCTGTCCTTCAAGCAGAAAGGAAATCTTTGGCAAGCATCTACATTCTCTGCCGAGTACTGATAGAAATCGTGAAACAATCTTCTGAAGAAGATAAATACCTAAACGATTTGGAAGATATTGTCTTCACACAACTGAAAACAACAGACCCATTATCGATCTCTACAAGCATTATGAAGTCATCCAATTGGAATTCTTTCGCAGAACTTTTAGGATACATGTCAGAAAAGCGATTTATATCAGTGAGTGACAAATTTATAGCAGATTTGGAAAAACTTCCACCCCAAATACCACCTGAAATGGAGCCAAGTATTCATCTCTTAATTTTGGGTATGAGGTATGTAAGGCTGAAAAATTACCCACTAGAAAGATTTGAAGAAAGTGCCGACTTCATGAAAAGTTTATCAAAGTTCTATTCGAAGAGCAGCAATATATCAATATCGCTAGCCTACACAGAGGTAATCAATCAATTATTATTACCATTGGCTGGTCATATAACAGCTGAAGTAAACCACCCTGTATGGGTAGAAGCCATGTCGTCGCTTCTTGAGACGGCAAGTAAGTTACAAAATGATAACAAATATTGGGCTAACGGTTTCAAATTGACGGTATCAATATTATGTGTGTCACCCCCTGAATTATTTAGCAATCGCTGGGTAACATTGATGGAAGCCAACGCAAGCAAAATTAGAACTAAGATTTTTTCTGAGAAAGTGATTTTTGCAGTAGCTCTCTCTCGTTTAGTTTGGGTTTACCTATATAGATGCCCTGAAACGCTTAATAATACGATGAGAACACTTGAGAAGTTACTTCGAATGTACTTGAACACCAAAAAGAAAGAAAATTGGCTGACACCTGATTTTGAGCTACTTAATCCTTTAGCTGATGCTTTAGTTTCTGTTGGTTACGCCCATCCAAATTTTATAATGGAACATGCAGTTTTGTCACTATTTCGGCAATCATTTAATGGACTCACATTGGATGATGTGAACTTTGAAAAACTGATGCTAGCTCTGAACACATACAGAGGCATACTAGCAACCAATACAAGACCTGGCTTTCCTGAAAATGATTGCCGTACTTACGCCACAAACCTTGATAATATCCAGTTTGATGTAACTAAAGAAAGTTTATCCCAGAATCACAAAGAAGTTTGCTCCTATATTCACAAATTGTTTACACTACTCGATGCTCGTATTGGATCCGAGGTTTGGTCTCCTGAAAATCAACATACAAAGTCTTCATCATCTTTTGGTCCTTTTACATTTAATTTTTCCAACGATAACTACGCAATCAATACTAAGAATACGGAAGTGTGCTTATTTGCTACTGTGATAGAGGTAATTCCTGGATGCCTTTCTGTTTCTAGTGAAATACCGTACAGATCTACTATTGAAATTCTATCCAGAAATGCCGTTCATGCCAACTCCACAATATCTGATAGCTGTAGAAGAGCATTCCGGGCCCTTGCATCGAAAAGGTCGCCATACACACTTATTACTTGGTTTGCTAAGTATTCGTTTGACTTTGATGAGAGAATGCAGTCTAATTATAATATGTCTTACCTAGTCTCAATGGAATACTATAAATTGCTTGAACTATATGTCGAACTTTTGGAATGCTGGCTGCAAGCCTTTCAATCATCCAACAAAGAGAAAGATAAAAAAGGAATTGGTCTCGATGGTATAAGATTAATGGCGGAGGATGAAGGGATCGCCGGAGATTATGATTCTGTCTATGAGGAGAAGAAAAAATTGGAATGGAAAAATACCATAACGGTAATTGAAGAAGTTGAAGGTAATGGGCTATTTTTCCTATGCTCTTTTGAGGCTCATGTGAGAGCACTTGGTGTTAAAATCCTCAAAATTATATCTAAATTTGATGAAGCCATGATTGCCAAAACCGTAAAACTTTCTTCTAACAGCCATGTCAGGACTGTATCCAATCACTTTGCTGCTGATAGTGGAACAAGACTAATCGATATACTTAACAACTGTAATGCAACAACGATATTAAACGCAAACTCTTCATCACTCAGTGCTGTAGAAAAAACTCGTTTTGCAAAACTAACATTGAAACATAAGAAAGGCGTTTTGATACGTTTGGCGGAGTCTGATTATGGGGTTGATGCTGCATTATGGCAAAGGGCTTTTCCACCTTTATTGTCTCATATATTTAAACAATGCCCAGTGACAATGGCGTTGTGCCGTTCAATTGTTTGTATTCGTTTAGTTCAACTTCATGAATTAATACTAAAAGTTGCCAATAACCCTGACTACAGACCGGAAGGTGTATTATCGGAAACTGTCATTAACCAGTGGAGGTTGTATTTGATTGCTGCCTGTACTTCTTTAACATCAACATCAGATCAAAAGCTACATATACCTGTCCCAAACTCTGTTCAACACGGTCGGAAGAAAAGTCAACAAATTTTTACTGTTCAACATCAAAAAATCAAATCTGTCAAATCAATCTTTAAGATGGTTTTACCTCTTTTGAATGCCCAACACGCGATGGTTAGGGACGCTATTATCGTAGGGTTAAGTTCGATGAATATTAATATTTATAGAACTTACATTGAGAGTATTGACGAGTTCCTGACTAATTGGAAAGAGCAGAGCTCAAAGAACGCTATCAGAATAGAAATGTTTCATATCCTTACTATCCTTTCTCAATTCATGTATGATCCTATTATCTTGGATGATAGATGGATACTGGAACGGATTGCAGAATATTTGAGACAAGCCAAGAAGTTTTTGGAAATGGATTCGGTCCAAAATTCATTTGCTTTTCAATCCTTGAGAAGTCACTTTGCTACATTACTCCTAAACTTTTATAAGGCTGCGCATAGACTTTCATACTTCGATAAATTATTTCCATTCCAAGGTCGGACATCGAGTTTTAATTATCTAAAGGAATGGTGCGGATATGGAGAATTTTCTTACATAGCGGAAGAAAGGTATAACTTAATGGTAAAAAAGGCTGATAATACAAGGGATAAAACTGCAATCTTGACAGGTATCGAATTCCAAAGAAAAAAACTGGAAAAAACTGTCCTAGAGGCCATGGTTGCACTATGCGAAGATCCCATCGTTAAATGTATTGACGACGTTCCTGGGTTACCTGTTGTTATTTCTTTTGATACTGTTGGGCTTCTTTCTTGGATTGGATCATTATTCAATTCCGGGAATGACACTATTAGAGGCCTCGGTGTAGAAGCTTTGGAAAATCTTCTAGAAAATAACCAAGATAACGCAAAGCTTTTTAAGGAAGTCGCTAATCAATGTGTCTCATATCACAATGATCCATCTGTGTCATTTCTTTATTACACAACTCTTTGCAAAGCTGTTCTAAAACTTGAAAACTTGATTCTGGAAGAAGATGAGTTAGTCTCTCTAGGCTTATATGGTTTAGTTTCTGACAATGAAATGATTAGAACATATGCAGCTGATCTTTTGTCAGTTGTGGAAACAAAACTTCATAATTCTAGCTATATTAAAGTATTTGAGGAACGGTTATCAAATTCCTCTAAAACAGTTTTCAAGTCAACCGCCCAGGAAATATCAAGCATCTTTGCTGACTTATTATCTCAAGAGTTATGTCTTAGAATATTTTCGACTCTAGTAAGGATATTAGAATTATTCCAATTTGAGATCAAAAGAGATATACTAGTGCTTATGGTGCCATGGGTAAATAAATTCACTTTGAAATCACTAGATGAAATTGATACTTACATGGTTCTAAATAACTTATTCTACATCACCGTTGACCTTAATGATACCTTTCCAAAGGAAGTAGAACAGTTGTGGATTTCTCTTGGTAAAGGAAATGCTTTTCAGAATACTCATGTTGCACTTGAGTATATAATGACATGCTCGATTAGTTACTGCAATCCCATCTTTGTTGAATATGCTAGTGATGTTGTTCTATATCTAGCGAATGTTCCTGGTGGATTGGGTTTGGTTGACTCCTTATTACAAAACTTAAAGCCAAAATTAATTGTGCCTACGCATTCTGAACTTCCAACTTTACCGTCGAATAATAACAAATATGTTTTTGTCGGAGACGTGGTTTCAAGATTGAACTACCACGGCAAGAGTGTGATATTCTCAAAAACTCAGATAACAATTGTTTTCCTCGTGAATTTACTGAATAGTCCGTTGGATGCTTTGAAAGATGAACTACCGTCCTTATTACACATTTCAGTTTGCCTATTAGACCATTATATCCCAGTTGTAAAGAAGAGTGCTTCACGACTACTTTGCAACTTAATTTTCTTATTTTCACCAACTCACGAGAAGACCGATTTAACTGTTGAAATTTTAAGAAGTGATGACCAACTGTGGTCGTACGACCATCTTGTTAGAGATAAAAAAGGAGCAAGGTCGCCTAAAATGATGGATCAATTAATAAAAAATCTACTTGACATATTCTCAAGTATAGAATCAGTACAGGAAAACTGGCAAAAGGTATCCTTGAAATGGGCTACAGCTTGTTCCGTTAGACACATTGCCTGTAGATCTTTTCAAATGTTTAGGTCATTACTATCATCTTTAGACCAGGAAATGTTTAGAGATATCTTACACAGATTATCCAACACTGTGTCTGATAGTAATACTGATATACAGGGTTTTGCTATGCAAATATTAATGACTCTAAATGCCATCACAGCAGAATTGGATCCTACTGAATTAATAGGTTTTCCTCAACTATTCTGGTCAATAACCGCCTGCTTGAGCAGTATACATGAGCAAGAATTCGTTGAAGTTCTTTCATGTTTTTCTAAATTTCTTTCAAAAATAGATCTGGACTCACCGGACACAGTCCAATGCTTAGTTGCTACTTTTCCTTCCAATTGGGAAGGTAAATTTGATGGGCTGCAACAAATTATTATGAATGGATTAAGATCATCGACGTCTTTAGAGATAACGTGGAAATTTCTTGATAAGTTAAACTTACTTAAAGATAGTAGAATAATTGCTAATACGGACACAAGGTTATTATTTGCTCTAATAGCCAATTTCCCTCGCTTTTTACAGGCCATGGATACTAAACAATATGACCAAATTGAAAGTGCTGCCTCGTCACTTATAGTTCTTTCTGAAGCATACGAGCAACCATCGTTATCAAGACTAATAAACTCACTTATCAAAGATAAATTTAGATCAAAAAGAGATTTTATGAGTCAGGTTGTTAGCTTCATCTCTAGGAACTTTTTCCCTGACTATTCTGCTCCAACCTTGGTATTTTTATTGGGATTACTACTGAACAAAGTTAGCTGGGTGAAAGTTCAAACATTGGAAATTTTGAAGTACGTTTTCCCATTGTTAGATATGAGTAGACCCGAATTTTTAGGTGTTGGGGCTGATTTAATATCTCCACTACTTCGCTTACTTTTGACGGAATATGAAGCCAAGGCACTAGAAGTTCTGGATTGCGTTCCAAATGTCCTTGGAAGTAAAATGGATAAAGATGTTTTGAGGACAACCATGGGGAATAAAAACTCAAAAAATAGTACTAACTTAACCACTACTTTATTTGGCATTCCTGAAGAGAGTGGATGGTCGATACCTATGCCCAGCATTACCGCCGCTACTACCAGACACAATGTTCATGCAGTATACATGTCTTGTTTGCCAGAAAGTATGGGGGATACTGATGCGCATGAAATTGATAATGATATTGATGTAATTACTGAATTCCATGTGGATGCAGAGTATGGTTTAGGTAGGATGGAAACAAATGATTCTATATCAGTTGTCGAAGAGAAAGATCCATCTTTGAGTCATATGTGGATGCAATTGGACAATTTGGACAATTTCTTTGCTCAAGATAATGTTGCGTCTACTACTAATGATTTATCTGTTTGGAGATAATACTATAGTACTTTCATTTATCATTATTAAACTCATTAAATTACAAATATGCATTATTCATTATATATAACATGATTATCAATTAATATTATTATTCATTACTGAATAAGTGGCAATAATTATTAAAGCCTTCATCTTTATTAGGCGTTATTAGTAGGTAAATATTTCCCAAATAAATGCGCATCTAGTTGATCGAAAACACCATGTATTCCTTCACCAGGTTCACTTTTAACTCTCACTCCTTCATTTTCTGGCAACCTTTCCTCAGTATAAATCGAGTTTTGATTTAAAGACTTAGGATTTGTTAGATTATCCTCCAACACATCAAGCTCATTCTTCATGCGTTTATCAGGTTCTAAATTAAAGAAACTGGCAAGATCGTTAAAATTGTTGTTTTCGTAAGATATATTATTATCCATTCCTAAAGCATTGGGGTTAATCATGTCACCTTCATTTGGTGCGAAGGTCGACTTTTGAATATGATTGTGCATAGAGGTTTCCAATGGTCCATTCGTCGACTTATCTTGAAACTGGGGAAACATATCAGTTGGATTTTGACTCGATAAGTAAGAATTAAATGTCTCCTCTACTGATTTCGCATTCGCCATGCTACTATCAACCAAATTGGTAGATCGTTTCTCAGGTGAAGAATATAAACTAGTCATGATTATTGTTTTGGAGTTCAGCTTTTCAAAAAGCTTGTTTAACAAATGATATGTTCTTTCAGCTGCCATACTAGAATCTTTCAGTTTTATAAGAACTTCACGCCCTACGTTAGCGTCTTTCAGAATCTCATAGTATTCATCGGTATTATTTGTATTGGGCTTCTCTGCTTCATGGATGTAGAAAAGAAGGCCGGCAACAGAATAAAATATGGTATAACATGCGTACCAATATGAACCTGTCAACAAATTATTTTTGAGCATATCTTGAGCCAAATGAACAACTGTTCGCGAGACCTTGATGGAATTATTAGCCCTTAAATATGATAGTTCATCTTCCTCTGTCTTTATGACATTTTTGGATATATAGTGAATGAAAGGTCTATAAAGAATCAACTGTACATGTAAGAATGCTAAATGTAACAGTTTATTAGCTCTTTCATATTGAGGATGTATATCATGGGCATTAGGAACCAATTCCCTAGGCAATTCTTCCAGCCACATCTTTAATTTTAACTCTAGATCTGTAACTGTTTTATGAGAAATAAAGATGTTAATTTTTTTTATAGGGTATAGGTGCTTTAAAATATCTCCAAGAATCATAAACAGCTTGGTATGCTCATTGGCAATCCCGGTACTAGATAGGGAATATGGATTCTGATCATAATTAATACCCTGTTCTGTTAAAGCTTCATCTGGGAGATCAAGAGGCAATTCCTGATCAAAATCTTCTCTGTCCAAAGAGCCTGGTAGTCCTAACATAGCATTCACATAAACATCAAGCTTATAAATAGTGTAGAAAAGTCTCTTTCTCATTTCAATTTCCAAAGGAGTGTGAATGCTGTTATCTGGCAAGTTCCTATGAAAACCCTCTCTTAATACACTTCTCATAGCCAGACCAATATAGGTATAACATGTTGACAATCTCGCCGAACATTGCAAAAATATAAACATCATCAGAATAGTTTGCATTGAATTTAAATCCCGAGCATTTGTTATATCCAAAAGCTTTCTTGCTGCAATAAAATATTTATAACCTTCATCCTGCAAAAATTTGTTGTTAGAAAGAATTTCATCGGTATGGTCATGGTTTAAGTCATCATGAATAATAGACTTCGAAAAAAGGGCTCCCACTGCCATTGTTGAGTAACACAAAGGAAGAAATCTCATTTGCTCATGGGAATAATTATGTGGGTCTGTTTCATAGAGCTCATCCATTTGTTTTATAAATGTTGGTCTGTGATAAAACCTCAATAGGACACAACAATGCTCCCATGTATTCTTAACAAATTCCAGAGCAATGGGCTTTGGAGGCAAAATAATTTTGATCTCTCTTCCCACAACTGGGGGTATACTACTTGAGTGAGATGTCTTGCTGTTCTCCTTGGCATCCATAACTGGTGTTTCACAATCTCTGACACTGCAAACACTATTTGTTTCACTTCTGTTGATATCATCTGGACTACCCTCTGTTCCAGCCGGTGAGATTGTATTCTCACTAGCTATTAAGTTATACTCTTTCATAACATCATCAAGAAACGTTGGTGCACTGCTTTTGAAGTTTTGAAAGATTTGTAAGAAGGTTGGAACGTCAATATCCTTTATATTTGGAGCATTCGGGAACAGAGCCTCGAATATAGTCTTGTACACATCGAGCTCTGCTTGCAGTTTAGCATTCTTTGTGTTATATTTTCTTGAGCTCAAGTTTTTCTGTACTTTTGATACACCGCTTCCCGTACCCAAACCTTGCATGGATTGATTCAGACTTGCCAAACTGACAATCGATGAGTTCGAATTTGAGTTTGAATTTGAAAGTCCTCTTAGAGTGGAGACACTCCCAGAACCCGACCTGCTTTGCAACCTCTTTAAGGGATGGTTGTAGGTACATTCATAGGAATACACAGTACAGTGTATACACGGCTGGTTACCATCACACTTCACCTTTTTCTTCCTACAGTCATCACAAGCTCTTGTGACTTTCCTCCTTTTGCCCTCTTGTCTGTGTGGCACAGTCAAGTTCATCGTTTTATTACAGACAGTCTGACAGTTCTTATAATCCAATCAGTATTGGTCTGAATTAGTATATATCCGGGGAATAGAGACACCGATCAAATATTTACTTATAGTTCCACTCAACTTTTGAAGTAGGAGTTTCCTTTTATCAAACTTCTCGACCTGTCAACTTACCTGCTTATAACTAATATCCAAGTTAGCTACTTTTTTTTTTCACTTTCCTTTGGATGAAGGTGTGAAAGGTTGCTTTCTGGGGCAATGCAATTTTTAAGGTAGTCCTATCACAGTGAGAAACCGAAATATTGTGACTTTCGGTGATTGTAGTATCGAAACGGAAACGAAAACAGTTACCAATAATGTGTTACTCTAGCTTTCCCACTATGCAAAAGAAGTAGTACTCCATACAATTGTGGCTATAAGCTTTTGCCTTATTCTTCTAGAAGAATACCCAATTAGGCAACACAAGTACAACAACAGATGTTTCCTCAGAGCACCCCGTAGACTCGCATGGGTCCGGCTTACGTTGGACTTCCAATAGACTTTTGTTGGGACCAAGAAAGCTTCCATTCCCGAAAGAGACACTGATAAAGCCGCATAGGAAATCTAATTGTAAAATTTTCAAGAATAAACGGAAAAACTATAGACTTTAAATAATCCTTACAGGGGGTTCTCAGTAGGCGGAACAACTTACATCTAAAAAAGTGAAGATGGGAAAGTAATTGTTCCTGGCTTTAAGTTGCTCATATGCCTCTGCAGGAAAATCTAAGCGAGGAACGATAATTATTGAGAAATCTGCATTAGGAATTATGCGTACCTAGATACTTCCACCTCCACTGTAACTGCTCGGAGAAAAGACCCGTAGGTCCCTGGGAGTAATGAACGCACTGGAAAGTGTGAATCTCGGAAAATTATAGAAAATTGACATTCCTAAGAAACGGAGGTACACCTGGTGTTACCGAACACCGGTGGATCCTCCAAAGTAGCGGGAAGTTATCGAAGTACACAGAAAAAGTCTAATAGCGGAAAACCACAGTAAGCAGCGCAGCATTGGCAGCATTGGCAGCATTGGCAGCATAGACAGTTTAGAATGAAAGACGTTTGGTGGGGTATTAAAATGGCGCGGGATCCGGCCAAATTCTAAAGTACAATAAGCGAGGTATGTGATGTAATACAAAGTATCGTTTGAAAACAAATAATAAATGCATATATATAAAAGCTTTGGAGAGTAGCGGTTGGATGTTACCATCCACTATTTTCTTTTTTAAAAAAATAAATAAGGATAAAAAAAAAGGATTCATGCTTGTCATGCATACTACACTACTGATCATATCTTTATGGAAGTATTGTTCAGACTTAGTAATGATATAGCGAAAATTACAAGCTCAAGGTTTGTGCGAGTGATGGCTGGATACTGGATGGAAGAAGTAAATGGGGGGGAAATCAATCAGGAGTACTCGCATTGATGTCACCTAAAAGAGACCATTTCTTTTCCATCATTGCTACCCTTTGATGTTAACTTTGTAAAAATTGTAAAGAATGACAGAAAGCTTTCTGCTACAGTGTTGTAAAAAGTTACCTTCGCCAAAAAATGAGAGCAAAACAGTAGTAGAAAGAGAGCTCATCAAGTCAAGTTGCTGCATTGACACTTTTGTTCATATAGTTCACTCATAGAGTCTATAAATAGAGAGGTACTTAACTTGCCAGAGGGGATAAAATAGAATCAAGTTATTAATCGCTTAAAAAAAAGCTTCTAACTGATTGTTTTTGTATCATTGAAGTAAATTACATTTTAGCGAACATGGATGAGGGTCTTGATCTTTCGTTGATACCTTCAACATTAAGAGATGATTTACTCAGGACGATCATTTCATCTTTATATGAGCCAGAAAAAACCGCAGTCGCAAGGCAATACGACAATCAAACACTCACAGCAGAGGATAATAAACCACACAGCAATCACAAGGCTAAGCTTGTAGGTAGATCGTGGACTTTCCGATTAAAGAGTGACTCAGTGACAATTGGTCGTAATACAGACACCTTTAACAATACGTTCAATTGGAGCACTAGGGCTGGACTTGATATTGATTTGGGGCCCTCAAAAACAGTATCAAGAAATCATGCAAAGATAAATTTTGATGAAAGAAATGGTAAATGGGTGTTTACTTCATTGGGCCGTAATGGTGCAAAAATAAACGGTAAAAGGGTTAAACCAACAGATGCGGAAAGTTCTGTTTCAGTTAGTATTTCAAACGGCGCACTTATTGAAGTCGGTGGTGTAGATATGATGTTTTTGGTGTCAGATATGTATCCAAAATATACCCAAAAAACCTTGGATGTAATAGCTACAAGGCTATTTAAGCATTACAAACTAGAATCAGAGCCAATTAATGTGGTCGAAAATCCATTCACATGGGGTATAATAAGATACTCAAAATATTACAATTCTAGAGTACGAGATGAGTTAAAAATTAAGGAAGGAACCGTTCCAGTACAAAAATTGAAGCTAGAAATTGAATTAGAGAAAATCAGAGAATCCAACAAAAAAAAGGAAACTCAGGAGTCAAATGTTGATAGAAGCTTACCGCTGCAAGAGGAAGGATCTGGTGACCACAGCTCTCATACCGATAAGGAAAAGCTCCCCAAAGACTCCAATATCATCCCTAAACAAGAGACTGTCCATGACAACGATGTAACAAAGACTAAGGGAAATGCAGTGACTGATACTGAAATGCATGTTTCCCAGGAAACGGACAATTTTCAGAGTTCGATAATTGAACCTCCAAAAGAAATCTCGAAAACTAGCTTCTATACTAAATATGATGTGTCTAAGTCTGATACACCTGTAAGTGATGAAATAAGTGGTAATAGTAAAAATTTGAAAAACATACGAAGTCTTGATGAAACAGGTACGACAACAAACATTGACGGCGAAACAGCAGTAAACTCTAAGAGACAACATGATAATGATATACCTGATGAACGGACTATAAAGCAACCGAAGTTTGATGTATCAAGACTGCAGAAGGAGCTAAACTCAAATTCAAAGGCATTAGGTGACAAGAATGAAGCAAATGCTTCGGTTAATCCTGACGTATCATTCGCTGACAAAGCAGTCAAAGATGTGAAATTAATAACTGACAGAAGAATTTTATCTGATAATAGGAACGGCACTGCCAAACCAAAAGATTCATATGCCACACTAATCACCAAAGCCATTTTATCGTCTCCAAGTGGTGAGAGAACACTAAGTGAAATTCTAAAATATATCAGTGATGAATATCCTTATTTCAAAACGTCTACATTGGACTGGCCAAATTCAGTGAGACATAATCTTTCCGTAAATAAGAAATTTGAAAAGATCAGTAAAAGAGCCAATGCTATAGGAAAAGGTAATAACTGGAGAATTTCACTCGACTATCAACAAGAGTTTTTGCAGAAATGGAAAAAAGGCACTTTAAAATTTATGAAGAAAACAGATGCCGTCGATCGACAACTGTTGCTATATATCTCAAAGCATGGTGATCTCCCTAGAAGACAGGCACCAGATGATTCGCCAAAACGCATCACAATCCAGAGCATGTCTGAAGCACCTGGCTCAAAAAAACTAGAAAGAACAACCAAATTATGAACTATCTAATTTATTATACACTTCGCATTTGTAGGCTAAATAGATAGCTAATTCTTAACTATTCGTGTTATTAGTCTGATTTGCCGATTCTTTTCTATATTTTTTGGTTAGCGAAGGGTTTCAAGAAAATCAAAAGCAACTCATCGCAATTGAGAATTAAAAAATAAAGAAAATCAAACAGTATCAAGATCAGTAATTAATAAATTCAAAATATAGATCTAAGGCTGAAGTCTATGGTATGCCGCCGAAGCGATATGATGATCTCTCTCTCCTTACTTTATGGCCAGTAGCACCTGATATTGATCTAGCTCAATATATTTATCAATTTTTAACATCGGAAGTCGGGACACAAACTGAGAAGGAAGTATACTTTACTGATTCTATTAACTCTTTTCCAATACATCAGTTACAAGAGTTAGTCAATGAGTCTAACCAGAGCATTTATGAAAATATCAAGATCAATACAGCTTTGGATCTGCATGAATTAAGTAGTATAATTAAAAAAAACACTGAATCCTTAATTCTGAAGAAAATACAAAATAAGAAAACCAATGATCTAAAGCCCTTTCAAATTTTGTCGGTCATCAATGGTCTTGATGTTATGTTTCGAAGTACTCTGGTCAGTTTCACCAATGAGCAAGCACATCTAATGCTGAGGGACGTTATGCTCCGATTACGCCAGGTATGTAATGAATATGACTGCTCGCCCTTGACATTCAAAATAATACTTTTGTTTAATAGGAGCGATGTTATGGAGCTCTTGCCTAAACAGAGGCATTCTGCTGCTCATCAACAGAAGAAGATGAAATACAATAACGCTATGGAAGGTAACTCCGTCGGAGAATTTGTAGGTAAATATTACTGTGATGAGGTTGCACAATAATGATGAAAATGCATATTTTATTTATTCCAATGAACAAAATTGAATATAATAATAGAACTATAAGAAACTCTTGAAATTTTCGTATATACAAAACGTAATGCAGGTCGAAGGTACTGATCGCAGTAAATTCGCCGAAAGACCCTTATAGAAACCCAACAATCCACTTCTACTGTATATCATTTTAGAGAGTGGCAATAACTTGAAATCGTTTTCAGAAGCTTGAAAGCTTTGTAGATTAGATTTCAAGAGTTGAAATGGATATACCGCTGATGTCGAGAGCATTTTACTAACTGATGTTACAGCGATAGTCTCAAGGTTTGTTATTTCATCGGAGTCTCTATTCTTTAGTACCAGCTTGTGCTTTAAAGTATCATAGCATGTGAAATGCAGTGCACCTTGTGATACGCCAACTAGGGCTGGTACCAATCCCTTCCATAATCCTTGAACACCATCATTTTTGATGAGGTCTCTCAGTACTTTCATTGATGTGAGGTCTGAGTTTGCCTTTGACATCATCCTGGTCTTGATTACCCATAGTGGGTTAGTTAGTACAGTCGTCAACATCCCAGAAGAGGCACTTGCCGATAGGTACATCCATGAGCTCAGGTCTTTGTCATTTCTTATTCGGTGATTGTAATTTATTAGATAGTCCTTTGCTACTCGGTATGAAGCGAAATAGAGCCCCCAGGCGATTGTATTACCAACTAAATTGACAGTCAAACCTCGATAGAGCTCCCTGGTCAGTGACAAGTCAGACCCCACTATCTCACTCCATAAATTCCGGTAGCCTTTCTTTGTAGTCGATGTTATTAGTAATTGTAATCGTACTTTAAACAAATCCAGTGGATGCACTATCAAGGTGGTTACCGAACCAGCAGTAAGCCCTGATATAACCTCCTTTTGTAAGGGAGTGTATCGATCAGACATGGCTGAGGATATATGCTCTAGTGTGACCCTATCAGTAATTTGTAATTAGTACAGTATCGTGCTTTTTCATAGTTTACTGTGGATCAGTTTTTTCAAAGCTCTATAAATCTGTCGATGAGCTAGCAAATATCTAGAAGCTCTCTACGCAAATGAATACATATGAGGATACATAGTTGAATGAGATATGGAATCAACTTTTTAGATCAGAAAGACTAATCGAAAAAAATTTATACTTTTCATAGGTGTATTACCTTCAAGACGATAACGCAGTAAATTTATTGTTCATCATTCAAAAAGTTCAATTCCAATCCCTCCAAAAGAAATAAATGATCTAATCATTTGTGTTTAAGAAAAAAAATGCATCAGAGGATCCAATTTATAATAGATATCCAGGAACTTTGTATATGGTCTTGCTTTGGTTCTGTAATTGATCCTTAAAATTTTTCTTTAAGATCAGTAGAAATTTGTAGTTTCCTATAATTCTGGTATCCCAGGAATAAAAAAACACTCCAATTTCCGAAGAAGCTGAAATGAATTCCAATACTGAGGGAAAGTAGAACATAATCAAGTAATACATGCTTAGAAAATTGTTTTATTCATCAGTAAAAGAAAAATATTAAAAATCATAGCAAAACATAAACAAACATATTTTCCAAAGTTCCCAGATTGGATAGCCTTATCCAACCCGATCCCCATCAAAATGGAGCACAGTAGTTTCATTAGCATTATAGAATCAGTCCATTTGAAGACAAAGTCTAAGTACAGGGCACGATAAACATCCAACAAATAGTAGTGTCAAAACTAATCTTCATAATCAGTTTATTACTCTCTATTTATACTGCCAAAGTGAAAAACTTTTTTTTACTTTCAGAAATTCCTAATGAAAAAAAAATGGGTAACCCGGACGGATTTTCAATAGGGTATGCTATCGTAATGTACGTATAAGATTCACCTGATATGTGTTCGTGCCTCGATATATTATTTAGGGTTTTGTAGTTTTTAGGGTTCTCTTGAACCCCAATCTGAATTAGCCTGCAGCCCTAATTCCTTCTTTCTAGCTTTCAACACACTCCCCTTCAAAGTGGGTACTTGTATGGGCAATCAATACATTATAAGCAATCACTAGTGCATGTGAAACTATACTAACGGCCGTTCTATGACTCTGAATCATCTAGAGCAGTAAGGTATTGAAATTGTGGTATGTTTAGAGATAGGACTAATCTGTACTTGTCCTACAGGCGGACGTTTCCGCACAATGTGAGGCTATCGAGCACGTACCGGGACGACAGCGATAAAGCCACTACTGAGTTTGATATTGACAATGAGGCATACCCAATGATAGAGATGGGCGTACACAGTAAGGGTAAGAACACATTACCGCCGGTATTCATTGATATCGCTCGGGATATAGATGACTATTTGGACAAAGTTCGGGAGCACACTGCGAAATTGCACAAGTTATACCAGAAGAACTCGCTTCCAGGGTTCGAGGACAAGACTCACGATGAGAAGCTTATAGAAGATATTAGTTTCAAAGTGATACAGTTATTTCAGAAGTGTTACAATATTATGAAGAAACTAAAAGGTATATACGATGACCAGACGGTCGATGGTAGAAGGCTAAATAGAGGTGAGCTGATGATACTGGATAATGTACAGAAAAGTTATGCCGATAAGATACAAATAGAAAGCAATAAATTTAGGGCACTACAGAACAACTACTTGAAATTCTTAAATAAGGATGACTTGAAGCCCATAAGCAACAACACATTGAAAAGCAGTAGCGCAAATGAAACTGCGCTTTTAGAAGAAGATACAATTGGTGGTATTGGTGCTAGGGAGCAACAAGAAATTGAAGAATATTCACGGCAAACCTTACAACGGAGACAAGCGACCTCATCAGATAATTATTTACATGTCAGAGATGAAGAGATTACCCAACTAGCCCAAGGCGTTCTTGAAGTTAGTACAATTTTTAGGGAAATGCAAAGCCTGATAATAGATCAAGGGACTATCATTGATAGGATTGATTACAACTTAGAGAATACAGTTATTGAACTAAAATCTGCTCAGAATGAGTTGAATAAGGCCACTACTTATCAAAAGAGGACTCAAAAATGTAAAATTATTCTTTTGCTCACATTATGTGTTATCGCATTAATATTCTTTATCTTATTAAAGCCTCGGGGAGGTTCCACTCGTGTAGTGCATGAAGTAGAGCAGGTACCTGTGCCTGTTCATCCTGAGATAAATGATTTTGAGAATGATAAACGTTATATAGAAGACAACATACAATTAATTTGAATAATCTTTAAAACTCTATAAGTATAAAACCGACTGATGATAATATTACAATTTTCCTGAAATACAGGTTTACAGAATGCATTTATATATTATTGATGTGAATGTTAGTACCGCTCCATATAAAGGATACAAAAGATGTTGTTCAAAAATTACCTAAAGTTAAGCATATCATCTGCTGCTAAACTTGATGTAGGTATGTTGTTTCTATTTCTGAATCTTTTCTTGTAAGCCGGTTGGAAGCCGGCCGTTGTCCTTGGTTGGTAGGGCATAGTTTGTTGCACAGGTGGGTGCATTGGGTATTGCATTGGATGTTGCATTGGGTGTTGCATTGGATGTTGCATTGGGTGTTGCATTGGGTGTGGTAGATGCGGCATTTGTTGCGGCATTTGTTGTGGCATACCACGCTGCATTGGGTGTGGCATTTGTTGTGGCATACCACGCTGCATTGGATGCATTTGTTGATGCATAGGATGTGGCATAGGTTGACGACCGACGCTTGGGGCCATGTTGTTAGGGGCTCTCATACCGGGGCCTATCTGTGTCATTGGAGCTGGAGGTCCATTGGGTCTACCATTCATATTTGGGTGCTGGTTCGTGTTTCTATCCATAGAATAGTTACTGACTGGATATGGAACAGCCTTCTGTTGGCCAGGATGGAGGTTTGGTTGCCGTAGAGATTCCTTAGCATTCAAATGATTTCCATTATCATAGTATTTAATATGTTCTGGGTCCACTCCACGCCTTGATACAGAGGTGATATCAGATCTGTTGTCATCAATGCCTTGTACTGTCAATTGCTGTGGTTGTTTGTGTAGAGCAGGGTAGTTCTGACCGTTATATTTGCTTCCCTGAATTTGATCTTGCTTTAGAATATCTTGTAATATTTGTGGTTGGTCACCGTTGTTTACAATGAATGGTGTTGCTGATTTCCTCAAGTTTTCCAAGTTTTGCTGCGAGTAAACAGAAGAATCCAGAGATGGTGTGTGAGAAGAGGTGTGCACAGAGAACTGTTGGCTGTTTCTTGAGTGTTTGAGTCTGCCACCTTGACTGTCGATGGCGGAGAACGCCTCGTGACCTAGTTCATCTCTAGTTTCATCGGCCAACTCATTTTCAAGTAGTCTGTCCTCGTACTTCTCTGAGTATGAAGAGGCAGAGGTGTTGTACTGGCTGGAGCTTCCGTTTGTGCGAACCTTTTCAGGGTCTGGGAGCACCGTAGCGGTAGAGTTGTTCACTGCGTTTTGCATGTAGTGGAACCCGAGCTTCTCGTCCAGATCGTTGTTGTATTTCCTCAGGTCGATGTCGTCCTCGATACCGTCAAACTCATCAGCGACCAGCCTGGTGAGCGGCTTCTCCGAGTCCTCATCGTAGAGGGGCTCCTTAGCTTGCGATACGTGTGCCAGGATGAACAAAGGAATGTTCATCAGGGCAAACACAGCAGCGGGCACAAGTATCCACGCACACCAGGTGACGTGTGGGTAAAACTGTATTATATCGACTACACATACCAGCGCAGAGGCAAAGAATGTAAGCACTGAGAGAGTCAAGTTCACGAAGAACAAAGCACCGATGTTGATGTCCGGGAGTGCGAACAGCACTAAAGCTGAGGCAAATGTGAAGAAGTTCAGCCCGGCGGCGACTGGTGCCACGATCAGTATGCGTGACAGCTTGGCCCTGCTGCTCTGAGGCAGAAACCATTTGGTGTTTTCGTCGTCGTCGAGGGTCTCTGGATGGTATGAAGCAGACGCGCGAGAACAACCATCTTGGCAGTAACCCAGGGTTCCGTATGTGAAACCATTGCTCTTAGCGAGACCTATCTGGTGGAAAGCTGGCGCGGTCACGGAAGCAATGATGAAAAAGGCCATTGATATGAAGGCCAGTAGGCCCACCACGAGGAACATCACCGTCCTCTTACGTTCGGCCATTGTAATTGTAGCGATGTTGTAATTTGTAGTTGTAACTTTTTTGTAGTTATTGAGCAAGCGTATGTGTATGTGTCTATGTGAATGTGTATGTGTCTATTTAGCTTTTGTCTTCTTTACAAGCAAGTGCTGTATCGAAATATATGTATTATATATAGTGGTTGCCGTTTGTTTTCCATCTGTGTTGACTCCTTAAGAGAGAGAGAGAGAGTTAAGCCATTTAATTAATTCCATAACGGGATATGCAAGAATCCACATTGGCAGATATGGATGGTATCGACATATAGGTTCTGATAAGATAGTCCATTGTGTGTTCAATATGGTATCAGTAATTATCAGCCAGGGCCTTGCAACAACCTAATGGCTGGGCTATTTTTCGTGTTTTACTTTTTCTTTTTCTTTGGATGTTTCCACACTCCCAATGGTACTTTACAAGTCCCCACACAAACACGCAGGCAAAGCAAGGTGCGGATGCTGGGAAAGACGCGAAAAAATAAAGAGGATAGATAAGCACTTTTCAGCTATTCCGAGTACCAGAGAAGACCTCGCCTCTCTTGTAGGCTTAGGGAGTAGCATTGACTCCAAATGTGGGTGGGTGAAAGGCCAGCTGTTATAGCTGTATATGCAACAATGCCCAGCCTCTCCTCATTTTTCTGTTGTACCGAGAATTGTCACTTTCACACACACCCTCACACTTTCTAAATATAGCAAAATGGTCAACTAGTGTGTAGTTGGCTGAAATAATGCAATTTGTTATCTGATAGAGAAACACCAAAAAAAAAATAAGTCTCCCGGGGGCGATTCGAACGCCCGATCTCAAGATTTCAGTGTTGAAATTACAGTCTTGCGCCTTAAACCAACTTGGCTACCGAGAGTATCTTGTACGTGGTGTTCCATGAATGAAAATTGGGTCTAAAAACGAGGAAAAAATATACCCGTCCTATATGATGTAGACACAAATGCTACCGATATACTCTACTTATACTTAACATGAAGGGTCCTTCTTATCCTTCTTGAATTGCATGGCATTGGCTCTATGTATCTTTGCACTGAGACCTGAAGTCTTAGGCAAAAATAGTCTTGTATGATTTCATGTCTACTTGTTATTATTAACTCCACGGGACACTGCTAAACCCATGATGCAAGCAAAATGAGCGTTGCAAAATATCATCGATTGTAAAATATCATCGACGACAAAGCAGATTAATCCCCATTCAAACGGAGAAAGAACTCCTTTTAGGGGAACAAATCAATTAGTCAAGAAGGGGTCCCTTTTCAATTGGCCTTGATTCTCTTTCCCCCCCCCCTTCGTTTCTTGTTTCCTTGAGAGAGCTCTTTCAAATATCCAATTCTTTCCACCTAAAAATTTACTTAACTTCTTAAATAACCTTTTCATACTCTCATTGAAAGAATAGTAAAAATATTAGCCAAACTGTCTTTAATTGACTATAGACCGACCAAGCGGAGAAGATTGTATGCAATGGAGTATTCTTCACAACACCATTCTACACACATGCAGCAACAACAACACCAACAACAGCACCAGCACAACACACACGGGACTTCTCAACAGTCTACGTTGCTGGCGCAACGTTCGACTGTCTCGAAGGGGAAGTACTCGTTACAGGACTTTCATATAATGCGGACACTAGGTACTGGGTCATTCGGCAGAGTACACCTGGTGAGATCGGTTCACAACGGCAGATATTATGCTATCAAAGTATTGAAAAAGGCACAGGTGGTTAAGATGAAGCAAATTGAGCACACCAACGATGAGAGACGGATGCTAAAACTTGTGGAGCACCCCTTCTTGATTAGAATGTGGGGCACTTTCCAGGACTCACGGAACCTGTTCATGGTGATGGACTACATCGAAGGTGGTGAGTTGTTCACATTGCTAAGAAAATCACAGAGGTTCCCTAATCCTGTGGCCAAATTTTACGCCGCTGAGGTTACGCTAGCATTAGAGTACTTACATTTCCACAATATTATCTACAGAGATTTAAAGCCAGAAAATATCCTGTTAGACAGGAACGGACACATCAAGATTACAGACTTCGGCTTCGCAAAAGAAGTGGAAACAGTTACATGGACCTTATGTGGTACCCCCGATTACATCGCACCAGAAGTTATCGCAACAAAACCATATAACAAATCAGTCGACTGGTGGTCATTGGGTGTCCTGATTTATGAAATGTTGGCCGGATATACCCCATTCTATGATACTACCCCAATGAAAACTTATGAAAAGATTCTACATGGTAAAGTTGTGTATCCACAATTCTTCAACTCAGATGTCATCGATTTGCTAAGCAAATTACTGACTGCTGACTTAACTAGGAGAATCGGTAACTTGCAAAAGGGAGCACAAGATATCAAATCACACCCCTGGTTTGCTGAAGTTGTCTGGGAAAAATTATTGGCTAAAGATATCGAGACACCATATGAACCTCCTATTACTGCTGGTGTTGGTGATACTTCTCTTTTTGACCAGTATCCAGAAGAGCAATTAGATTACGGAGTACAGGGATCAGACCCTTACGCAAGCTACTTTACTGATTTCTAGTAAACACTTTCAAATTGTTTTGGAATAAAAAATCAAAAACTCGTTGGTCAGAAAGTAGTCCTTTCATTTCTCTAATCAACGTTCTACTCATTCTTTAATGCCACTTATGAACTTTCTCATTTTCAAATAATGATTTTTATTTAGTCCTCTTACATTTACCCCCAATAGTCAGTATTGTATAATTCATGACAAAATCAAGCTTGGATAATAACAGCAACTCATTTACGTATTTCTAATATATTCTCAAAATCAACTCATTAAATTATCATTTTCCTTTCATGTACAGCAATGCCATAATTTTATTATTATCTACTAAGTTTTGTTTCTATAAATACAATAAACTAAGAATAAAATTAGAATTATCTCACAACTGTCAAAAAATCAAGTATAGTTGTTCATTTCACTCGTCTCTCTAATAAGGTTAACTAAAAAGAGAGTCGTAAGTTTCCTTCGCAGGATCATTAATCATTACGGTTGATAGATCAACATACTTGTCTAAATAATTGACATTCTCGAACTCGAGAGGGTCGGGTATTTTTTGGTCAATATCAGTTGATGGGTCAGTAGATGGTGATATTGGAGTAGATGATGTGTTAGTGGACATCTTGAATATATCATCGATATTGTTTTCGTTGATGTCTTGTACAGGCGCCATTAGAAGTTCTGGCTCTACCAATGTCGTATCCTTGATATTCTCTTCATAACTAAAGAAGTTATCATTTGCTATTGAACTAAAAAGATCATCACCTTTAGTGAGACTAGGTTGAGCTGGTTTTGATTTGTTAAACATCCCAGTAAAATCAATTTCGTTCATGTTCGAAAAATCTGCGATGTTACAATAGGATGCATCCGCGTAACTTTCCTTGTTCAGAAGCTCTGTGTAGTATTTATCGCAGTCATAATCGTTAATATCATTGATACCACATTGTATGAGATCATCTTGAGTGATTTCGAAGCCTTTGTCATGAATCAAAGCACTTGAACAGCTAGGTTCCTCTTTCTTAATGTTAGCAAGTTCGTTTTTCTCGCTCTTTCTTTTCTTCATTACCTTTTGTTTATTCTTTTGTTTTTTATTTTGACACTCCAGTATTTTCGAGACATCTATCTCATCCTGTAATTGAGTGGCATTTAGTGGCAAGTAAACGTTATTGATTGTCTTAATTTCCTTCGTTAGGCCACAATCACAAGAAATAATTGAGTTTCCTGATAGCAGATTTTCCATCGGAAGATTTGACTTGGCTTTATACTCTAGTTCTTCAAACTTTTTCAACGTTTCAGTCATTTCTCTATCTCTTAGATTTCTTTTAAACTTAGCATATTCATCTGAGTGTGGGTTGAATTTCAATGGATGAGAGTGCGAGTTATTTATTATCACGATCTTCCATTTCTTTAGTTGGGTAGAGAAAGTACACCGCACCCTAAATGGGCATATGTGTCTTTTATCGTCAACTGGTTCCTTTTGCCGTAGGTCCTTTGGTTCATGGCTTCTGTAATCACTAGGTTTACATTTGAATATTATTTTTGTTTTATCGGACCTCTCGATGACAATATCTATCCCCATGGGGAAAAACATTTCTTGTAGCCATACTTTAACATCTATCTTCTCTTGAAAGTCAGGTACTGGGTCGATATGTATCAGTTGGTTTTCATTCACCATTAAGGCATTTTCTAAGTTATCAGGTGTGGTCGTGGGTCTGTTTTTAGCAGAACCCCTGAGCGTGTTCTTACGATTCATTGTAAGTAAGCAAAGTGTTGTAATAATAGCTTTTGCGTTACACTATCTAAACTTGGTTTGGGAGATAAAAACGTTTCTCTTAGCAATTTCTCTTTTGACTATTCAAAAATAAATGTGGTTTTGTATGTGGTTAGTCCTTAGAACTCGATCCTTTCAAGATGATAGTTTCTTGATATAGTGCTGGTAACTTGAGTTCATAAATACTACCTTGATCAAGAACAGGTTTTATAATATACAATATTTTTTTTTTCTTTCTAAAAGCTACTATGTATTTTTTTTTTGTATTAATAATCAGCTCTTATGTTGGTTAGTTGGTGAACAATGTATAGTGAACTCTGCTCCACAGTAAGTGCCCTACAGCACAATGTTCTATTCTTTCTTTTTTTTCCTAAGAATCTCAAATCACTTCTTCCCTAGCAAGGCCCGCACAGACGTAGTATCAAGGAAAGAAACCCTAGCAGAAAACTTAATCTTTTGCTCCATGTTCTGTGCATCAAAAGTATTCCTTCTGTTTCCCTGAATTACAGTTTTGCTACGGCACTCTCTGCGAGCATACATGAAATATATATGAGGACCCTATGCCATGCTAATAGAGATTGGTGTTCATACGGTTCATCACTCAGAAACCCACGCACACATAGGCTCGTGTGATTGCGAGTTGCTGGGAAGCAAAAAGCCGTGGGATCTTCTCTTATTTAGGATCTAAATTGGCAGGGTGGAACAACACTGCGTGTGGGGGTGTCTGTGTTCTATTTGTCACCGGGTCCCTCTCTAGGAGACCTACTGAGCCAGTGATGACTCCTGCTTTCCAAATTCCCATTTTCCGTGTTCCCTTCCATTTTTCAGATTTTTGGCATTCTTTTTCTGTCTTTTTGATAGTCCTTAATAGGTTCTGGTGCGATGTTGCAATGACGTCGTATGGATGAGAGAGCAGAGTCAAGGCAAAGTTTCTTTTTGCAAAGCTATTGCATCAACCTTGTATAACTGACAGCTAAAGCTGATCTTTGAAGAAAGAGTCAGGCCTGGACTTTGGTTCACTGGGGGGGAGGGGGGTGTACTATCTGGTTTTTGAGCTAGTGTTTTGACTCCCATTGTTCTCCATATAGGAATATATAGAGCTGCGAGTTCCGGATATCCAACAGTGTAAACACCCGAGATTGCGGAGCTCTTTTTCTTGAAACAAAGTGTATCGTGAATGTTATTACTAATTACATATGTGAATATTATAGAATTATGCTAATGTGCTTGCGTGTTCGGGAAAGCAATATGTTCGTGTCAGTAGTCATTGAAAAAAAAAAGATGAAGAAAACAAAATAAGGAGAGGCAATTGCTTTCCTATATACAGATCTTGAAATGTCTTATAGTGCCGTCGTTTGCATGGATCAGTAACTTGGGTTTTTGGTTTGGGTTTTGATCATCGTGGGACTCCAAAATGGACAAAGCTTTTATCTTTCTGATATTGAACTTAGCTCTGATATCAACAAAGCCCAGAGAAAACCAATCCTTGCTTGCGTTGGAGTATTGGTAAATGGTTAGACTGGTGCCGTACAAATGCTGTTGCGTGGTCATTAAGTATTGCTCGCTGTTGAACGTTTCCAGCTGGTACTGGTTTTCGTTGTAATCTGCCAAAGTAAACACTGGAATTACATTTGTGACTTCGGAGTAAGATGGGTCAGCGTTGGAGCTCCGTACTGCTCTACCTCTTGGAACATGGTTATTTGCTGGGTTGATTGGTATAGATACTCCTCTCTCAGTTGTGACAACAAACAGGTGCTCTTGCTTGGGCATTGGCTTGATGTACTTAATCTTCTCTTCTGGCTTTAGCCAGAACTTGACCTCGTGATCAACAGGGAATAATGATGCGTTAATTTGTAGAACGTTCTCATAGTTCCAAATTTGAACACCATTTGAAAGTACAAATTGCGGGAAGTTCACCACTGCAGAGAACTGGGAGCTATCTACATCTGAGAAATCCTGATTATTGTAAGGGATATCGATCTTGTAATTGGAGTGATCAGTAAGCTCGCTCAAGATAAGCCCTTCCTTGATATTGAAGGACAGAACATAGCTTGGTAATAGTGAGGCATTAACTGTTACAATACCATTGTAACGTGAGTTATTTCTGATCGGATGTGAGCTTGTACGACTCTGGTATACCACTTCTGATTCACACCAAGCATTTAGACCGTCATCCCCTAACAGGGTGGAAGTGACTAGAACCACTTTACCAGAGGTGAAACCAAGCAAGAATTGGTAGTTGTTCATCCCACTCTTGGCATCCACACAGCATAAAGTGTCGTTGTGTTCAACTAGAGATCTCTCCAAACATCCCTTAACATATCTGTTCTCCTTAGTATCGTATAGGTAGAATTGTTCAAAATTGTTGGACTCGTTGAAGTACATCCACAAAGAGTTGTCGTAATTCTGATTGCATCTGTAACCATTCAAGTTTGGCACATCGTTGATTTCTACTGTCTCTGGGTCGATATCGATGGTCCACCTGTCGATACCAGCAGAATCCCAGTCATACATGTTCTGGCGGCGATGATTAGCTGTATTATCCTCGATACTGGCAAATATTCTCTCGTTAACGTTATTGTTCATGAAATAGGCGTACACTTCTTGTCTTATTACTTGTGTTAGTGGACGCACACTGGTGTTACCTCTCCTTAGCGAGCGTAGCTCCGAAGCAGTTGGGTATGCCACAGAAGGAAACCTTTCTCTTATGAACTGGTCCAAGTTTCTCTTCTGTGGTAAATGGAGGGAGTTCATGTCCTCCTGGTATAGTGTTATTGGCAAACCCATTTTGTCAAAATTGTATGGTGTTTATTTATGTGTGTGTAGTATATCTTTTTGCTATATAGTTTTTGTTTGTGAAGAGGTTACATGTAAAAGAAAGTCGACGGTATTTATACGAATACCAATTCCATTTACAAGTTTGGAATTTATTGTTTTTGTATTTTTTTTATCAAAGCACCCACGTATGTGTAATGTGTGCAGGTGTAATTTAGTTATTCTGTTTGCAAGTAGGTAAAAGCCCCACTATTGCTCATCAACCTTTTGATGACATTGCCAGGTGTAGTTGTGATTGATGTGAGGTGTATATTCGCAGCATAGCCTAAAGCTAGGGGAGAAGGGGGTAGCAATGGCCCAAGGATCATCTCTATCTATAGGAACTTCTCTCATCTAAGGCTACAAAGATGTATGGTATGTGGGGGACTCATTGGATAGGCTTCATGGTGCAAACAAAGAACATCTTTCCCACTATTCGAAAGGGATGGCATACTGCTTAGGGGGGGCAGTAAGAGGCCAGTACCAATCCCGTATCTGTTTGAGTTGTGTACATTACGATGTTCGAGGATTGTGTTCCCCTTATCCCACAGCCCTCCTGAAACCTGTAGGGGGGGCGCTCTTTAGGTGAGGGATGGGAGCCTAGCAGACGCGCAGTACGGGGTTAAGATGCGTCGGAAAAACCTGAGCATCCTCGCAAAGCAAAGAGGAAAAAAATGCGGGGGTTCAAAGAACAGATGAGTTTCTCCGTGCGAGAGTGTCTTAGATCCTCCTTTTTCTTGCAGTAAGGATTATGTTGTACGAGACTATCTGAGTCAACTTGTCTTCAAAGTGTCCTGTGTGCTTATATCATACGAAAATCTGGGGTAAAATGTCTACAGCCCCACGTCCCCATCCATAACAGATGTGGAAACAAAACTACAGGTGTTTCTGTGTGTGACGCTCAGAGCTTATCAACAACTTTTCTAATTTTACTATTTTGGGTTCGATTTTGGCACATTTCCCTGGCTCATTAGCATGCTTGCACAGTGAGTGTCGTACACCCGACGATACGTCAGGTTTGTATTTTTTGTGCGGATTGATCGGCATTTTCGCACCAATCTGATTTGTAGATCTCTCGGCAATTGTTGGTTTATTGCCTGGGCTCCCTGCGGCTCCATCCTTCCTTCCCAGTGCTGACTTCAGAGATCTCGGTTTTGTTGATATACCCGAGATTCGGTCCGACTCGTCTGTGTCTTCAACTGTTCTGCGGCTACGTAACGGCTATTTGTGTTGTAATACGATATTGCCGTCCCATAAGAACCGATTATCGCCGGGAGCCCTATTTGCAAGGAACTGACGGGAGTGCATTGTCCAGATTAATTAATGAGTAGCGACGTTTCCTGTGACTTGTAGTTGACAACTCAATTCATAAGCGCCTAAAATACGATTGTGTCTAACTTACGTATATACTGGAAGTATTACAAAATAGGAACAATCTTAAAAGTTCTTCAGTGCTAGGTAATATGTGGATTAGTCTCTTTATCAAGCAGTGTATGTATGAAAATGCGTTGCACAGCTACAGCTACAATTTAAAAGAGCTGCTGCAATCGTTCATGACATCCCTCGCAATATGTAGGCAGGATTATCTCATCGCTAAATATGAACGTGAGATGAAAGAGTCTCTCCTGCAATTGCTCGAGATTATCTCGGCTTTGAACTTCATGATACAACAGACAAAAAGGTACGAGAATGTGACAGAAAGTGAATTTGCTTTACAAATTGCCCATAGATTTATAGAAACTGAACAAATAAATACAATTAAATTTATTGCCAGTGGTAAGAAGCATAGATTCTTTGGCTGGTTGGCAGTTGAAAAGTGTTGGGACCCTCCAGATAGTGGTAGCGCATTAAGTTTGCTCAAAAAAATATTTCTACAACCTGAAAATCAGGATAAGGTAAAAATCTATTGGCTTATGCCATTTATATCAATCATTTTTCTGACACTACTACTTTGTAGTAGATATGATCAACTATAAATAAAGTAGATCATACCCATCTAGGTAAGTCTAATTTCTAGCAGAGCATACGATATTTCGTATGGTACATTTTAAAATTATATCCATTCTTGAGACAGAGACTCATTGGATACTCATATAAAACTTAATTCATTGAACAGAATTTGATTATGCTAATGTTACTATCATAGAGATACCATATTATAACAATTTTAGTCCAGCTGGATATGATCGAATATTCCAGCAACTGCTTGAAGGTTGCATGAAACCACATTTGTTTCCTCTATTTACGAGACAAGTTACTCCAGTTGTTCCTGTTCACTGTTTCTACTTTTAGAGTCAACTTCAAATCAAATTGCCCTAAAGCTAATTTTCATACCATATTCCAACTACATAATAATATTTGCTGTAGAATGTTCTGCCTCCACCTTATATGTGTTCTTTTCTTTGGTTTTATTGTTTGTTTTGGGTAGTAATCTCAATTTCTTTTCTAGAAAAGCTTATACAAGAGAAGAAGAGATTGAAAACAATATTGGACTCTTTAATACTTGATGGCATCAATTCATATTGTGGGGTTCGATCATATGATGGCACTTTGGTTTCCTGATATGATGTACTTTTGTTTGAATGAGAGGATACCTCTGAAACTGCATTTCCAGATGATTGAGTTGATGTATTAGATAAACACTCAGAAGTTTCTTTCGGAATATGATGTGTAGTCAAGTCCCGCACGAGATTTAATTTATTATCATTTGAGTAGGATTCTGAACCATTTATTGTGGGTTTATTGATTGTCTCGGTGGTACGTTGTTCTAAGAACACTTTTGATGGTGTTGTAGCCTTCAAACAAGTAGTTTGGGGTATTGAAGTACTTTCAGATGATTCAACTATTGAGACACTCTCTTGCATTTGCATATTTTTTTTTAAAAGTGTCATGTTAAATGGGAAATCTTTCATATCCAACTTTGATGTACTAAAGTTGCTTCTATCGATATTGATGATTATGACGCCGCTATTACTACTATCAAGATCAAAATTTAGATTTAAGTCATGGCATATCATAAGTGTCTCAACTTGAAGCTTGCAAACCATACCAGGCGAATGGATTCCTTTACCTGTTATTACTCTAAGTTTTTTCTCTCCAGCTTCAGCGGCTAATACCAGCCTCTTTTTCAACACCTGTACCGCCTCTTTGGCAAAAAGGCCATGTAAATCGATTTCATTGCTCAATATATTAGCGTTGTTTTGGTCAAAAGCATATTCAGCAGCCTTTAAGTTAAAACGATCAGAACGTTCAGCCTGTATGCAGGATTCTGTAATTAATTTCTTAGCCGAGTGTTTATCGCCTTTTTTGATAGCTTCTAATGACTTTGCGGCCAGATGTTGTTTGACACTATTGGATTTAATAGCTTGTGCACGTAATTGTTGGTATTCAGGATCAATGGCATGGTTGTAACCCAAATTATGTTGTTTTATAAACATATCAGTTGCCATTGTGAATATTTCACAGACTGTGGCAGGTCTGGATACTTCTTTGGGAATTCATGACAATCAGTAAATAATCACAAATTATCGCCTATATCATATTTATATGAGCTTATAGAGCACTTAAAAAATGCTATTATAGTGATAAATATCAGTAATCCGTTGGGATAAGATTGCAAAAAGTGGAAATCTTCAAGTGTTGTGGTTCTGTGACACTCCGCAATATAATAACTTCAATTCAATTGCAGAAACAATTAATTGTATGTCACTTAAATTGATAAGCTTTCTATAAAAAATTACTGAAGTTTATTTATGTACTTGGACATAATACACATGTAACTTGTGATTTTGCATTCGATATTTTCCAATCTACCTGGCCTGAAAATGATTTTCATTTTTGCCCGCCACAATAGTAGCAGCAGAAAAGATCAAGAATATTATCTGGTACTAGATTTTCTTTTGCTTTTTGTTCTGATTGTCTCAATTTCATATCTGACTTGGAAGGGTAGAAGGGTTCCTCTATTTGACGATAAGCTTTTTCTTCTCGAGATATCTGTAATAAATCAGGTACACATTGCGTTGTTCGACTCTGAGTTGGAACAGCTTTTTTTTTGACATCCTTATCAATTCGAATCGCGATAACACTTTCTTTCACGAATTCCATCATGTAATGTAGATTACGGGAGTTGCATAATTCATGAAGAGCGCTTTCAAGATCGTTTAAGAAACCGTCAGAAGAAATGACTTGCTTTATTATTACCCTTATTGATGTATAGCCATTGTCGGCGGTTACTCTTATGTTCTCGATAAGCAGCGTAACAGCTGCTTTGGAATCTAGTCCACATAAGTTGACATCATAGTCTTCGGAATGGGTGTAGGTATAAGGGAAGACCTGTCTAGCAACTTTTGCATTCCAACATTTCAATAGTAGGGGTATTTTACTTAATTGAATACTCAAAAATTGTGCAATAGAAAAAATATTGTTCCAACAAGTACGTTGGAACTCTATTAGTGAAGTGGATTCATTATGTATTGTCTTTGTAAGTCCAACTTGTAGTTCCTCACATTTAGAATCAGTGTAGTTATTTTTTCTGGAATTGAACCCTTTTATGAAAAGATCGGCCGATACAACAAGTATAGCATAGTCTATCACAATCTTTATCAGTTTGCTTGGCAGTGACCATATGGTTGCAAGTACCAGCAAGAACCAATGGGTACCATATTTGTATAAATTCCACGGAGGGATTAGGTACCGGTGGTGTGCATCCGAAAGCAACTTGTATTATTCTTTAGAGCCTTATAATATGGGTGCCGTTATTCACGCTTGAAAAATATGAAAAATAAGAGTATTGTTGTTATGGTTCTTAACTTTTATCTATGATCTGCTCATCTCCTGCTTTACATCTAAAGCAGCTAGTGAAGCCAAGGTAAGTGATATTGTGTTCCAGTCTGTAATACTATTTGGGCAATACGGATTCGCAAGAGTTTTACATACCAAGATTTAATAAAGCGTTTTGAAGTTCTTATATCTTTTACTCAAAACATAAAGAAAGTATTTTTGTTTTCAGAACTTGATCCTCAATGGTTAGTATTCAAGCATTAGAGAGAATATCTTTGTTTTGCATAGTAGCCATTTTATTTCTTTTTCTTTTTACAATAGTTCCGTGCCTATATTCGCCAACCAAAAACATGTGTTGGCTTGCCATCCACAAGCCTACAATAGCCTACTTGCCATTGATGGCAACGCATGATCGAATCTAAGATTCTAAATTGGTAAGAACCGATCAGACGCATACAGCAGGGATGGCTTTCAGTTCTAAATCCGGTATCATTGTCTATAGAACGCGAAAACTAATCATAATATAGTTCACCTAGGCTGGCTCCTTAGTAGCTGTCCCAATTCGGATATTCAGGGTTCCACAAACAACCGCGATAGCTACTATCATCCGGAATGTTTGTTTGTTGTTTGTTTGTTATTGTTGGAAGCAATAGCAATTGTAAATTGGAGAAGTGATGCAATGAGATGCTGTGCGATGCTGTGCGATGCTCTGCGATGCTGTGCGTTGGGATAAGATGAGAGAGATCAAATCAGACCAGATGAGATGAGATGAGGTGTGAGGAATTGAAGGGTTCATCGCAGCAGTCACAACTATCAGGAAATTCAGTTAGATTTTCTGTGGAAGCTCCTTTGGTACTGACAGTAAGTAGTACACCCAAACACCATCAGAACTCTTTTGGAGAAGATTTTGGTTGACCAACTTCAGTATTTCCTAATTTGGAAATAATGTTACGTGCGTGAAAATTTTCCCAAAAATCTTTGAAACTTTTCCTTCACGCACTTGGTCAAGCGATTTCGGAAAAAATGTATATAAGCGATGGGTTTCCAAATGTATTAGATTTGTACAACAATATCTCACTTTCAAGAATAAAACCACAACAATACAAGAACCAACAATGGCTGCTGAGTATGTTACATTATTATTCCAATTGATATGATCAAAAAGTTACATCGTTAATTGAAAACATTCCATTTTTTTGTTAGTGTTAATGTCCAAAAACAGTGGTTTTATCTAACCTATTTTAAGAGCATCACTCTTATAGTATTAGTATTGATGTTATAGCAGTGATGTATTCAAAGAAAACAGAGTATTGAAGTTTTTCATGAAATGTTTTCAAAAGAGAGATACTTGTTTTTCTGAAAAGCAAACGAAAACATTGCTAGTTGATTTAATGCACTCTTGCCTTTTTAAAAAAAAGCACCAGGATAATATCTGTATTATCATGCATTAATCTCCAGTATGTCTCCGGTCTTCTCTCTATTCATCGAATGAAAAGTGGTGTTTTTCAGTTCGGTGTGACTTTTAATATCTTGAACTTGTCATTACGACAATAAACGCATAAAAGTGCAATTTTTGCTAACATTTTAAATTTTTCCTTTCCTCGACTATCTCTAACACTTGAAGTGACTTTCGACCTATTCACAACTATTTGAATGATGATGGGTATGAAGGTTGCTTAATGTGTATGGAATGATGTGCGACTTAGGAGGATTTCGTATCTGTATAGAAAGATCCTAAAACCAGAATCCCAATTGAAGAAGGCTAAGTACGACGAAAAGAAGTCCGAAGAATTCTTGAAGGCTAGAGCTGCTCGTAGAGTTGCTAACAAGCAAAAGAGAGCTGCCATCTTGGAAAGAAACGCTGCCCACCAAAAGGAATACGAGGCTGCTGAAAGAGCTGTCATCGATGCCAAGCGTGAGGCTAAGGCTTCTGGTTCTTACTACGTCGAAGCTCAACCAAAGTTGGTCTTCGTTGTCAGAATCAAGGGTATCAACAAGATCCCACCAAAGCCAAGAAAGGTTCTACAATTGTTGAGATTGACTCAAATCAACTCTGGTACTTTCGTCAAGGTCACCAAGGCTACTTCTGAATTGTTGAAGTTGATTGAACCATACGTTGCTTACGGTTACCCATCTTACTCCACTGTTAGACAATTGGTCTACAAGAGAGGTCACGGTAAGATCAACAAGCAAAGAATTGCTTTGTCTGACAACGCTATCGTCGAAGCCAACTTGGGTAAGTTCGGTATCTTGTCCATCGATGACTTGATCCACGAAATCGTCACCGTCGGTCCACACTTCAAGCAAGCTAACAACTTCTTGTGGCCATTCAAGTTGTCTAACCCATCTGGTGGTTGGGGTGTTCCAAGAAAGTTCAAGCACTTTATCCAAGGTGGTGCTTTCGGTAACCGTGAACAATTCATCAACAAGTTGGTTAAGGCCATGAACTAAGTTATGTAGTTGAAAAGCATTAATTATCTTTTTTACTAACAACCTTAATCATATTAAAAATTTTTTGTTCATTTTTTAAACAACTTCGCATCTTTTTTAATTATTACCCCCATTCAGTTCATTTTCCAAATCTCACCAATATTTAATATTATTTGTAATTATTATCGGGACTTATGTATATTATCTTTTAATTAAAGAATCTCATGAAAAACTTCTAACCTTGGCCAACAAACAAAAATAAAGAAGGAGTATAGATTCAACTGGAGTATTAACAGAGACATCATTTATGCTATTATTTTGAATGTAGTGCAGATGCGGTACAATATATATCTTGAGATTGCAAGTGCTTATTTCGCTTCCTCTATTATAATCACATACTACGGTTTTGTTTTGTGTGGGGGGAAATCAAAGTCCAATTGCCCTGCCCACTCTAAAACTGAGACAGAACAATGGGTAATAGTGCTAAATATCTGACACAACTGGTTGGACTGCTTTTAGATTAAATGCAAGACTGTTACTCCAGCTAAGACGTATCCAAATAATATATTGTACCAGTAGCGTACCTATATATACTGGTTAGCAGATAAAATTGAGCGGATACTGGACGCGCCCCTTTTGGTACTTTAGACGTTGACTTGCCACAGTTCTAATAATTGCAACTTATAGTGAACTTTTTAGTAAGCTAGGAAAAACGCAAACATATATACGTCATAAATATGTTTAATGTGAAAGGGGCCCTCAATAGGCTAAGAACTACGTGGAGCAATAGCGAAGAATCAGATCGAGATCCGCGGCATTTAAAGTCTAGCGATGATCTTAGCAATTACACAGGCTCTAGGATGTCTTATGAAGAAACACTTCCGCCTGTTACACTTCTAGGTTATTCTCCAAAGACTAAGAATAGACTCTTGCATCCTGAGATGTGTGATGAACTGCGGCCACTGATGCCTACTAGAATTCAACTCTACACTGAGTGGACATTATTATACAGTTTAGAACAACATGGTGCATCTCTACATTCACTCTATGATAAATTAAGGGAGGATGCAAGCACACCAAGGAGGGTTGGCTATGTCCTGGTGATCAAGGACCGGAAGGATGGTATCTTTGGTGCGTATTCGAATGAACCTTTCCATCCACATGAGCACATGCGATACAGTGGAAATGGGGAATGTTTCCTTTGGAAAATGGAAAGCGTACCAAATAAAATACTTCGCGCAAAAATACGAGAAGATAAAGATGAGGACTTGATCGATGTAAATGATGATGAAGATAAAATTAATAATTCAGGGACAGTTAACGAGTCCTGGAAGCTATGTGCTTACCCATATACTGGTGCCAATGACTTCATGATATATTGTACATCCAAATTTTTATCGCTAGGTGCTGGTGAAGGACATTACGGCCTTTGGTGTGATGATGGCTTAATGAAAGGTGTCACAAACCCAACTCAAACTTACGGTAATGATGTCCTCAGCCGGGAGGGCAGGAAGTTCACCATAATGGGATTGGAAGTCTGGAGAGTCGGCTAGCCCTTTGTACAATACAAAATATAAGGGCAGAACAGATGGCTGATGATATCCGATCCTTAATTTTAACTGCCTCACCAAATTATCAACTAAGTAACGACCATCATTTGTATATTCTTGCATCTAACGATCCTTCAAGTGAATCATTATTTATATATAATACAGCATTGATTGATTAAGATTATTAACAAAACAACAGGCAAAACCATAGTGTTCCAATATCTCACTGATAACAACGTATTATTTTATAGTGTATATATTTTTCTTAGTTTTTTATTTTGGTTATCAATTTGAAGGGACATCTAAGAAAAAAGAGCTTCAAAGGATAAGTGCAGATGCGAATCGAATTCCGATTAATAAGATTAAGATACACGCATTTCACAAGACTCTTTGGCAATACCAACTAATTACTTACATCTTTGCTAATAATAACGAAGAATTGGTATTTAATTTTCAATTAGAAGAGAAGGCCAATTAATTGTCTTTTGTGCAAAAGCAACAGGAGATAGAATAGCCAATGACGTCCTTATATGCACCTTCTAGCGAAGATGTTAAGCAAAGACTAAGGCCGTTTGGGTTCTTCTTTGAGAAGTCCTTGAAAGATCTCATTAAAGGTATTCGTAACAATAACGAAACACCTGAGAAGCTAGAGCAATATTTCACTGAGGTACTGAGTGAGTGTCGGAATGAGACTACTTCCCCTGATATGATACTCAAGACCAATGCTGTTTTGAAGCTAGCATATCTGGAGATGTACGGATTTGATATGTCCTGGGCAAATTTTCAGGTCTTGGAAGTCATGAGCAGTAATAAACTCCAACAGAAGAGAGTAGGTTACTTGGCAGCCTCACAATGTTTTCATGAGGATACTGATGTGCTGATGTTAGCAACTAACCTCTTAAGAAAGGACTTGAAATACTCTGGTACCAATGACACAGTGAAAGTTGGGATTGCACTAAGTGGCTTGTCTTCAATGATAACACCAGCTCTAGCTGCAGATATTGTGGATGATCTATTCACCATGCTATCCAGCTCGAAAGCATATATTAGAAAGAAGGCTGTAACAGCATTATTCAAAGTATTCTTGGAGTACCCGCAGGCATTACGTGACAATTTTGACAAATTTGCGAGGATGATCGAAGATGAGGATTTATCTGTTATTTCTGCAACAGTGAGTGTAATTTGTGAGCTGTCAAAGAAAAAGCCAGAACCATTTGTGATACTTTCACCGCTACTATATGATTTACTAACAACAATTGACAATAATTGGATAATAATACGATTACTAAAACTATTCAAGAATCTGTCCCAAGTAGAAGAAAAATTAAGACCTAAATTGCTTCCTAAAATTCTTGAATTAATGGATTCCACAAGCGCTACTTCAGTTCTATATGAATCAATAAACTGTATAGTTAGAGGAAACATGCTAGAAAATGATGATTATAGTACTGCAAGAGCATGTTTAGAACCATTGCATAGATTCTGTGAGTCTACAGATCCTAACTTAAGGTATATTAGTTGTACGCTATTCTATCGAATCGGAAAGATCAACCCGTATTTTTTAGTCGAGTATTCTGAGCTAATCATCAAATTACTAACAGATGTTGATATCTCGATTAGATCAAAAGCGTTGGAACTTCTAGAGGGTATTATAAATGAAGATAATATTAGGCTTATAACTACAATTTTGATGAGACAATTTGTTGATGAAGAAACGGTCAGTGTTAGTAGTGGAAGCTCATTACTTAACTCAATCATTGAGGTAAAAATAGTTATTCCAGAGGCATATAAGGTTAAGATAATTAAGACTATACTTAAGGCATGTGCGGCTGATAACTACAAAAATATACCTGACTTTGAGTGGTATAATGCAGTTCTGAAAGATTTGACCATTGTTTCACAAGATATGGCTAACAAAAAACTCGGAGAAACGATAGGAGAAAACCTGAGGGATATTCTTGTGAGGGTTCCTGATGTGCGCGATATTACAATTTCCAATATCATTGATATATTGTTCATTCCTGACATCGAGCAACAATTAGGTTCTGTTTTGAGAGAGTCTATTTGGTGTATAGGTGAATTTGCTTCTTATATTGAGAACAGTGATGACTTAATTCGTTTGCTTGTGCAGCGTGGAAAATTTTATAGTTCCGAACTGAAGCCCATTTTGATTCAGTCCGTGGTTAAAATATTTGCTTCTTGGGTAAAGAGCAATAATAGCACTACCATTTCGGAAGAAATTTTGACCGAGATACTTCATCTGTTAATAGCATTTTTGCAAGACTGTTGTAACTCTGGCGATTTTGATGTGCAAGAAAGGGCATTTGAATTTCTAGAACTTCTGAAGATTTGTGATGAATCTCGATCTTTAACGGAAGAGAAAATCACACCCTTGATGAGTCAAGTTTTGCCTGGGCTTTTCTCTGACTACGAACTTAACCCAATAGCTGTTGGTTCACAAAAACTAATTGAAATAGAACCAAGCATCGATCTGCAAACTCCATTCTTGAGTGATATGGACTGGACAATCTTAAAGCAACAATATTCTTTATCAGAATCTGAAAGTATAAATAGTGACAACACTTCCCTGCAAGAGAGTGATCATGAGGTCGATAATGAATCCGGTGAATATATTTCAGAAACAGATAGGCATCAAGTCCATGAGGGAAGCTTTTCAGAGGGCATTGTAGAAAATAATAACGAAGGAAATCCATTTTACCTCGGGAAAAGCGGTGACATTGGTATCAAAAGTAACACAGGAGCAGATGATCTTGATACCTCTTCTGGCCATATTCCAATAGCAGTTGGTATAACGATGGAGTCAGAAAGTAAAATGAAGAAAGCAAAGAAAAAGAAAAAGAAGGTTACTATATTGTCGGATGAAGTTGTCGGACAACCACAAAATGCAATACCTATAAAAGTAAAGCGTCCAATGAATATAGAGACCTCCAAAAGTAAAATCAACTTGAAAAAACAGACTAAGTTGGATTTATTTGATTTCGACAAAGGAACAGAAGAGTCCCATATGGAATTAAATCCAAATGAGTATGGTGATGATGAGGTTGGTCAAGAGGAATTGGAGAAACTGCGTGAAAAATTTGGCTCTCATTCGATAGAAAACTCTGCGGCTATTGGAAATGATGACGAAGTTGTTACTATAAAGAAGAAGAAGAAGAAGAAGAAGAAAACACGTCAAAAGGATGACAACTTGGATAAGAAGAAAGATAAGAAAGAGAGCAGCACACAAATAATAAGCGAGGATTCTGAGAACGTTCTCTGATTCAATAGTAGTGTCAATGCTGTTATGAAAATCATCTCCATGAAAAGTGCCAATTGTTCCCATATAGATGGTATTTAAGAGTTATTTCTCGGTAAATAAATATAGATTGTAAATCATTGCATGTATTTACTGGTATGTTATGATTGTAATTGAGCACAGATCAAATCTTTTTGATAATTACAGGCATTTTTCACTTAGATTAGAGGCTATTTTTGTTCAGTGGGCAAAGAAAAAAGGCGATGCGTGCAAAAAGAATATAAAGAAGTCCAATTCAAAATACTGTCCAAAACCAATGTATTTTGATATGAATAGCATTAGCAAAGGTGTATTCATATGTCTATAAGTTTGAAAGTTAAGGCATTTGATGTCTCAATACGCGATACTGAAAGGCAAACGCTGTGGTTTCGTGCCGTATACTATCTGTCAACCATTAGTGAAGAGATCTGTTTAACTATTTCTGACTCATTCATAATTGCCTCGGCTGTTAACAGTGCGTATACAAGCTCATGTAAGGTAACCTTTGAGAGAAAGTTTTTTGATAGTTTTGAATATAATCCACATGAAATTGTCTTTGGAGAATCAGGTTTACAGGTAGCTAAAGATGCCATCGGTGAGTCCAAGAAACTATACTCGTTGTTGATCAACGGAAAGCATTTGACGACTATATCCAAGGTCTCTTCAGACAGCGGACCGGTGAATGAATTTAAGATTGCAATTGATAATACTATATCATGTCCGGAAGCATTGGCAAACCGTCTTTTGGTTTCTATCGAAATGGAGTCATTGGTTCAGAAGGAATATAGTCCACAGTTTACGCCAACACAGTATAACCCGATTTTAGTTGATTTAAAATATAAAAGAAAATTTCTAGATGTATTCGGAACCACAGAGACGCGGTCTACATCTAATTCTCCCATTGATCCTAAGCTTCGGGAGATTTGTAGGAATATAGAACAAGAGTTATCAAAAGAGTTATTCACAGATGCTATAACAAGTGAAAATCGTGACCGTAATGCAATGATGGAAGAAATAAACTACATTTGTTGTAATCAATCTTTACTAAGAAATTTTGTTGATAATTGTAACACATCGCTAACTGATGAGATCCAACTTCAACTAGATACGCGAAGACTGATCCTAACGGCTTTCACAAAAGCCATATATGGGAAGGGCAATGATATACTGAAAAGTGCTATATCAATGAGTAATACTATTGCCCTCACTACACTTGAACATTGTTCAATATTTTGGGTTGAGGATAAGGAGATGTCAGGCAGAAAACCTATGGCCAAGACGATTGTATTCAAGTCTAAAGAGTTCAAGAATTTTGTTGCGATGAATACATCCTCAAGACAGCACGATTATTCGACAGGGTGTATCAATATATGGTTTTGTAATCCCGGCGATCCAATTCTGATGGAACATAAGAAAGGTAATGTTAAATTTGAACTGCTTCAGGTAACGGACTCGTATTCACAAGATAATTTACCTAAGGTCATTGCAGAAGGCATTAACACTAACAGTGAATCTCCAAACAAGTACTCGGTTTCACCCTTGCGAATGAGTGCCATAAAGTCAACTTCTAATATGAATATCAAGAAGGAACCACGAAACACTCCTTTAAGTAAAGTTTATAACATGTCTTCCGGTTATAAGGACATGTCTGATGGGAAGCCAAGTCCTACCAGGAGGTTATTTGTTGCTGATGATGATATGTCAGAAGGAGAGCTTCAATCAGAGAACCAATCTGTAATTGAAAGAAACAGCAAAGAAACAGCTTTCAATGTCATTCCAGTTCACGGTTTCTCAAACAGTCACCTTGATAAGGATGTTGGGATTGCGTTAAATGAGAGAACAGAAGCTACCAGAAATGCAACAATAATTGGATGGGGCTCGAATACAGACATGTCAGAGGTAACTACAAACAATGCTAATTCAGGGATAGATTTGTTTAAGAAGGAGAAACGTAAAATATATGAGCAAGAGGGTAGTCAAAGTAAAAAAGCTAAAGGAGAATCCCAATTTGGACCTACACAAACGGAACTACCTAAAGGTTTACTGGATTAATACTATTGTATTGTTATTTGGTACTGACTCTGGCGTATTATTTTTTTCAATGAAGGTTATAATGTTGAGTGGCCTTCCATGCACGACAGCCCTATTTATTTTTAGTCACTGTCTTTTTTCGTGGTGTTTCCAACTGGATCGTCTCATCTCATCGCAAATTTTAAGTTTTGAAAAAGTGAAAAAAGTCTACATTTAAAGTATGTGGTATGTGAGAATCAATGAAGTGTACAAGACTATCGGTCCGAAATAAATTAAAGACTATCTTAGTTTGTTCAAGTGTATCGATTATGAATTACGACGATGAAGATGATGATTCTTATGATCCATATAATGCTCTTCCCAAGCCAACCTTCAGTGGGGTGATTGGTGATGATACGGCTCATGTCAATAAGAAACCTAGAATACAGGAAAACTATGCACCTATTCAAAATATTTCCAACACATATGCATACAATACAGGAAATATGATGATGACTGGTTACCCATACCCTCCTGTCTATCAACAACCTCAAGGTGTTTATATGGCAACAAATAATCAATGGGATAACCGGTATCCCATGACATGGCAGCAATATATGCCAGCTCAGAGTAATAGCATATCTATGCATACACCAGATATTAATTACACCAATTACCACACACCACAACCCGTTGCTCCTTATATATCTGAAAATTCTAGAGGCTTTTTGGAAAGGCAGGACCCTGACAAAACTAGTACATCGAATTCGATTGTGAAGTCCGAGGACCTTGTAAGAGGTAAAAATACAAGTGAAATTCCTGATAAGCATAAACCAGTAAAACTTGCAAATAACAAGGATAGAGACAAGACAGGCAACAAGGATGATGATGATGATGAACTCAGTATCCCGAAGTCTGAAGAAGGAGCCAAGGTTCTTATTCCAGGTACATCAATATCTTTAGAAACAGAAGAGGATATTAAAAAATGGAAAGATGAAAGACGAAAGATGTGGTTACTTCGTATATCTAATAACAAGAAAGAGCATATGGAGAAGATGGGCTATAAAGACGAAGATCTTAAGAAAGAGACTAATGTATTGAAAGAAT
The DNA here is from genome assembly GCF_010111755.1 of Nakaseomyces glabratus. Lineage (NCBI taxonomy): Eukaryota > Fungi > Ascomycota > Saccharomycetes > Saccharomycetales > Saccharomycetaceae > Nakaseomyces > Nakaseomyces glabratus. Next base: position 894,683 of record NC_088957.1, read on the forward strand.
CCCGGAAGGATAAAAATTTTATTAAAAATATACAGTCTCAAATATCGAGAGCTAACCCTAACGTAAATTTGAATACAAGATTAGTTCAGAGAGGAATGGCGGAAGAGAATGCGAAGCTATTGGATTTCATTGTTGAACTTGGGGAATGTGGTTTTCTAGAATATGAGCTAACTGAAGAGGAGAAAGAAAAATTGTTTGGTGGATATTCTAATAATTTTAGCAATAATAGAAAGAACTATCATGGCCGTAGGAATAATAACAATTCAAATGAGAAGCGTGAATATAATGGTGCTAGCAGGTATAATAACGGTAAGAACAGTACAGTGGTTCAAGATGTTTCAGGTAAGCAAGAGAACAACTAGCTGATGTTTTCTGATATTATTTTGGAGATCATTGAAGTTATCGCTGCTCCTAGAAATGACCCAACTAGCATTCCTTCAAAATATCTAGATTTTTGCGGTCTGATTCTTTTATCAGTCTTATTCTTTTGGAATTTTTTCTTTGTGATACTCGGTAATAGAAATTTGACTTTGCGATTATTAGAGCCTGTCTGTTTTGAGATTCCCATTCGATTGTTCAAAATAGAATTTGCATTTGAAATGACTTTTATATTTTTACGATGCGGCACTTTACTTTTTCTCTTTCCGTAAGTTTTTGTTGGTTTCTCTGTCACTGCTTCATTTTGACCAGGCATTGACCTACTTCAGCTTTGAAATAAAAAATTGCATATGCCAACTAAATACAAAGCTATTCCAATACAGCATTATTTAATATATTTAAATAGAAAAATTAATGAAATAAGAAAATATCAATGAATATGAACTAGTATATGGGTAAGTACTACCTGTATTATTAATAAGAGTGAGTTTCATGATGAGACATATGCATTACAATTTACGAAGTTGGGCCATATTATAGACATTATATGCAATTTCCCTTTAGCTAACCACACAATCACTGGATTTTTTGTTAGATGCATTAGCATTCATGGAATTGTGCTTCTTGTTATTTTTTCTGGAATGATGGGAGTGCGTATGTTTATATGTTGCATTTGATGGTGTTTGATGGTGATTTGTGCCTCTTTTGTCCGTCTTTGTTTTAGGAATGGTTGATTTCTTGGGAAGTTGTTTTTTATCTGCTTCTTGTATAGCTTCATTTTCTTCTAGTTGTAATTGCTGGGCCAACTGCGCATCTTTATCAACTTGCTCCACTCTTTCTTTTCTCTCAGTAGCTTCCATTGTGGTGTACGCAGTATCATTCAATTCTGTCTCTTCAAAGATGCCATCAAAGAAAATGTCGTTAGAACCATCGATTGAACCCATGTACTCCCAAACAATATTATTACATGACCGAAATCCTAGGTCAGTTACCAGTGCGTATGTGTTTCCGTTATGTTTAGTGATAGTTGCAAAATGATCATTTCGGAACAGTACGGCATAATTGCCTTCTTTCATAGTAGTATTTATGTTGTTTAGACCATTTGGGGTTAATTGTGTAGACGAATCGTTTAGAAATTGTTCGATCAAGTTGGCTTCCGCCAGAATATTATCATCCTGTGGGTTGCCACTGCCTGGAGTCTCTCGGTCTCTGATGTCGACGGCCTGCGTCAGTAATTGTTGACTTTCCTCATAAGTATACTTTTGTACTTTGTCATCGCTGGATATCCAGCCATGGATGATATCAATATCGAATAGTTTGAATACAGAGAGCTCTTTCGTGTCTTCAAAAGTGCCATCGAACCTAGGGTTGATGTTCAAACCGGTGTGCAACTGGGGCAATAGGGACAGGAGCACAGAGAGTTCTTCATCCTTGGGGTTGGTAGCTATGGCGATGTCGGCCAGCACTGTTAGCAGCTGGTCGAGGTCTACTTTCTTCGGCTGGACGAGCTCAAGCAGCTCGCTATGTTCGTGGTGAGAAGAGAGCAAAAGGACGTTGGTCAACGCAACCAGGGCGCAGGGACCGTTCTCATTCTGCATGAGAATAGAACGGTCATTGCCATCCACGCGTATGCGCTTAGTAGCAAAGTTCATAGTATTATGGGGGAGCGATGATGTATTTAATTTATATGTATTCTGTTATCTAGGGCATCGCAATAGGCTACTCTCTTTTTTTTTTTTCAATCTGCTATATGCGATGAGCTTTGCTAGGAAAATTCAGAATTAAGAAACGTTAACATTTAGTTGTGTGTGTGTGTGTGTATAATACATATATAAGTCAATAGAAAATAAATACTTTGAGCATTAAGGTGTATAAATAGCTTTTGGTTCAATTAGAGGGGAAGTCTCATTATTTTTTGTAGTCCAAAAAAAAATCATAAAGGAATATATAATCGTAGTCTGTGGTGTAGTTTTTGTATGTGCATGTGTACATCAAACGACCTATTTGTGGATCTGGTCTATAATCTTTTGATCCACGTCTTTCTTCTTCTCGTCAGAGGGTGAGTCCAGGTCCAGCGTATGTGCTGGACAAGGCAGGAAAGAGCCGATAGCTACCGAGGAGAAAGCCACCAGAAATGTAGAGAAGTACAGGTTATTCATTAGTTTGTTCCGAGCAACCGCACGCATCTTTTGTTTGTTTGTTTGTTTTTTTCAGTGTATATATTGATAAAAGTGTAGGGTTGGTGAGGGTATAATGGTCAGCGCTACTTATTTGAACATCTTTACAAACTTGAAGTATCAAGGAACCAAGAATATATAATGGATTCCATCAGTGAAAAGTTTCTACTTGCCTCGAGGATTAGTAAAAGCAAAGAGCAGGGACCACGCCTTATTGGTTCAACGGCCATTGTGCGAGTGTTCCACTGGGGCTACGGGGAGTACCCGTCCAAGTGAAAATCGGTCAGAGAGGAGAGTACAGAAGGATGGTAAGTCACAACCAATTAGAGAGAAGCTGGTCGAAGAAAAAGTGGGATGAATCACTTCCCATTCAGGAGATTTCATTGGTACCCTTGCTTTGCTATTAAGAGGAGAAAATAGAGCACAGAAACATCCGCAGGGAGGAAGGGGGGAAGAAATGTGGGGGCGGGGCTACCGGAAAACAAAGCAGAGGGACAAAGTCAATAGTCACGTGCCAGGGAGTCATCAATTTTCAATCAGTTTTCACGTCGGTGTTATCGGTGAAGTTCTTTGTACTCTTTGTGAGTAGTTTCGTATCAAAAACCATAAGCATGTATCGTCAACTACGTGTTTGATATCGTGATTTGTGGCAATCACTAAAGACGGGCTGCTCGGTTGGCTATGTTACCAGAAACTTGCACTTATACTGTATATATCTCGAGCAGATTTCAAAGTTTAACTCTAACTTAACTCTGAAAATTGAGTTTGTGAGAGGCAAATCGCCTGGCATAGTTATCGCAAATATATAGAATATTATTAACCCACTGATGTCACAATGCGTATAGGTATGTATTACATAAACACATATATTTGCTCGTTTTCTGACTCGTAATCTTGAATCGCCCACATCTTACTTTATCTCTTACCACCTGCCCCCCCATAGGGTGACTCCGAATTACAAAGTGCTGGAGCTGAGAAATGAGCAAATTTAGAGAAGTAAGACAGACTTCCAAGTCAGCAGTATCACACAAGCAAATTCGTGCAAAACAATGGGATTCGTGGAGATAGGTGTTAGGCGATAGGAGAATGGCGGTGATAAACCGCTATAAAAAGAACGGAAAAACTTTATGGCGCGGCCGGTAACGAGCTGTTTTGGTGTTTTCAAAAAAAAAAAAAGAAATTATTTTTTCCGTTCAGCTAACTCCCCCAGAACTCTCTCAATGGCCAGGACTTTACGTTAGGATATAGTGGTTACGGCCGGTGTGGGAATATGCAGTCCGAATCTTGTAGAGGGGTGGTGGGGGGGTGAAAGCTAGTTGCCTAACACTAGTTGTGTAAATCAAGTGCTATAAGACAAAGGTCTGCCCGAACGGCTCTGTGCATTATTTGGTAATGTTCTCCAAAAACAAAATTGGACCCTTTCTAAGATGCATAATTGCATTGTAATTAGCAAATATTGCCAAATGGAAAAATTTGTTAAACCGTAAAACTGCAAAACCGTATCTGCAAATGCTAATCTAAACATATTTGCTCATCGCATCAATGGCATTAGGGTGTACCCGCGTGGTTATATCAATCTGTCTACCAGTATGCCACTATTTTTATACAAAAAAAAGAAGTAAAATAGTAAAAGTATAAAGTATAAATATACCTGTCGTCTGTTGCATATTACTTCACAACTAACCCTTTTCCTACAGAATATCAACAATCACAACTGATAACAACAAAAATGGTATCTGAAGCTGATACAGAGGCTCAATATAACGGTTCTGATCGTCTAAGGCCTGCGGCTTTCGAGGCGAGTGCATCCGATGCCCTCTCAAGGGTGATGACTGAGACTTACTCAATGGAAGTCCGTCAAGGGCAGGAAGAAGCTGAAAACCAAGCTGCAGCACATAACAGTGAGAAGCAGGAGGTTGTATTTTCGAGCAGGGACTCGAACTCTTCAAACTCTTCGTCACACCAAAAGGGCTCTTACTCGGACACACAGGGGAGTCATACTGCCGGGTTCTTCCACAAGTGTGTACACTTACTAAAGAATATACTTAACCCCAAATTAGAGTCACATAAGTCTGTACTCGCTTTCCAATTCTGCTTCACAAACGTCCTGCTAGCAACTGTATGTCTATCCATCATCTGTATCTATTGGGGTGCAGCCTATAGGACGGAACATTATTTGTTCAAAGTTAACATCCTGTCTGTGATCCAAGACCAGGACTATAACAACATTCAATCAATGGCAAGCACACTCCCTGCTCTGATAGATCAAACACCAGGGACATGGCATCTATATAACAGATCAAGTTTTGTGGAAAAATATGGCATTGAGAACACTTCAGAGGCCGTTGATAAAAAAATAACCGATCTAATTTTCGAGGAAAAGTATTGGATGTCTTTAAATGTTAAAACAGGTGCAACCGAAGCACTATACAACTCCTTGACTGATAACACAGCTCCAGCGTTCAATTCAAGCGCCTATTTTGAATGCATGTTTGAAAGTGGAAGGGACCCAACAAACTTGAAATCCGCTATATTACCAATTATGCAACAATTGCAAGCGGCATATGTCCAGTATTATACTTCAACTTACCTACCATCGATGTTGAGAAATGTAAGTGCAACTATAAACTCTATCGGTGACGTTAATCCATTGAGTCTGGCCAACTCAGGTAACTTTGAGTTCAATTACATCGACTATAGGCCCTTTTTTGACCGTGTTCTATTGGCACCATTACAAGTCGGGTTAATCTTCACATTAATTTTGACTGTTGTACAACTGTCACTATATGGTCCAATGCATGCCAAGATGGTAAGAGTTTTCAAGCCTAAGCACTTTTTGCTATACAGATATGGTCTATCGTGGTCAACATATTTTATTTTATCCCTATTTTTTTGCACTGTATCAGCAATTTACCAAATTGATTTTACACTAGCGTTCGGAAGGGGTGGTTTTGTCATTTATTGGATTACCACATTCTATGTCATGTTGGCCATCGGTGCTACTAATGAGAACGTCATTAGTTTGATCGTAGCATATTGTCCACAGTACATGCCAATCTGGTTGATCAGCTGGATTATATTAAATATTTCGCCTTCATTCTATCCAATGGTTCTTAATAACCAATTTTACCGCTACGGTTATGCCATGCCTTTGCACAACGCTGTTGACATCTACCGTGTAATCTTTTTGGATTTGAGCCGTAACAAGTTGGGTAGAAACTATGGTATTTTGACAGCTTGGGTTGCAGTAACCCATATTATATTCCCATTCGTCATGAAGATTGCTGGTACCAAGATGAAATCGAACGCAATGAAGCAGGCGCAGGCTACAATTGCTGCATATGAAGCCAAAAAAAATCAAAGTTAGTGGTGACTTTGAACTGCTAATTTTTCAATAACAGGCATGTCTCTCTTGAGCTTTTCACAACTGCTTTCATATTGAATCGTAATCTTTATAATTTACAAATCCAATGATTCAATCTGAAAAGGACTCTATAAATTCAATAATCTGCATTCTATTTTACTTTATTTCAAAATAGCTAATTAATTAAATCTCGGATAGAAATTTTAATATTAAACAAACATTTCACTTAAGTAGCTTCAACTCTATGGCTTCTTTCTGAAGGCTATATATATATATTCTCTTTATGAGTGAAGCTAACGATTATTGCTGTAAATTACCCGGCATCTATAAACACGACTTTCGGATCAGCACAATTTAGCTAACTCGCGTTATTGTGGATCACGCGATGAGCTGAACAGTGAGAATATAGTGTCAAAATGAAGAGTGGCTCACTACAATATAGTCCTGGGTGATACTTTCAGGATCTTAACCGGATCTCATCAATTTGCCCTATTTGTCTTTCACCTAACACATACGCACACTAACGATTGTTGAGAAACAAAAGAAAGGGAAGCACAGAGTTTATTGTTATAAACGCATCGGAATAATACTACTCCAAGAAATAGTTCTGATCAAGTAAACCAGGCCACTACTTGAAGTTGATAATAGTCGAGCGCCATGGATGAAAGCCAGGTTGAAAGGAAGAAATCTTATAGGTGGGTGAGTGCTTCTCAAGCTACGTATGATGGTGCTGGATGGGATAGTAGTAGTGAAAGTGAGACAGAAACAAGGTCACAACCGAAACTTGGAAAATTAGATGAAAGTCTGCCATCTCTACCTAAACTAAACTATGATAATACAGATGTAAGCCAATACAAAGAAGAAGATGATGAAGACACAGACAACCGCACTGAGAAGGCTGGCGAAATAGGAGCTGGCACACTACATTCCAATAGTGAGATCCAGAATGATGTAATAGTCGAAGATGACCCTGTAATAAAACAGACACCTGACATGATAGATAAAGATACCCTTTTAACTAGTCCAACGGCGCACAAGGAGTCCAGTCCATCCCCTAACGGGTCGAGACATACTTTCTCTAGGCGGCCCCTACCAAATAGAGCAGTAAATGAACATTTAGATGATTTGATGCTTGAGATTTCAAAAGAATTGACACCCAAACCTGAACAAGAGGCAGTATTTGGAAACCATTCTCCACGGAAAGATATTGATTCTGATTTACCTAACGGGAAGGAAGATCAGAAACTAAATGGTAGTAGGTTAGGTCTTTTAAATGAATCAATTGATAATGAATCAGATATGCCAAGTGTTGATGAGACGAGAAGTAAGGACGTTGATGAAAATGGAGAAAAAGATAGAGAAGATAGATTTGACTACTATGATGACGATAGTGAGTTTTCAATTGATAGTGAAATTAAGCAGGCTCAAAAGGCGTCATTAGAGGAACTGCAATCAGAATTTGACTCCGATCCACAGACCTCAAATATTGCCAAAAGTTTAGAGGGCATGAATTTGGAACATGACGCTGAAGAAGAATCGGTCAAAACTAACAGAGACTCCAACGTCTCTGATCTGCAAAAAGATCAAAGAGAAATTAATGAATCAAATATAGAAAACTCAGACAATGACTCTCTAGAACTACCATTGACAGAGAGTTCAAGTGATGAGTTAGAAAGCGCTGATCATGGAGATGCGTTGTCTTTTACAGAATCTATTCAATATGACCAATCAGATGGAGATTCAGAGCCTAATCAAGGTGATGACGCAAGTCTAGTTAGTAACAGAGTGCAGCAAAACAATGTGAATACTGATGCAGAAAGTGCGGACGATATTGCGAAAGATAAAATGGACGACCATGCTTCTGGAATGGATTTTGAAGAGGATGAAGTCCTAAATTCAACATTGACCGATGGTGATGTACATGTGCATAAGTCTGGATACTTCAAAAAACTTGTGGCTGAAGAGTTAGGAGACAAAAAATTAGATGATGGTAAATCTTTGAATAATGTAGCAAGCACTCAAACCGCATCCACTGAAGATAAGGTCGCTTCTGACACAGAAGATGTTCAAGAAAGTAAGGCCGACAATGATGATACTAAAAATGATGCACATGTTAGCTCAAATAGAAGTTCAGTGACATCTGAGGAATGGAGGCCTGACACAGATGCCTTAAGGGATGGGTTCATGCAGAAAACTGGGGATAACCCCCCACCAGGTTTTGTACGCGATGAAAAAGGTGAATTAGTAGATTTGACGCCTGCTAGCATGAAACCAAGAGTCGTGTCTACTTATTCTGAAATTGAGAGTACGTGGAATGCGTTTCCATCTGAAGACGCTGATGATTTGGAAACGATAAGAGATACCAAGACATTGTATGATAATAGTACGCTATATAATGTTCCTGGTATTATGACGAATAATGACGCTTTACCGCCACTTCCTGAAGATGCGTCTTTATATAGGGATAGCAATCAAAGTGATGCAGTTGGCAGCCAAGATAGGGCAAGAGCAGCATCTGTTACTAGGAAGGTATCCAAAGAAGGAGTTAACATTGCTCAACCAACTAGTCAAGAGATTAATAAACTATCTGAACAGAATACTATGCCTACTCGTGATCTAAACAAAATAATATCGAGTAATTCAACACATGCCATAAAGTTGGAAAATTTGAGGGACTACCGAAACACATTGGATAATTTCGATTCAGGATTGCAAACTTGGATTGCATATACATTAAAGTCCTCTTCAAAAACAGATCGTGATTTTATATTCCAGGAATACAAAAGCAACAGCCATGTCAGAGAGGCGTATGCAAATGCAGATGATTTGAGTAGAAAGAATACTGTCATAAATACTGTGACAAATGTTAATCAAAATGTCAACCATCTACGTAAGAAGGTGCTACAGCATTCTCTGAAACCAAAAACTCTTTTCTCCTCTATAAGTAAGAAGAAGTTATAGTACTTATGTAGAAGTTTATAGTTGAAAATCTCTTTGCATATATTCATCGCATCAGGACATTAACATTCTATCATACTATTTCACTTTTGATATAAATGGAAATCTGATTGGCTAACGTTATGTCAGTCAAAGTGTTGTCGTTATATATGTAATAGTTGTTAATTGAGTGTAAATAGTTAGTATATAATCTATTGTTTAGATGCATTAGCCACTCTTTTTTCTGCATGAGCCCGGATTTCCTGCTCCATAAGATCTCTGATTCTATGTGCACCAGCTATACCAATAGCTAAAACGTTTTCAATTCTATCCAGCGGTATTTTATCTTCTATTTGTAGCAAGGAAAGTTTCTCAGATTTACCAACCACACCCAGTGTGACTGCACTCATCGCATTTTCTTCCAGGGAATTGATATCCAATAATGGCGTGGTGTCGTACAAACCCACAGAAATGCCGCTTACATAGTCATACATTGCTATACCAGCATCAATTAAAGCCAATGATATACCGTTCAAAAGTGTACCCATTATTCCTCCGTCCTGTTGTAATACGTGTATTTCGATATCTATAAGAGTTCTTGGATACACATGTAGCATGACATTTTTCTCAAATGTTCGCACCAGAGCTGTTTGCATCTCGAGAACTCTTCTTTCATTTTTATGACTACTTTTACTTCTTTCAAACTTTGAAAACTTGGTTATATTCACTGTGACTTTCAATATCGCCTTTTGGATATCCATTTGAGATTTTAATGTGGGCTCCTTGGGACCCTTCACTAGCGTTATAACTTTGTTATTACCTTGTTCCAAATATGAAGAACCGTCTGCGGCATGTGGGTGCGTATTGATGGCACTCTCGAATCGACGCAATTCATTCCATCTTCTACCGTCTAAACGCAAGCCTTCTGGGGAATATATCTCAACTCTCGACATATTGAATAGCTAAATCTTTCTCTAAGCCCAGGTCACTGTACTGATGGCCTTCCACTTACCAAAAATTCTACGCAATAGCTGGGGTCAATCAGATTTGTTCTTATAACTTTTGTTTCCACGTCTTATTATTGTTAGTAGCTCATCGATTTTTCAGAATTTCAAATTTCAAATTTTTTTTCAGAAGCGATGGGCTAAACACTGCAAAGACCCCAAGGGAATGCAGAAGATAAGTTGAAATGCACTACTTCATTCATAAGTGCAATTATTTGGCATATTGGCCATTACAATTGGCTTAGTATAATAAGATCGCCAGATTCAGGTTTTATCTTAGAGTTACTTTTTGGGAGCAATGCAAGGCGAAGGTTATTACCTAGGGCTGGATTTATCTACGCAGCAATTGAAATGCCTTGCTATCGATGGTGATATGCAGATCAAGCACACCGAAGTTGTGGACTTTGACAGGGATCTTCCACATTACAACACGCATAAAGGTGTATATAGCCACGGTGATGTAGTTGAATGTCCCGTTGGAATGTGGTTAGAGGCCATCGACCTGGTGTTCGAGAAATATAAGGGTGCAGGTTTTGACCTGAGTCAGGTGAAGGCTATTAGTGGTTCTTGTCAACAGCATGGATCTGTGTATTGGAAAACCGGGGCTGGTGACTTATTAAAGCATCTTAATGATGCCAATGGAAACCTGGTGGACCAATTGTACCCGGATGGATTCTCTAGAAAGACTGCTCCAAACTGGCAGGACCACAGCACTGGTAAGCAATGTACGCAAATTGAGAAAAAAGCAGGTGGTCCTGAGAAACTTGCTGAAATAACCGGATCCAGAGCCCATTTTAGGTTTACTGGTCCTCAGATAATGAAAATTGCTGAGAATGAGGAGGATAATTACAAAAATACGGAAACCATCTCTTTGGTCTCAAGTTTTTTGACCTCTATATTATGCGCTAAACTTGTTCCTATAGAAGAAGCGGATGCATGTGGAATGAATATTTATGATATAAAAGCCAAAAGATACGATGATTCTTTGTTGGATGTGATTTCAGGCAAATTTGGTAAGGAAGACCTACTAAAGAAGCTAAGTGGTTCTGTTACAAAATGTAACTCTCCACAATTGATGGGAAACATTGCCAATTATTTTGTATCCAAATATGGATTCGATAGCGAATGTGCCATTTATCCATTTACTGGTGATAATTTGGCAACTATTTGTTCTCTACCGCTAGAGAAGAATGATATCTTGGTGTCTTTAGGGACAAGCACTACTATTCTAATGGTTACTGACCAGTATCATCCCTCTCCTAATTATCATCTATTTACCCACCCAGCAATTGCCAATTGTTACATGGCAATGATATGCTATTGCAATGGATCTCTTGCTAGAGAGAAAGTAAGAGATAGTTTAAATGAAAATCAAAGTACTAGCTGGACTAACTTTGATGAGGCTGTTCTTGATGAAAGTCTTGATACATCTGGTGAGTTGGCTGTGTATTTCCCATTGGGTGAGATTGTTCCTAGTGTTGATGCAATCACTAAGAGGGTGTTGTATGACCCAAAGAATTGTGAAATTGTCAAGTACGTAGATAAATTCGACAATAATCGCCACGATGCTAAGATTATAGTGGAATCACAGGCTTTGAGTGCTAGGGTTAGAGTTGCTCCACTTTTAAGTGGAACTGTTGATGAATCAAATGATGAAAAATCGGAGACCATGGTTCATTTCGATTACGATAGTATGAAATTCTCTGAGTACTCGTCTAAGCGACCAAACCGAGTGTATTTTGTTGGTGGTGCATCAAAGAATGATGCCATTGTTAAGAAGTTTTCTGAAGTTCTAGGGGCTAAAAATGGTAATTTCAGACTTGAGACACCAAATTCTTGTGCTTTGGGAGGTTGTTTCAAAGCGTTGTGGTCGGATCTATGGAAAAAAAAGAAGATAGATGAGAAGGTTACTTTTGATTCCTTTTTAAACCGCTATTTCCCCACTGATGAATTAGAAGAAATAAAGGTAGATGATATCACAAAGAAATGGGAAGCTTACAAAGACAAGATTATACCATTGAGCAAATTAGAAGAAGAGTTAAAGTAATTTCTAGAAGTCCCCTACTTTCATCTTTATTGAATCCTCCTGAAAGTACAAGGGTTTTAAAAGTAATTATTAAATGTAGGTTTTCTATAATGTAAATAGATGAAAATAGTTTTATTAGATATTCGAACTTAATTGCTCATGCAGCCCAAGACTTCACTAAACATTATCCCAATTCAATACATTCATTTGAACAGTTTCTGATATGGACTCTTATATCGTCTTGTAAGATGTGAGGGGTCCCCGTTGAAATCGCTGCCCCTCATCAAAAGGACATCGACTACTTTAGCAAGAATCGTTACAATGGTACTGATCAAACGGGACTTTTGCAAAGGTAAAATAGACGACCAAGTATTGGAATAGTCAGAGTTTCTTTAAACAGATACAAATACTTCTTGTCCCAGAGAAACTGAAAGGAATCTTTAGGTCACTAAGAGCACTTATCGGATAAGAAATAGGGCAATTGAAGACTGCTAATAGACAAGCAGATTAACTAGAGTTCAGTTCAATTGGTTTACTTTTTGGTTTAATTTTTGTTACAAGGATTTTGCTTCAGCATTGATTGTGTAAAATCTTTAACTTTGGTTTGAAGTTTTTTGTTTGGTCTGTGATAGTGGATAATGTTGAGTGCAAGGGTTTTATTGAACAGGTCTCAATTGCTGTGTAAGAGGCAATGCCTCACTGGCGTTAGTGTTGGTCTTTCGAGGTGCTTTTCTAGTACTAGGATGTCGCTCGATGTGTCTCCATTCCTGATGCCAGCTATGTCGCCAACCATGGAGAAAGGTGGTATTGTCTCGTGGAAGTTCAAGGAGAATGACAGTTTCAATGCAGGTGATGTTCTGCTGGAAGTTGAGACGGATAAAGCGCAGATCGATGTCGAGGCGCAAGATGATGGTAAATTGGCAAAGATCATTCGAGGGGACGGCAGCAAAGATGTGCTTGTGGGCGATGTGATAGCGTTCACCGCTGATCCAGAAGACGACCTCTCCACTTTAAAGATACCTGAGGTCACTGAGTCTATGAAGCAGGTGTCATCTGGGAGCGGCAAGGAGGACCAGAAGCCAGCTAAGTCTGAGGAGCCAGCTCCTCTTCAGAGGAAAGAGGGCAAAAACGTAAGTGAGTCAAAGACAGCCAAGTCTTCTGGTGACGTGCTCACGACAGCCGATGCGTCTCAGACTCTGTTACCCTCGGTAGTAATGGCACTAGCTGACAATGGTATCAGCAAAGAAGATGCGTTGGCGAACATCAAAGCATCTGGGGCCAACGGTCGCATCTTGAAAGGTGATGTGCTAGCGTATGCTGGCAAGATTCAGCAGGACTCTGTGGTTAAAGTTGCGGAGTACGTTAACCGGAACCAGAAACTAGACCTGTCTAACATTGAGCGTATAGTGCTTGAGGTCAATTCAGAAGAGGGAGGCGATGGACAAGCACAAGCACAAGCACAAGCACAAGCACAAGGTCAAGGTCAAGATTCAGGCAAGACTGGCAAGCTTGCCAAGCCAGCTCAAGTTGAGCCTATTCGGATACAGGAGGAGATACTGTTGGAAGTGAGGAGAGGTGTTGACTTCACTAGGTTTGAGAGGGCTGTCCGTGAGTATATCGATGATATTTACCAGTACACGCACGAGCAACCGTTGGAGAACACTATGTCTGAGCGGTATGACAGTCTATTTGAGGATCTCGTTACCGTTGACCCCAGGTCTGCGCGGTTTGATGTTGAATACAGTCTTTTAGAGACCACTGATGGCTCAGAGGATATCTTTGACTTGTTGGGACCCGGTGAGGTTAAGGAGGGCAAGCAAGTGTACAGCTTAGAAGTGAGTGTTACGGTGAATGACAAGTACGACGACGCTGTTGAGAAGGCCGATCGGTTCATGGAGTGTCTGAGACAGTTACAGTTTGATGTATAGTTAAATAGACCTGTATTTAAGAAAGAAATATATTCTTACAGATATCGATGTAGAGAATTTGCCCTGCTATAACAAGAGGTGCACCAGCGTTACAAACGAATATTATAGTGATGGTAGTAATTTATGTTTTGGTGTTGAAAGATGTGATTTTTTGCAGACATATATACCACACACTTTACGGGGACCAAGTGTTAAGAGAGCAATGGGGGGGGAGGGAATAAATTTGGGAAATTCTGGTACCTTCGTAGGAACGGTATAATCAGGTGATCATATCACTCACAATATCACTCACATATCTTCCAATATTACGTAGTAACTGTGCCACCAATAAATGTATGGGTGTTAAGTATGTATTCTCTGTGGGTCCCGAGAGAATGCCCCGTGTGCAGCACTGCAGCACGTAGAGATGTACGGGGGGGGGGAAAGGTTTTCGGGGTTCCACTTTTAGTGGAACCCCAGTGAAGAGAGAAGGACCAAAGAAGAGAAGAGAAGGGAAGGATGTTTACGTCATGCAGGGATTGTCCGTCTCCCGAGAACCGTCGTGGATCGGGGGGGGGGTGGGTGAGAGAGAGAGACCTACAAAGGACCAAACAGGAATCCCCTTTGTATCTGTGGACTCGAGAGACAATGGGAAGGGAAAGAAAGGGGAGCCCCACTGCAAGACGAGACAAAGCACCACGGCACGTCCTTTTCAAACAGAGTTCCCAGAAGTAGAGGGAAAAAGAGGAATCCACCACACCAACACCCGACCACCACACCAAGGACCAAAGGAAAGAAAAAGTAACGAGACCCATCCCCCCTAGAGCAATACCCAAACTTGTTCATACTACGCACAGTACTGCCATACCACACTACCACACTACAAAACTGCCACATTACCACACTACCACACTACACTATACTAAGCCCAATGTCTTGTGCATAGTGTGAGGACATTGCATAGTGTGAGACAAGTGTTGAAGTGTTTAAAGTGCTAAAGTGGTAAGTGCTAATGTGGTAAGTAGTAAATGGTAGTGGTGCTTTTGATGGTTCCAGTACAATAGAATATCGAAGAACAATTGGGAGACTACCTTCTTGGTGCTGAAATTTTTTTCTTGCTTCCCCCCCCGATTCCAAAAAAGATATATAAAGGGACAATTGTAATAGTTAATTGCAATCTGAATATTCATCTTTCATTTCTTCTCTTTTATCAATTCTCCTCTATATCATCAAGGAATTAAAACACCTACAAATCACAACAAACATAACATCAAAAATGGTTAGAATTGCTATTAACGGTTTCGGTAGAATCGGTAGATTGGTCTTGAGAGTCGCTTTGTCCAGATCCAACATTGAAGTTGTTGCTGTCAACGATCCTTTCATCACCACTGACTACGCTGCTTACATGTTCAAGTACGACTCTACCCACGGTAGATACGCTGGTGAAGTTACCCACGATGACAAGCACATCATCATCGATGGTAAGAAGATCGCTGTCCACCAAGAAAGAGACCCAGCTAACTTGCCATGGGGTTCTGAAAACATCGACATTGCTATCGACTCCACTGGTGTCTTCAAGGAATTGGACACTGCTCAAAAGCACATCGACGCTGGTGCCAAGAAGGTTGTCATCACTGCTCCATCTTCCACCGCCCCAATGTTCGTTGTTGGTGTTAACGAAGACAAGTACACTTCTGACTTGAAGATTGTCTCCAACGCTTCCTGTACCACTAACTGTTTGGCTCCATTGGCCAAGGTTATTGACGAAGCTTTCGGTATCGAAGAAGGTTTGATGACCACTGTCCACTCCTTGACCGCTACCCAAAAGACCGTCGACGGTCCATCCCACAAGGACTGGAGAGGTGGTAGAACCGCTTCCGGTAACATCATCCCATCCTCCACCGGTGCCGCTAAGGCTGTCGGTAAGGTCTTGCCTCAATTGCAAGGTAAGTTGACCGGTATGGCTTTCAGAGTCCCAACCGTCGATGTCTCCGTTGTCGACTTGACCGTCAAGTTGCAAAAGGAAACCACCTACGATGAAATCAAGAAGGTCATCAAGCAAGCTTCCGAAGGTAAGTTGAAGGGTGTCTTGGGTTACACTGAAGACGCTGTTGTCTCCTCTGACTTCTTGGGTGACTCCAGATCTTCCATCTTCGACGCTTCCGCCGGTATCCAATTGTCTCCAAAGTTCGTCAAGTTGGTCTCCTGGTACGACAACGAATACGGTTACTCCACCAGAGTTGTCGACTTGGTTGAACACGTTGCCAAGAACTAAAAATCTTAAAAGATATTTATTATAACTTATCTTTTATTTTTTTTATAACCAAATATTTTATGACATAAAATTTTATAAAGTTTTCAATGAAATAAATTTATATAAATTTATTAATGAATGACCCGATTTTTATTTTGATCATTTGGAAAAGTATCAACAGAGCATAGTATAGTATTGCGCAGAGTGTAGTGAAGCTGAACTCTCACGAGCATAAGTTCAAGCACAAGCAATTCTACATTACTCCTCATTACTACGCAGATTGTTATTTAGTATTTAAAATATCATTTTATAAGAAGAATCGAGGCTTTACATACAAGTACCATAACACAGCAACAAAACCCAATAACAAATAGATGAAGCGGTGGCTCAATGGTAGAGCTTTCGACTCCAGTTAAACTCTGGGATTTTCCTCGGAATTCACGATTGCAATCGAAGGGTTGCAGGTTCAATTCCTGTCCGTTTCATTTATATTTTTTTAATTTTTTTGCGTTTCTCTGAAACTAAAAGTGTGTTTCTATTTCTTTTTCTTGTAATAAAAAGACACTTCAAGTAAAAGAACACAAATCAATATGTAACTTGCATAATCATTAAAGCGAGCACTCCACCTCACTGTATGCACAATCCGCAGACAATGATATCTATATAGAGATGGCTGAGCTCATTCCCCCAATAAGCCCAGCCAACAACTTTTTTTTCGTTTCCAGGAACGCGAAAAGAAGTTGGGAAACAGAAACAAACAGGCTGTTTCGTGTCAAGGCCAAACACTACGCAATTTTGCACAAGAAAAACCCAGCCAAATGGTATAATACCTATGCTAACCAAATGAAGGCTGGTGTGTAGTTATGGAACCAGCCTTCTTTCGTGGGTTTTTTTCTTGCTTTTACTGCAAACTCGTGCAGTCCTACGTTATAGTATCTTGGAATGGCTGGTGTCTGCTCTCACTTGTACATTGCCCACATTAGGAAGTCTAAGTACGACAAACCTCCCCAATACTGCTGGCATTTCACATGCGCATAACACAAGCTCTGATATAATTGCCATTGCCTGAAGACTCTTAGTGTAGAAGTGGAAATTGGGCATACTGCTATACTCAGATCTTCAAGAGAAATTCTCCGCAGAAGCAGGGAACAAAAAGAAACGAAAATCATTTCTCGAAACCACGAAAAGTATGCTAATTATAGCAACCTCTCTTGAGAATAATAAGCATTACATTTCGAGTACAAATGAGCTGCCCCTCCCCATAGTGCGTGTAAATGACTTTGAGGAGACTCGATATTTCTATCCGATTACAATTACAAAGTAGTATTGCTGTTTCTATTCTTATCCGTAATGCACCGGTGGACTTCTTTCTTTGACACCGCAGTTTGACCTTGACCATAATTGGAAAAAGTGTCCAATTTAGCTGTAATCCATTTCTCGCCGCAACACTCCCCCGAGTGCTACCATATATAAGAAAACAAGTGCTTGAAAGTTCTAAATATTTCCTGCTGTATAGAAACTTTCACCCCGCACCATAGAGTTTCTTGCTAAAGCAGAATCACATAACAAAAAAAGGCTATTAAGTTGCTCACATTATAATGCTCTACAATTACAAGAGAAGCTTAGCGGTTGGTATCTTGGCGAGTGTTGTTGCTGCCGATTCATGCGATCCTCTGAAACAGACTAACTGTCCAGCCGACAAGGCTCTGGCTACCAGTTTCAGCGAGAACTTCACATCTGAGTCCAAATGGTTTACCGCAGAGGACAACCCCGGTAAGATTGAGTACACATCTGATGGTTTGGCCATGTCACTTACGAAGAGATTCGATAACCCAAGTCTGAAGTCTAATTTCTATATAATGTACGGTAAGACTGAGGTCATATTCAAAGCCGGTGACGGTAGAGGTATAGTGTCCTCTTTCTTTTTACAAAGTGATGATTTAGATGAAATCGATCTAGAGTGGATAGGTAGTGATGACACACAGTTTCAATCCAATTACTTCTCAAAGGGTAACACCGCTACATACGATAGAGGTGAATTCCACGGTGTTAACCAACCACAAAAGGAGTTCCACAACTACACCATTGACTGGACTATGGAACAGCTAACTTGGTATCTAGACGGCCAAGTCGTCAGAGTTCTGCCAAACACAACAAGCCAGGGTTATCCACAAACTCCAATGTACATCAAGATGGGTATTTGGGCTGGTGGTGATCCAAGCAATGCTCCAGGTACAATTGAATGGGCTGGCGGTGAAACTGATTATAGCTTGGCTCCATTCACTATGTACATCAAGAGCTTGGTTGTTACAGACTATTCCACTGGTAAGGAATACACCTATGGGGACCAATCTGGCTCTTGGCAATCCATCAAGGCTGTGGACGGTGAAATAAATGGAAGATACCAACAAGCACAAGAGGACTTCGCTAAATTAGTTGCTGGTCAAGCTATTGAGAGTAGTCAATCATCCTCTGTTTCACCTACTTCGTCATCAAGCTCTTCTGCCAGCTCATCTACCAGCTCATCTACCAGCTCATCTACTAGCTCATCTGCCAGTTCATCCGCCAGTTCATCTTCCAGCTCTTCCATCAGTTCATCTTCATCAGCATCTTCAAGTGCACAAAGTTCATCATCACCAATTGCTAGTTCTGTCTCTTCTATCAAGTCTGTGTCTTCCTCTGCAATTTCATCTTCCAAGAGCTCCCAAACAGCAGAAAGTAAATCCTCCACATCATCTAGTGTGAAGCCCACTACACAATCTTCCAAGACCGACACTATAATGGACAATGTGACACATAGCGCCTCAACAAGTAATGTTGCCAAGTCAACTGTTTCTACAGTGGCTAAATCAACTGAAAGCAGTACACATTCAGTTCAACAAAGCAACTTTGGCGTTAACACACAAGTCTCAGTAGTATCTGTCATTCTAGGTTTCATATTCAGCATCGTAATTTAAATAGGTTTAAGTATAAAATAAAATAAGGTTAAGCATTTGACACAATATCACAATATTACTAGCCAATTATATCATACATAATATCTAACAGCGTATCCTCTTTAGTACTACAGTTGAAAACAAGATCACAGTCAACGATAAAATGCATTCCAAATAAAAAAATATAAATAAGCCCTGTAGGGGGCTCGAACCCCTAACCTTATGATTAAGAGTCATACGCGCTACCGATTGCGCCAACAAGGCTTATTAATTGCGTTGAGAAATCACTTTTATTTCAATACCAGATAGATTAATAGGAGATCACCTGATGTTGAGATACAAAGTACGGTTTTGTGGTTTTGCACTATAAGTGGATAATGACACTATCATTTCAGCTATTATTTCTACAATTGCGGTTGTTGGAACGTTTTGAATAACATCTTCCTTTCCGGTACCATTTCTTGGATCTCCTGAAACTGAATGACCCCTCTTTTTCAACAAGTCTTGCTATTTCATAATCCATTTCATTAAGGATTGATCAGGGCAAGCCAATATTAGGCGATCGATTTGTCGGTCAATTCGAGGCGGTAAGTAGTGCTTGAGAGTAAACAGGGTATTTTCGAAATGGTCAACTTTACAGAGTTCTTTGAAGATATCACGAGAACGTTTTAACAAGCCAGAATCAGTGTTCTATGGCCGGTAAACATTTTTAACAACCTAAAACCTTCTATTGTACGTCTTAAATTGTGTTCATCAACGCTCTTTAAGAGCATCTCAACAGTAGCTTTAGCCGGCAGTTCATATATTATCTTATCAAAATCATCTCTGAGATCTTTATCTACCGCAAGTTTAATACTCTCGAATGAGGAATTCGTTAGGTAATGAGTTGAATTTTTTAATGCCATGACGAATTTTGCGAATCCAACCTTGAAGACCGTTACTATTTAAAGTTTTTTCGGTGAGAAGTTTAACTTTATCTCTGTAGTTAACAAAGTCAAATGGAGAGGGGTGACGTTTGTCTGACTCTGCATAATCGAACATCCTGCTCTGTAACATCCTGCTCTGAATAACAAGTACTTATCTTCAGAAGTAGACGCTACTGTGAATGAACAATGGTATGTATACTCGGAGCTATAATCGCGTAGATCAGGACAGATCACAAGTTAAAGTGAGTTAGTGACAGGTAAAATAATAAAAAGCACGGTTAAAAGTCCGACTTTCCTTGTGCACCACTAGAAGGTGGAAAACTATTGTAGCCTATATGACTTGAAATAATTCGTTCTTCTCAGTAAAGTATACCAATGTAGCCTAACACCTATAATCCTCTAATAAAAAAGCTGACTATTACTCTATACAGTATGAAACTCGTATCAGTTATCAAACTTTGTAATTAGCTATGAAACTAGCTAACAACTTTCTTAAAAGTAATATTTCAACTGAATGATTAAAGATAGTAGCAGTAAAGGTAGTTTTGAAGAAACTAACATTGAAATCCCATTTCAAAGAATTTTGGATGCCACTAATACTTCCAGGTTTTTGAATTTGACGGCCGTTTTAAGGTTCTTGTCATATTCCTTGGAGTTCTTATTTTTGAAATCAACTTGAATTGTAGTAATAGATCTAATTGAGCTCTTCAAATATTTCTGCATGACTAAATCTGACCTGAGTCATGCTGATTTGACTTTATCTCCGCTGGTAGGTTCAGTCGGTCCAATGAGTTAGCCTTACTATGGTATTACTATGGTGTCCATAATGTTTCACAAGATTCGTGAGGCTATATAATTAGCTTCGTCATGCCACATCCACTGCCACCAGAATCACATTTGAAACTTCTCCAAATGTATTACCTACTAAAGGGATTGGTTCCATTCGTAGAATTAGTTGGAGTCCAGTATCACAAAACCATGGATGCCTTACATTCCCTTTTGAGCGTTTATGCTTCTTCTAATGCTTCGAATCTATTTCTTAGACACATGAATTTGCATTAGTACCATGATTCTAACACACTGATTTATATTACACACAATTTAAAATATTATTACATTCAAATTCACTTCTGGAAATTATGTCTTCTAACAATGCTTTCATGAATCTCATTAATGTATTAAGTAAAAAGATAAATGCTTATATAAGCGGAAATAGATATACCTTACACTCATAATGAATTTAGTCCGAACAGGAAACCCAACTCACGAGTACCAAGTTTATTAATGTCTTTGATCTTTTTGGCATCCATGGCTGCATCCACCATATCTCTCTTCAGTTTTTGAAGTTCCAATATTCTATCTTCCACTGAATTTTTGATGAACAGACGATGAACTGTGACTTCCCTAGTTTGACTGATTCTGTAACAACGGTCCTGTGCTTGTTCTTCAACGTATGGGTTCCAAAATGGATCAACTATAACCACATGATTAGCACAGGTCAATGTCAAACCTGAATTACCGGCTTTCATAGATATTAACAACACTCTCTTATCCTCCTCACTATAAAACCTGCTGATAATCTCCGATCTAACTTTAGCATTCATGTCACCAGTATATTTCAAGCATGAAATCTTCAACCTAGTCGCAAGTATGTGTTCCAATAGATCTAAGAATGTAGTAAACTGAGAAAAAATGATAATCTTCTCTGAGTCAGATTTTTCAAATACCTTATTAATTACATCCATACATTGATTCATCTTTGTAGAAGGCTCCAATGTATTATAATCAGTAGTGTAGGCATTCTTTTTTCTATCCTTTTGCTTGTCCATTTCTAGGTTAAACTCCTCATATAATTTTTCTCTTGTAAATCCTTCTAGAATCACTTGGTTGAAAAGTTTCAGAGAAACAAAATCCTTATCGTTAGTTACCTTTTGACACTCCTTACAGGGTAGGTATGTACTTCCTTTTGGACCGCTTCTAGCATTCGAAGAACCCGCTGCATCCTCAGAGAATGGGTTAATGCAATCATTACAAATCAAATGGCCGCAACCACTTAACACAAAAGCTGACTCAGGCTCAATCTGTTCAAGACACCACAAACATGTCATTGAGTCACTTGCTGATTTGACAATTTCTACTGCCTCTGATTTCATTTTTTTAATCACATAGTATAATCTCAACCAGTCATTATTGAAATTTTTACCATTCACAACTGTTGCCGCTTCTGCCTTCTTTTCACCAAGGATTACCAATTCAGGATGACAGCAGGCTTGCCTCAACCTCAACAACAATGTCAGCACACTAGAATAGTTACCTTGAACTTTTGATTCCAGTAATTTTTTGGCAAGTTGCTTATTTTTATGTTCGAGCGCTTTGTAAAATTCAAGTTCGTCATCCTTAAAAGTAGTCTCCTGTGCATTAACATTTTTTGGAGGAAGTTCCAAAATAGGAACACCGTCAATCTTGTCAGTTTTTGACCTCCTCAACATTATTGCCCGCAATAAAACTCTAACTTTCTTAATTGCTTGCTTTCGACTTTCACTGTCATAGTTCTGTTTTAAGTTAGAAAATGGTCTACCGATATCTTGTTGAAATCTCTCATGTCTATTATATGGTGGAATTCTTAGAAAGCGGATCAAGGAATACAACTCTTCCATATTGTTTTGTATAGGTGTACCAGATAGAATCCATCTGTAAACACTATTAACAGTACAGCATGCTTTAGCGGCCTGTGTCTTCATGTTTTTAATATTTTGGCCTTCATCCAAAATAATCCTGTAGAAAGTGGAATCGTCCGAGTAAAACGGTGACCAATACTCATTTTTAGTTTTCAGAGAGTTCATAGCTTTTATATCAGGAACAGGCGGCAGTTGCTTGCTATCGGTCTTCAGTCTTTCAGGCCAATGCTTTTTGAGCTCATTTGCCAAAGTTTGATAAGATACCAATATGACATCAAAGTTTGAAAGCTTGTCCCATGAACGAAACTTAATACCGTTAACACCACCATAAATAGCTGAGTTAAAATCACTTGATTCCTTAATCTTGGTTTCTATCTCACCTTTCCAGACTCTCAAAACTGACACTGGTGCAACAATCAAATTTGTTTTTTTGCTCTCATTACTAGATCTATTTGCAAGCATTAATGCTATCGCCTGAACAGTTTTACCTAAACCCATATCATCTGCTAATAGACCACCTTTCCTTTTTGAGGTTTCGGCATTCAATAACCATTGCAAACCTAATCTTTGATGTCTTAATAAATTAACAGTCATCCCTTCGGGTGTGAGAGCTTCACCTTCAATTTCATCTTCTGTTTCCTTTAAATTTTCTAATAGAGCTCTAATCTGTTCCTGATCTTGACCTGAATGTATGTTTGATATTGATTGCATATTATTATAAGAGTTTTCATAAAGACTCCCATCTGTTCCCATATAGTTTTGCATTCCGTTTTCACCAATGGCATTCATATTCATTAATTCACTTTCTGTTATTGGAACACCATAAATCTTTAGATTTTCATACAGTTTCTCCATTTTCAGACCCTGTTGTTTTAACTGGATAACATTCCGACCAATATTCTCTTTATCAGATGTTGTAGGTGGCTTCCCTTCATCTATATCTATTCTGAACCGTTCTAACTGTTTTAACATTTCTAATAATCGCCATTTAACATCCATACTACGGTCAGATTTCTGAATCAAATCCATGGCTACTTCGATACTCTTAAAATACTGAACTCTCCTATCGGGGTTAATTATATTAGGCACTGTGTATTTTATACCGTAATCTTGAAGCCTTTCAAAAACTAGTGGCATTTTAACTCCGTTATGGAACAGAGCTTGTGTTGCGTCAGCACATGCTCTTCGCATCGGTCTATCACAATATTTGCCTGATTCAAAATTCTGTTTGTATATCAAAACGGTGTTTAAATACTGATTCAATTGGTTTTTTGTTATAACGGATCTGGTCGTATTTTTCAACAACAGTTCTCTAGCTGTATCAATAGACTTCTTGAAAAGGTCAGTTGGAACTGACTTTAGGTTACTATTAGAGGTGTCATTTGTATCATCGAATTGCTCAACGCTCAAGCTATTTATCTTTTGCTCCAGCTCTCGTAGTAGCTGAGTATGCATGTCCTTAGACAATGACCCCTTCTCAAACATCTCATTTAATATTTCCCTTTCAACATAGAATTTTTTCCTTTCTTCAATATATTTCTCATTACTCTTATCTCTGGTTTTCATCTGAATTTCTGTTTTTGCTTTTTCTAATTGCTCAACTCTATGCTTTTGTAGAGAACTCCATTTATTATTCGTATCATCCAATTTCTGAACAACATTGTCCAATTTCATTTGTGTTGAATCTCTATCTACCTTCAGCTTATTGACAACGTTGATCGCTTCATTAATTAACATCTGTTGTGCATTACTGGCTCCATCTTGTCTACTAGCTGATCGCAAAAGTAACTTCCATCTTTTCTCAGCATCGTTCAGCTTTTTTTGCCTTATTCCTAATTTTCTCTGCAATATTATCTGAGTGTTCTGTAGATTTCCGACTGTATTCTTGATCTCTGCCTCCTTTTTATGGTAGTGCCTTGCGAGCATCTTATAATTATGCTGGAGCTCTTCTAGAGATAATTCAGGTTTCGTATGATAACCTTCAATCACTTCTGTGTCACCGTTTTTGACCAAATCTAAAAGAGGAACAACATCACTATTCTGTTCTTGCTTTGTATCATGAGAATCATTCTCGTTCTTCATCTCCCTTCTATCATGTCCCTCATCATCATCATCATCAGAAAGTATAATTATATCCGCATCCTGATCAATTTTAATGTCATTCGTTTTCATGAGTTTGGTCCTTTTCCGATCCGAGCTATCCGAGTTATACATATGAGGTGAGTCACTAGAGTCAGAGGTAGTATCATTAATAGAGGTGGGTGTTGCAACACCAAAATTCGTTCGCTTTCGTAAATTCATATCGTCATTTAAGCCTTTTAGGCGCATCGTTCCAAGACTCCAATTTTCTATATGGGGTGGTGTTCGAGACCTTTCCTTAATTTGATCACTAACGCGATTTAGTGGTGAGCGCGGCGACTCTTTAATTACTTTATCATGTTCCCTGTTCGAAAAGAATCGTTTCATTCTTTCCTTTTTCATTGTTTCCCTATCTAGCTCAGGACTGCGACTGAATGACAACGGTTGATCTTCAAAGCTTTCCTCTGCCGTAGAATCGTTACCGGATGTAAATCTTGGAGGTTTGATAGTTTTTATTATTCTTGAGTTTCTATCGACGTCAGGATCATTATTATCTGAAGGATCATCATCAGAACTACTGTTGTGATTATTATTCTGAGTACTAGTCGTCAAATTGTCATTCGGCAGTTCTCCAAGGGCGTCATAATCTTCAACTTCTGAATCGTCTAAAGTCAAATCAATGGTTGTAACTTTTGGCATAACTTATTGGTCTATCAATGCTCAAGTTGTTTAAATCTTATGGCTGTGTTTTTTATAACAATCTCGAAAGTAGCTTCTTATCTTTTCTATATTTATTAGTTCTAGATGTAGGCAGGGTCCTATAGTGACAACCTTATAAAGCTGTCTCAATAGAATGTTTAAAGTAGCCAATTTGGCAAGTATTAGTAATATCTGAAGGGCGTTATGAAGTAAGGAAAAAGTCCGATGAGCTCTGTTGCCATCTGCGATGGGCTCCCATCTTTTTATTACAGTGCCACGCTATTTTTTGTGCTCATTACGCGATTCGTGGAAGAGTAACTTTTATAATTAGATAATACGTAGCGACTCAACTCTGTGACAAGACATGCCCTACTATTAGACAGAAATGGTCCAACAGATGAACTGAAATACCAAACATATTCAAGATGATGACTTTTAGAAATAAACCCTATTATACATTATATATGTTATCGAAGACATGTAGTCTATACTAGAAATTAAGAAAATGTAAAAAAAAAAAACCGAGAAGTCTAAAAATAATTAAGATAATGGTCGAAAGGAATGTACCAAATATGATTTGTGATCAGCCTACTATAATTTGGTGTAGGTAACATTTAATAACTAAAAAAGTAACAAAATAAAAACTAGCGATGGCGTCATTTTTCCCCATAAAAAATTCTATCTATCAATGGCCATAATGAGTTGTTCGTACATTCATTGGTTAATCGTATCAACAATCAAACAATCCAAATTACGAACCCATGAACTTAAAGTGCTGCAATCAATGTTGTCCAGCTTTATTGTTAAGTAGAGAAGATGAAAAAAAATAATGAAAGAAAAGAGAACATTTTCTTTGCTAAATAAATGACTTGTGATTAACTGAAGCCACATTGGTTTGGGTACCATCTGCTTTCCATTGGTTGAGGGAACAAACCGTACTCAATAAGTCTTGAAGCATCCCATTCAATACTAGTTTCAGTCTTGTAACACCAGAAGATCCAGCCACCTCTTAATTCAAAAGCATCCAATTGAGCTTCGATGTATCTTCTTGTGTTTTGTTTTCTATCCTCAGTCCAGCTGTTGATATCTTCGTTATTTGCACATGAACCTATGTAAGAAGAGCCCACGCCATTTTTCCAGAAGGATCCGTCGTATCTAGCGCCGATACCGACACCGTTTAGCCATTTGGTACAATCGGTTAAAGCGGCACTCCATTCACCAGCAACGGTCCAGTGGGCTTCGTTCAGAACACCAGAACCCCATCCACATGCGACACTGACATGGGCATTAATGTCACGTTGCAACTCACCGCCGGAGAAAACTTGGTAATGGTGGTGGTCAACGGTGACACCCCAAGCGCCTTGGTCCAAGGTCAAGAAGTCATCCCAGTAGTTGTATGGTTGGAATGCATCGTGCATGATAATATTTTGTGGCTTCTGCACAGTATCTCTCAAGTAGTCATAAGCTGGTTTGTAGTAGTTGAACTTCAATTTGTTCATGTCAATGGCTGGACCCAATGGTTCGTTGATCAATTCAACACCGATCACGGTCTCCAAGTATTCATCCTGGGAGTACTTGTTCAATAAGTAATTGATCACATCTGTGGTGACTTGGACGTTGTAGTCATCGTTTGGGAAGTTCAAAGCATCTCTTTGCCCAGAGTTGTCAAACCCATTTTGAGAACCAGCGGCACCGTGTAGATCAACCCAGACTTTCAATCCGTATTTGGAAGCCCATTCAATAGCGTTATCCAAGTATTGTTCCTGTACGCCAGTGACGTATGGGTCACCTTGCATAGTCTTGAAAGCCCAGTAGCCCACGGGGATTCTGACCAAGTTAAAACCTTTGTTGGCGATGTCCTGGAAGTCAGACTCCTGGTAGAAGTTAGACCAGTGGTTGATCAGCTGTTGTTGGGCGGCGTCGTAGCCCAATTGCTGACAGAAGTGGTACTCATCGACCGGTATACCGTCGTCGTTGTAAGGGTTGGTTCTGAACTGTTCAAACAGGGAAGGTGTGATGTATGGCTCCAACACTAACCAACCACCGATGTTGACACCACGAATGATATTTTCATCGTAATTGAACAACCTTTTCTGTAAAGGAGCGGCGAAAGCGAGCGTAATAAAGAAACAGATTATGCTGAGCATTTGGGTGGGGCAGTTTCTTTATGTATATTTATTAATATTAAAAGTTTACTAGTGTTAGTCTCCTTGGGTTCTTTAATTTAGAAATTTTCTCTCTGTCTATTTTATCTTTTTTTCAAATAAGTATATTTTTTATAAAATTACAAGCAATAGCTAACCAAGGACACAAAATCGTCAACATCACATCTATATATACCCATCACAAACTCAATTGGCAAAACTTATCAGCTCTTCTTTGTTGATGAAATCTCTTATCATGTTTCCTCGAGGGCTTGCTTTTGATCAGAGAATTATGAGATGGCGGGCAAAAGCCAGTGCTAACTGCCAGTGCTAACTGCCAGTTCATACAGAAAACAAGAGATAACCCAGCACAAACGTCATTTTTTCTCGACCGGAGAACCCATATATTAGTTGGAAACTGTTTCGCACTCGAAGTCATCGAATGAAATGCAGATGGCTAGTTTACCCACCGGCCTTTCCTGCGGCACGTCTTTCTGTAGACCACGATGTCCACATCCTTCCATTAAAAGAAACTTTCCAATTTCTAACAACGCACAGAGAAGAGAAATAGAAAAATTTTTGGACTTCTATTTTCTGATCCACAGTCACACCCGCAGAACAGAAGTCGAGGTCCTGTCTCAGGGTTGCTTCCAAGTTATCCTTTCAAATTGGTAAGAGAGAAGCCCTGTAGTCGTAATGGTGCGGATGATATACTTTTCTTCCGAACCACAGACAACCCGCACAACCTCTACGAAGAGTGTTTTTTAAAGTGGAAGGAATATCGAAAGGGAAGGTAGTGGAAGTGGGCAGGGTGTTCTAATTAAGAGACATAGATGACTACTTGCGGTTTTGTACAACCGTCTCTGTGCAAGGAGGAAAGCACAAAGAGACCCAAAAAACAAAAAAACAAAAAACAAAAAACAACGATTCGAAGATGGATATTTTCACAGTACTACCTGTAGGCAACTGCAACCGTTGGGTTTCGGCACAAATTTAGAATAGAATATCGAGCTTCCTCGTCCTCACCCACAACCACTAATTTGCCGTAGGAGTGGGGATGTAGCGCAAATGGGGAAAGAAAGATCTCGAATCTAAAGATAGAAGTTGAATCAAGGTACACTACATGGCACTTGCTCGTTCAGTAGTGCAGCCATTGAGAGAAAACCGTACATCACTGGATAGGAGAGAAGAGAAAGCCCATGATTGAGGCAGTTCCAGACAATCTTGCGTACAATGGTAGCAATTTCTTTGTTTTATATTATACAACCTAAGAATAGAAGTGTTGACTTGCGTCCCCCCCCCAGATATGAGATGCATGCAATGTGCCTTACCCGGACGCGCAGCATGATAGTAAGCGAACTAACCTGCACGAGGCTTGCCTAGTTACCCCCCCCCCATGCTGTCAATACAATCACACTACCTAAGCACATATTACAGATAAATGAGGAAAACATATATAAGGAGGAATTGATCTAGAACCACCTTTTCCCTATTCCAACTGCCCTCGAAGTGCAGATTGGAAAGACTCGAGGCAAATCTCACGCTGTGCCATTGGGTGTGGGGCTACTTTCCCCATCCTTGTTACAAACTAAAAACAATTGCCATTTTTTAGCTGGCAAGGACGGAAAAACAACTAAATAAAATGCTTCATTTATCACTTGTATCCTTTCTTTCATCCTTGACCTCTTTCTTTTGATCCTCCCGTACCCATCCCGACAGGTTGAGTGTGTACGAAGTGAAGGATTTCACAGGGATGCCTTGCTCAACTTCTACCCAGTGCTTTACTTTGCCATAATCCTTCTTGCCATTATGTGTTTCACCACCATCTTTGTCTGCAGTGTCTCGCGATTTCATTCTGTCATCAGCAGGAGGCGTGTCCGGTTCAATAGTTGATTCATTGCTCATGGTCGAATGTTTCTGAATTGAGATGTTGCTGCCTTTGTAATAATTGTTTCTATTAGTTTATTATACCAGTGACTTTATATATCTATTTCCCTGTATTAAAATTATAATGGGTAAAACATTGCAATTGTTGATTTTTTTGTCATTACGTGAAATGTACAATATTGTGACATTGTCAACTTGAGCAATAGGAAAAAAAATACTAGCGAATCACTAAAACGAAAATTTCATGTTTAGGCGAAGAAAACCGTACTATAACTGAAATGTAACTACTCGACTTAAATACTTTATATACCAAAGTTACCACTCCTGATATCATTATATAACTTCTTTTGCTCTCGTTTCTTATTCATATTCACACCATGTAGCTTGTTACCAGCACCCATACCATGTGCTACAGGAACACCCATAGCAGGCATATAGCCACCTGGGGGACCCATTTGCCCTGGCATAGCACTTGGGACAAAATTGCTTTGTCTTTTGTTCCCATAGTGGTGCTGAGGTGGAGGCATTCCGCCCATAGCTGCAGCCTTCCCATGTCCTCTCCCATACGGACTTTGCATGTGTTGTTGGGGAGACTGATGTGGTGAAAATTGCTGCTGCTGCTGTTGTGGTGGGGGCATGAATTGACCGTATTGGGATGGCGAATGTGCCATCATACCGCCATAGTTATATGCATCTGGCTGAGGCGGCATCATCTGACCATATCCGTCGTTGTATCCCATCTGTGGTGGATTGACTGGAGAAGGTACCGATACGGGCATCCTAACATTTTGTCTCTGTGGTGACATCAAGTGCTCATTATATTGTTGTGGGTATTCATTAGTTGGAGGAGGATTTTGAGGAATTGTATACTGTTGCTGTTGTGGAGGCTGATTATCATATACAGCCGGTCCTGAGTTATTTGGAATGGCTGGATATTGGTTTTGGCGATATTGTGGTTTATCTATAGGTAGATTTGAGTAAGACTTCGATTGCTTCATTGGTGAAGGACCGAGCGCTGGATTTGGTGCAGATCTTACATCAAGACTTGATCTGGATGGATTTCCCGAGCCAACACCTGGTTGTTGTGGTGCTACATATACTTTAGGCGCTCCATCTTGTCCTTGTGAAACTTTTTGCTGCTGCAAATTTACTACAGGCTTTTCGTAGTGAGTATTTTGACTGTAAGGATCCATACCATTTCCTGAACTTTGCTTGATCGGAGATGCTGAAAAACCACCGCTTTGATGTTGTGGTGACATCATCTTATTTCTATCATGCCTTTCTTGTGGAATACTGACTGGATCGATTCTGATGTTCTTATTGTATTCTGCATCTAAGCTAGGATTTGGTTTATTATTCGATATCTGCTTAGAAGGAAGATATGCATTAGCATTCTTTGGGCTCGAGTTAGCAGGGTTGTTGTATATTGGACTAGGAGAAGGACTTTTTCTTGTTTGAACTTGCTGCGGTGGTGGAAGAATTGTATTTCCATAGGTATGAACTTTTTCTCTACTAGAATTTTCTTGTAGCCTATTGTGATTCGCAGCTCTCTCTATTCCATTGGAACCCTGATACTTATCAATACCAGATCTATCTCCTGGTCCCCTTATCACTTCTTGTTCACTATAATGCCCCGTTAAATTCATTCTAGGATTCTGACTAGTCAAGTTATCATCGGTTGAGTTTTTACTTCTCGGAAGTTCAAGACTGTCTACCAAAGACTCCGAAGTCCCAGTGCTTATCTTTAAAGAATTCACTACTAGTGAATCAACACTTTGTAGATCATTTTTTTTATATTGTTCAAATTTGCTAACGTTTTTTAAAATATCATCTTGACTATCATGATTTTGGTTAGCATAATCAAGGACCATCATTTGTTCTACCATGCCACTTAGCTCCTCCATCGGTCCTTCAACTGGCAGATTTACAGGCTCTTTTACAAGTTGGGGCATTGAGGGCTTCTTTCTTACATTAAATTTAGATAAAGGAGGAGCAGGATAAGATTTGTCGTTGTGGTTTGTAGGTAAGGCTTCCAAATTTTCCACTTTAACATGATCGCTCTGATGACCATTTTCAGTACGTGTATTTATAGCTGTATCTGGTATTATATCCGGAAATTCGATGGAGAAGCCTTCATTATCCGGTTCAATGTCCGGAAGTTTATAGTCCAACGGGTCACTCAAGTCTGTCAATGGTGCACTGTCATAATTTTGATTATTCTTAACCTTCTTACGTTCTCCTTGTAGCTCCTTTGCCTCAGCATTTCCTCCACTTTTTTTCCTTAGATTATTAAGTGGATTCCATTTTTGAATTTTGTGCTTCATGTTGTTCTTATCCTTTCTAGCATCAAGATCAATAACAGTATGATAGCCATTGGACGGACCATTAGAGGGATTTACAGAATTATTAAGAACTTCTTTCTGGAATTTCTCATAAGGAGGTGTAATATTTCTGATATCTTGACTAACATGTTCATTATCTTTAGTATTATCACTCTGTGTGGTTTCTTGAGCTTTTTTATTTTTTATTGTTGACTTCTTTTTTTGTTCATTCAACATATGCTCTAACACTAAGTCTGATTCTTGGAAGACTACCCATTTCTTGAATCCGTCAAATTCAAATTCAAGAATTAACGAGCGGCCAAATATTTTCCTTTTGTCAGATGTTTCTTCATAAGATAGAGTAGACAACCAGGTCCAGATGAAGTAATCGTCAATATCAAGGCGATTTACGCTTATTTTGGATTTAAGTCCTAAATCATTAGCCAAAGCTTTACGAGGTGCCCAGCCCGCCTGAAATGTGGAATGCTTTGTGGAGAGTACTTTCATCAACCTCCTTGATTCCTGAGACATTTTCCTACTTATACCTTCAACATTATTCTTCTTTTTAAATAGGGACTTCAAAAGGGCATAGTCTTCCCTCGCTTCGAAAGCCTCATGATCAGAGAAATCTAACATCTCGTTGCATCTCTCCAGAAGCTGCCAAGGTTTCCTAGAAAATTCATCCGTATGTAAAGTTACTAGCGGAATTGTCAGAATAGTTTCCGAATTGAACGCTGTAGAGTCTTGAGGGGGGTATTCGTTAGTAAATAGTAAATTTTTTAGAGTTCTGGGTAATTTAGCGTTTTCCACATCTTTCGGTACAAAGCTTCTCAAAAATGCTAATAATAGATGAAACATGGCGTCTGACCCAGGTATCCATTGATCGAAACCATTTTGAATGGAGTTATTAACTGTTTGCGGTGATGAGGAGTCGAAATCATAATCTGTGCTTGAGCTCTTGTTATCATTGAATGCCCAGATGGCGCACATTTTCGATATCTTCCTTGCACTCATCTTGTTTTTCTTTGAGTTCGAAGATATGGTTACTATGAGATCAAAAAAATCGTATACTATTGATGCGTGGTTTGGTGAGGCTAAACATTGAGGCATAATCTCTAAAAATGACTTTCTTGGATAGTCTTTTTCCTTTTCACGAATTTTAAACTCTTTATACGCCTTCCAACCGACAACCTCTGAGTCCGGAAGTCTACACCAAATGTATTTTAGCGCTTGAAATAATGTCCATACATCTGTCTTATTGACTACTCGTATTTGTTTTTTCTCATTTACAGGCTGTCCATTTCCAAGTGGGAATATTTGGTTTAGAAAGCTCAGTAACTTTTCATTAGTTTGTTCTGGTCGTAACGGTATCATCAAATACTCTACATCTGTACCGCGTTCTTTCAACTCTGCCGTTATTAAATGTATGACACCGCGGACATTGCCTCTAGAAAACTTATGGAAGAACTCAAATTCTTCGTCATCGTCATCGTCCTGTCTCTTTATCGGCCTCTTCCTGCTCGGTATCTCTGTGCTTTTGTCTCTTTTAGGCTGCTCACTATCCATAACTGGAGGCACCTGCGGTAAAGGCTTCGAAACTTCATTCATATCCTAGATGTCCCTAATATATATGAATGTACCTTACCAACAAAAAGTAACAATAAGTTTAGAATATAACTGTTCCGCAATGTTTGTTTAAAATTCAAATAGCAACAAATAATCAAAAAAAAAAAATAGTAAAACCAATAAGAAAACAAACCCAAGTAGTTTATTCAAAATAATATCAATAAAAAAAAAGAAGAATGAAATGAATGAATGGGAGACCAGAACAATAATAATGGGATGTCTAACCTGCGTCTATTTGATATAAAGTTCCAACAGGTTGCGTTAACTTGTTAACGTTTCACTAGCTTTTACTTCTTCCGTATCAACTATTACCAATAGTTACTAACAGACACTATTGAATAAATAAAATAGTCACTTACGCCCTGGGATCATAGATGTAATGGGCTCAAACAATGTGTTTCCAGCGTTCCAAGTAAGCACTCGTTTTTTTATTTTCCTGTACCGTAGCTATTTTTTGATCCAAAAATAAAATTTACTGAATGCAATCCAGAAATGAAGAAAATCCCGTAGAACCACCCAATTTTTTTTTTTAGAAGAACAACTATAAAAGCATCAACAAAACCAACAAAAACAAAAGAAAATGAAAACAAAACAAAACCTCAGCACACACTAACTAAATTTTGACAAGAAACCAGAAAGGTCCTTAGGCCATCGGGCTTTGTTCTTAGAGAAGCTGCAAGTTCATGTCAAAGGTACGAAAATAAGAAGACGAACTCGTCCATGATCACTAAGAATCATCTGCATTCGTATAAGTAACGTGAGGTACACAGGATCTACTACTCGAGCTTGATTAAAAGCATTACAGTTGTTACAATGGTTATAAACAGAACTTTACTAATATTTTTTTGTGAATACTTAAAAAATTTATATATAAGACATTTCTTTGGGACCCCGCCAGTTCAGTACAGAATTGCAGGGAATTATACTAAAATTTTAAAACCCCAAAGAAGTGTTTAGCACTTCGTAATATTTACATGTCTTCAATTGGGAAAAAACATCGTAGTTGTTAGTAGTAGTCGCTTGAGCACAAGCGAAGATAAAAAAACACAAGAGAAACGGATCAACATTTAGGTAGAACGCGTTTACTCGATGATACGGGTAATCAAACCAGTACCAACGGTCTTACCACCTTCTCTGATGTTGAAACGTTGACCAACTTCCATTGGTGTTGGGTGGACTAGTTCACAGACCATTTCGACGTTGTCACCTGGCATAACTTGCATAGAGTGGTCTTCCACAGATTCTGGGAACTTCATCACAACAGTGACATCTGCGGTTCTGATAAACATCTGAGGTCTGTAGTTTTCACCGAAACCAGAATGTCTACCACCTTCTTCCTTAGACAAGATGTACAAAGAAGCCAAAATCTTGGTGTGAGCCTTGACGGTACCTGGCTTGGCCATGACCATACCTCTCTTCAATTGGTCTCTTCTGATACCTCTCAATAGGATACCGGCGTTGTCACCAGCCATAGCTTGGTCCAATTCCTTTCTGAACATTTCGATACCAGTAACGGTGGTCTTCAATGGGGTAGTGTTGTGACCAACAATTTCAACTTCTTCACCCTTCTTCAAGTTACCTCTTTCGACACGTCCAGTGACGACGGTACCTCTACCAGAGATGGAGAAGATGTCTTCAACAGGCATCAAGAATGGCTTGTTCAAGTCTCTTTCTGGGGTTGGAATGTATTCATCAACAGCGTCCAATAGTTTCATGATAGCTTGCTCACCAATTTCAGGTTGACGACCTTCTAGGGCACACAAAGCGGAACCCATAATGATAGGGGCATTGTCACCGTCAAAACCGTATTCGTTCAACAATTCTCTCATTTCCATTTCCACTAATTCCAACATTTCAGGGTCATCGATGGTGTCCACCTTGTTGACAAAGACAACGATACGTTGAACACCGACTTGTCTGGCCAACAGCAAATGCTCTCTAGTTTGTGGCATTTGACCATCGGTGGCGGCGACAACGATGATAGCACCGTCCATTTGGGCAGCACCAGTAATCATGTTCTTGATGTAGTCGGCGTGACCTGGACAGTCGACGTGGGAGTAATGTCTCTTGGCGGTCTCGTACTCGACATGGGCAGTAGAGATAGTGATACCACGGGCTCTCTCCTCTGGAGCTTTGTCAATGGAAGAGTAGTCCAAGAAATCAGCACCACCGTTCTTGGCCAATGTCTTGGTGATAGCAGCTGTCAATGTAGTCTTACCGTGATCGACGTGACCAATAGTACCGATATTAACGTGGGGCTTTGATCTGTCGAAAGCAGCAGCATTCAGACGCATAGAAGTAGCAAAAGTTCTGCTGGCTTGAGACCATAGCGGTCTCAACTTCATAGCAGTTGGCAACAACCTTGGCACCAATACAGTCATTTTATCTAACAAAAGATGATATATATCTTCAGTGTTCTCTATTTGTTCTTTCCGTTAAGGCTAGCAATAACCGTACACTAGCTCCAGACTAATATATAGCTTTCAAAAAACTATTGATATTGTGCAAAACCTCGAGGTGAACGTTTGGTTTCTTGTTTCGCTGTTTCGTTGTGATTGTAATAGTGAGTGCTAGTTTGACAACGCTGCCTGTTACCCGTGAGTTACTGAATGTGGGGGGGGGGGTGAAAAAGCTCTGCCAATGAAAAATTTCCAACTTTCTGCCAGGAACAGCTTGTAGAGGTTAAGGGGGGTCTAGTGAAGATGCGGTAGAAAGAACATTTGCTACGATTTACCCGGGCATGGACTTTACGGGGATTACTAGTCCAACGAGCATGTTCTTGGGAAGTCAGCTATATAATAGTATTAGTGGTGATTTGGTAAAGAGCCATGTTGTGTGGGAAATGCAGATATTATATAGATTGGAAATACGCTTACATAGTTGGTATATACATAATGAAAACAAAAAATTAATATATTATTTGTAAAAATGATAAATAGATAAAAAAGAAATAACATTGTAATGTAAGAAACAGGAAAAGTAAAATGAAATAAAGTAAAATAAATCAAACATATGAATGAGGTGGTAAAAGTTAACCGCCGTGGTAATTTGTTTTGGGTATGAGACTAGTGTACAGTTCCTTTTTCTTGCACTGCGGAGAGAAAAGAAAAGGATTGTAGAGGGAAAAAAAATAGAGAAAATTAGAAATTAGAGAATATTTTAGGAATGAAGGAAAATGCAATTATTATTCTCTTGACATAAT
The DNA here is from genome assembly GCF_010111755.1 of Nakaseomyces glabratus. Classification (NCBI taxonomy): domain Eukaryota; kingdom Fungi; phylum Ascomycota; class Saccharomycetes; order Saccharomycetales; family Saccharomycetaceae; genus Nakaseomyces; species Nakaseomyces glabratus. The sequence continues at coordinate 931,228 of NC_088957.1, forward strand.
TAAGTATGTCCTTTTTTTGTTTTTAAATTGTATGTGTTATTCGTTAAAGATAGTTGTGTGTAGTTGTGCTTTTTTCAATTCGATATGAAGAGGGTAGTTTGTATTAGGATGCCTGCATCAGTTCATATACTAGTTTTTCCTGTTCTATGAGCTCATCGTCATCGCTGCTGTCCAGATCGAGTGCCTCCAAGTCTTCGCAAGCTTTGTTTCTTACACTTTGGTCGCTGCTGCTTCTAGAGACTAATATGATGGTAATTGTAGCTAGTACCAAGGCGCACAACAGCCCGATTATGAACCATATGAGACCCACGAAGAACAGGTTATCTGGGCCGTCGTCCATGGGTGGTATTATAAGAGTTCCAAGGTCATCCTGCTGCTGCAACAACGTCTCCTCTACCAACGACTCATCCAGCAAGAAATTCAGGCCGTTCGACACTAGCTCTCTCAAAGAGTCAAATATACTTGTGTTATACTCGTGACGTTCCCCACAAAGCATGGTCTCTTGTATATGGTTTTTTGTCTGCTGTTGTGTTTAGTTATTGTTCCTTTTCGTAGTAATTCTTATCTTCTTTCACAAGTCCTTCCTGCAATAAAGATCGTTGCCAAGGATGGGGTATATAATAGTTCCCTTTTAACCGCTTTAGTTGGAAAATACGCAATTAATAGCTCTTTGGGAGGGGATAGCAAAGGATCGACAACGCTTTCGCAAGGTATTTCCTATATATATATACCCAATCATGGGCTTCCATGGGTCTAGGGCTCCCAGGTTTAGACTTTTTTCTTCCCAAGACCTCCCCCCCAGGGTATACGAGCTGTTGTTAGGAAAGATCGACCATCTCGGGTTAGGGAAGGACAAGTATAGTGTAATCACAGGGGTCGATGTCCCAGTTTAATAAATATAGAGAGATGTAAGCACAGAGGTGTAAGCACAGAGGTATAAGCACAGAGGTATAAGCACAGAGGTGTATGGGGGGGCAGAATTGGTAATAGCCCTAATTAGGGTGTTGTGCTAGTGTTGTGTGGGCCCGCATGCCTTGTCTTCTCTGCAGTATCCTTCCCTATCTTCTCTTACCCAGTTAGAGTAGACGGAAGTCGGATGCGTGTAATTGAGGAAGGTGTGCTGAAGATAAAGGGTCCCTGGCTGGAACAGTGGAACCGCAGGGGGGAAGTGCAAGACGGATTAGAATCGGGAGAGACGGGGGTGGAAGGGAGACAAGAAAGACTCAGTTCTGCAGTAAAAACTAGTGCAGCCGGTCGGGCAGCCGATTGGGCAGGATCTCTGGCTTCTGCGGCAATAACTTCTCTGCACAGGCTTGTGAAAATCCCGCATAGAGAAGGGTGCTCTGCACATCTCCATTGTGCCATACGTGTTCTCCCTTCTGTGCAGAAGCACTCTACAGGGCTTCTGTTTCTATACAGATTTCAAAGCACAATAGTGAAAATAGGGATGAGTGGATTCCCGCAGCCATATAAGAAACAGAACTTTTTATTGCTCCTCGTTTAACCCAGTGTAGCAATGCGTGGAGTCCCAGACTCTCTCATACACACGTACACTCAGACAAACCCGCACACCATCCACCATAACACCGTGCAATTGGTGCTCTTTGTAACACAGTCTTACGTAAATATTCAGTGATATGTCCCGGATATGGGAGACGGAAAAAAAATGTCTCTGCCCTGCATGAAAGGGGGGGGGTGAGAGGCAAGAGTCTCACTTACATACAGCCGTACGGATAGCACAGAAGCGGTATTTTTTCTTGATGTTCCAACAAGTGGAAGGTCTCCAAGAGAACCCTGGAGGGGAAGGACTGGGAGGTACCCAGATCTTCATGTTGCTCACAAAGTTCCGAATCCCGGATTTCCGGGGACTTTGTTCCGGCTAACCTCCCAGACAGAACCGGAGTCCTCGATCTCCGCACCACCACATCATTCCTGGAAGACGGTGAATAGGGGGGGCAAGCCATACTGACATATGTACCAAAACACCATCTCCGCCATAACCTCCGTCTCTGTATATCTGCGCTATACACACACACGCACATCTCATCTATACTTGGCGAGATATGGTATCCCACGGAGACACTACTAGAACCTGAACTGCACACAGTATCCACCCACTACGATGCCTTCCTCTCCCAGAAGATAAGCCTGAACGAATCGCTCTGAGACTTCAAGTCTCTTATTCGTACGAATGACCTTTGAAGTACCAGGCCTACCTGACGTATCATACTATATATAAATCCGGGTAACTATCTGCTTCAGTCCTGAGCATATATGAGAAAAAAGGCGGGTAAACTTGGATATGACGAGGGCAGCCCCCAGTTTTCTCGTCTCATTTGACAAAAGCGTTAGGTAGCTGAAGACGGAGAAAGTGAAAAAAAAATAGCTGATTTTTTTTTGCAGTGGTAGCACCAAAACAATCTTTCTTCTATTATAGAGGCATCGCATTAACAACTACATACTTGTGAATACTTGTGAATACTTGTGAATACTTGTGAATACTTGCATTGGTGTTCAATTGCAATTGTCAATTCTGTCCAAAGGGAAATAAGAGCACATACAACCTAATAAAAGACAGCAACGGATTTATAATTACAATTATCAGTATGTCTGCCACTGCTCTATCTGCACACCATGCTGCACAGGCCACCGACATCAACGTGACAGTGGACGCTTTCATAGCGAAGTTGAAGAGAAGACAGATCGAGGACTCTTATGAGATTGCCCTAGAGACACTGCAGATACTCATGCGTTTTCTGAGTGCGTCGAGGTGGAGCAATGTCAAGGAGATGATAGAACTTATAAGACAGCTGGGCAACAGGCTGGAGAAGGCACACCCTACTGCGTTCAGTTGCGGTAACGTCATAAGAAGAATACTGGCGGTTTTGCGTGACGAAATAGAAGAAGAATCCAAGGATACGGGGAATGACACTCAGAACATGAAAAACCAAGCGGCCGAACCATTGATCTCGTCTATGTTCAACCTTCTACAAAAGCCAAAGGAGGATGATAGCAGCGCAAAGAATCAACAGAATAACAAGAAACAACAGCGTAGCACCATCAAGACGGACTATCGTCAAGTGGCTATCCAAGGTATCAAAGACTTAATCGATGAAATTGTAAATATTGATGAAGGTATCCAACAGATCGCCATCGACCTAATCCACGACCACGAAATACTGCTAACACCTACTCCAGAATCCAAAACAGTTCTGAAATTCCTAATCAGAGCTAAAGAACGCGGTAACAGATCATTCACTGTCTTGGTCACGGAGGGGTTCCCAAACAACACACAGAAAGCACATTTATTTGCTAAAAAACTGGCTGAACACAATATAGAAACCATGGTTATCCCAGACTCAGCTGTATTCGCATTGATGTCAAGAGTTGGTAAAGTGATCATTGGAACTAAGGCGGTCTTCGTGAATGGTGGTACCATGTCTTCCACATCTGGTGTTTCTTCTGTGTGCGAGTGTGCACGTGAGTTCAAGACGCCAGTGTTCGCTGTTGCAGGTTTATTCAAATTGTCCCCGTTATACCCATTTGACGTTGAGAAATTTGTTGAATTTGGTGGCTCCCAGAAAGTTTTACCAAGGATGGATCCTAACAATAGACTAGATACCATCAACCCTATGACAGATTACGTTCCACCAGAGAATATCGACATTTATATTACTAATATCGGTGGTTTTGCTCCAAGTTTTATCTACCGTATTGTGTGGGATAACTACAAGCAAATAGACGTGCACTTAGATACCAAATCCGAAAAATAACGTGCACCAATGAGTTAAAAGACATATTATAAAAGCAAATCCTCATGTTATACAATCCATCTGTTTTCAATTCTCATATTTTTGACTTGAACCTTTGACGTCCAACTCTTTAATCTAATTCCTAATCGGTTAATTATTCCTGCATTATAGACTAACATTTATTGAATTCAAATTTATTATTGTTTATTCCCATTATTTTTTCTCAAGCTAATATTCATTCCTCTTTTGTTTTAATTGATTCATCTTCATCAACTAGTCGTGTAGTTGTAATTGTCCCGCCCTGTGCCTCGCTCGATCTTTTATTACTATTAGGAGATCTTGAGCTGGATCATTTTCAAAATCATCTAACAACATTCTTTGAATTCATTGATAGATGGTCAAATTTTGAATCTTGAATGGGCCATAATAACATAAAATCATTCTTGATTTTTTTATGACATCTTTTTGAGTACGAGATTATCGCCATATTATAACGATTAATTTTGTAATTAGATTGTCAGACATCTTCCCATAAAGACATATTTGTAAGAGTAGTATTTGCAAAACTCTATCATGCATTAAATTAAATCTTGAAGTATTGGCAACCTTCGTAGTACCAATGAAATTACATAAGTCGTACTATGGAAACTATTTATTCTCCTCAGCGAACTTCTTGACGAACTTGACTAGTAACTCAACTGACTCAAGAGTCAACGCGTTATAAAGGGATGCTCTAAAGCCACCAACGGAACGGTGACCCTTCAAACCTGTCAACTTATCTTGAGCAGCTTCTTTCAAGAATTTTTCATCAAGATTATCTTTCTTTAATGTAAAGACCACATTCATTCTTGATCTCGACTTTGGGGCGACTGGCAAGTTGTAGAAGTCTGGGTACGACTCAAGTGCATTGTACAAGATCTCTGCTTTCTTGATATTCTCTTCTTCTTGTGCTTTAACACCACCTTTAGTTATCAAATGCTTGAAAACAAGATCCATAATATGCAACGTGAAAATTGGGATAGTGTTATAAGCTGAGTTGTTCTTTGCTACAGTTGGGTAATCAAATGCAATTGGTGTAATTGGGATATGCATTTCGGCTAATTTATCAGTATCCATACTTTCAATATTTTTTAGAATCTCTTTCTTGATGATATATAGAGTCAAACCAGCAAGACCGATATTCTTTTGTGCACCAGCCATAATGACACCATATTTGCTGACATCTATCTTACGGGATAAGATATCACTAGACAAATCGGCAACAATCTCGATGTTAGGATCTTCAGTGAGACATTTTGGAAGGGATTGCCATTCGACACCATGAACAGTTTCATTTTCACATAGATAGACATAGGCATATTTGTTGCCTTTTACTCTATCACTCCATTGAGACTCTTCTGGGATGTCCCCGAATTTCTTGTTATCATTAAAGTCCTTGCTGTTGAAGATTACTTGGGCTGGCACATGCAATCTCTTTGCCTCTTCGTAAGCCTTTTGGGACCAAGAACCTGTAACCAGATAACCACCTGGAGCCACTTCGCCAGTCTTTGCAATGTAAGCAGCTTCCAAGTTAGTAGCCAAACTTGAGAACCCAGTGGTACCACCACCCTGTAGGAAGAAAACTTCGTGAGTGTCTGGGATATCCATCAACTCAATCAAATGCTTCTTAGCGTCATCAATAACCTTAGTAGCATCCTTTGATCTATGGGAAATTTCACCAATACCTAGACCAATACCGTTGTAGTTAATCAAGTCCTTTGCTGCTTGTTGCAGGACTGGTGTAGGCAATTGTGCCGGCCCAGCGCCGAAATGATGTGGTTCTTCTCTATCCAACATTATTGGTATTGTTAGTTACGCTATAAAAAATCAATCTAGTAACGGATAAGATATCTTTGAAATCAATTTAGTATACCATTTTATATATGACTGTTAATTTATTTTTCTTAATCAGAGTCAAAGTTCGGGAGAGACAATGGGTCATCACAAATTAAAGGTTTTGAAGGTTTTCAAGGTGTGTGAATTAGAGTGTGAATGATGATGACTTATTGATGTACTCTCTACGAAAAAGACGTTCCTTACAGTGCAGTTTGCCCTGTATTACTATTATAGCAGAGCTGACACTAGGCGGACAAGCAGATATACCGAGTAGTAAGGCAGTCAGTAATTGACTGACAGAGCCTACATATAATGAGAATGATAACACGACCACAGTTATACTTTCCTATTAGGTTGCTACCAAAATGTAGTTATGAATAATCATGTGACAGCAGTTTTCTATCATTTTTTTTCAATTTCCGGTTTGTGACAGCTAAAGGGTGTAGTGTATTCGTGTATGATGCATCACCGGATCAAATTGTGATTTTACTTCGTTTTCGAGGATATTGCCACCATCAGTAAAACTGTGACTGCTATAATGGAAGGGTATGGGTGTTCTAACACCCATACCCTTCTACAGGCATACTCATTTTTCTTGATTCCCTTTTTTTTTCTTTGTAGTTTTGTTGTGGTCGTACTGGACCCAAACATCGCAATCATGGTTTAGTCGTGCCACAGTTGTTTGTCTGTAGAGGGAGAGTATCGACAACGGATCATTGGTTCTGGGAAGGGTGGAGAGAAAGGTGGCCTGGTGGAAGGGGTCTTTGAGCAGGGCCGAGAGATTCCTGTACTGCTACAACATGGTAAGGTATAGGACGTAAGACGTAGGACGTAGGAGGGGGGAGATCTGCCTAAAGTGCTTCCCTCTAACCCCCTGCCTAAACTTCCTTTCCATTAGAATCCAACTCTCACTCTGCCTATTCCAAGAGCCCTCTAGGAATCACCGGGTTAGCCTGCCTCTTGGGAAAATGGGCAAAGTGCCTAAGGCAGATGTGATGGTGCTGGGCAGAGGTAAGCAGGGAACCCGTCCCAGGGGGAGAGGGGGAATCTTGTTCGTCGTAGCTAACTGGCTGCATCTATGATGAGTGTGTCTGGAAAAAAAGTTGGGAGCTAGTGTGGCAAACGATAATATATCAAACTTATATATTAAATATTCACTGTTATTTTGACATTCACAGCAGTATACTTAGAAAACACCAAAAAACTTTATACACAAAATGGTACGTTATTAAAGCGCCTATTACTGGTGATTATTATGAAGGGAAGTCAGGATCGGATTAAGATGAATATGGATCTGAAAACTAAATGATAAATTATTATAGGACGGATAGTGGCTAATATGGAGCTTGAATAAGAAAACATTATGAACCAACAATGTGGGAAACAGAAGAGTGTTAAAAAATAGAGTTTATGCGACATTTTTGAAAAGTAATTAATAAATTTAGATGAAATGTACATGAAATGAAACATCCCCCCTCGATGGAATTATCTGCTAGATCTATTCGCATTGCATTATTTACATCCCATTATAACATGATCATGGCTCAAGAAAAGATTATCCGAAAGATGTCACCTAATTAGGGACTCCCACCTGATATTCATATCCGACCGGACTGCAATTTTACCTGTCACCTCAAACACTACAATTTGAAAGATCCTTTTTTACTAACAATTCAATTTTTTTCTAATTACTCTGAAATTGTCCTGCTATAAGTGCATGCTCTATCTGATAGATTGCTAAGAGGCTCTAATTATATGTTTTAGCAGGCCAAACTAAACAGTGATGGAAAATTATTAAATCTCAATAGGCTAAAGTTCACGGTTCTCTAGCTCGTGCTGGTAAGGTTAAGTCCCAAACTCCAAAGGTCGAAAAGTCCGAAAAGCCAAAGAAGCCAAAGGGTAGAGCTTACAAGAGACTTTTGTACACCAGAAGATTCGTTAACGTCACTTTGACCAACGGTAAGAGAAGAATGAACCCAGGTCCATCCTCTCAATAAATATAGTATATTATGGCTTTTTAATTTACATCCATTTATTCTATTAAAATAATAAATCATACAACTCAAAATCATAAACAGTTTTTTTTTTCTCACTGGATATTATGTATGTCTTATCTTCTGTATATATCGATAATACCCTTGTTAAATAAAGACGTGTGCAATTGTTTCCATAACTAATGAGTAAGGTTTTGTTACTCGATGCATTTTAACATCACTACCTATGAAATGCAACTGAATAGACCAAGCTTTAATAATAATCTGAAGGTGAAAGGGATATATCCCTATAGTCATTAATATTTATCCGTAGTTACATAATTATACAATAACCGTCCTTTTATTACCAATCGTCACCATTATCATAATCGTCACCAGCTCCAACCTTGTTCTTACGTTGATTCAAAGCCGCTGCCAATGCATCAGCAAGAGAACCTCCAGGACCACCCGGAGGTGCGCCTGCTCCACCTGTTGGTTGACTTGTTTGAACAGGTTCACCACGGGCTTCTTGTAATAGAACTGAAGGTTTGTCTAATTGAGATTTATCGACTTTTCTCAAGGCACCTATACCTCCAGCTCCCCTAATTGAAGCTAATAGTGCATCTCTGCCTGGATCACCAGTTGCTTCATTTATTTGACCACCTGGAGCAGGCGGCTGAGATTGACCTGGAGTACCAGAGAGGAATGCAGGTGGAGGAGGTGGAGCCGCTGGAGCACCATTAGATGGAGATACAGATGAAGTATTTTGTACAGGTAGCGGTGGAGGAGGAGGTGGAGCTTGTGCCTGTTGACCTTGTTGAAAAGCTGGTTGAGAACTCACTGGAGGTGGAGGCGGAGGCTGCTGCTGCTGATACGCTTGTTGATTTGTAGGTAGCGGTGGTGGTGGTGGTTGGTATGCTTGCTGTTGAGAAACCTGCTGCGCATTGAATTGAGGTTGTTGTGGTTGTTGATAAACAGGTGTTGGCTGTTGAGATTGAGTCGCTGGTACACTACCAAAGTTATTAGACTGTGGAGGAGGAGGAATAGGACGCGCACCCCTTGGAGGAGGTGGCGGCACTGGTCCTCTCCTTGTACTATGTTGTACAGCACCTGTTTGCATACTTTGTTGACCAGATGGGGCACTAAAATTCCTATGTGGTGGTGGAGGAGGAGCTGGACCTCTTCTTGACGGTGGAGGAGGAGGCCTAGATCCAGTGGACGGAACTGGTCTGTTTCCTGGTGGCAGCTGTGGAACTGGTCTTTGAGCATTTGGAGGTGGGGGAGGAACTGCTCTATTTTGCTGACCGAATGCTGGTTGACCTGGTTGATAAGGTTGGTTAAATTGAGAAGGCGATGAGAAGTTCCTAGCTGGCTCTTGTGGAACTGGGAATGGGAAATTACCTGCTTGTGCACTTGTAGATTGCGGAGGTTGTGGCACCGGAATTGGGAATGGATTGTTAGATTGAGGCTGTGGTTGGCCTGGCGCTTGTGGGAATGAAGGTGGAGCAGGTGGAGGAGCACCTGAGGGTTGTCCTTGCATAAAATCTGGAAGTGGAGGGACTTTGTGTTTTTGATGCTGTTGTGGACTAGTTTGGGTTTCAGTATTTTCTGCGGGTTGAGGCGTCTCCGTTTGAGGGGCAGGAGAAGGAGAGTTGAAAGTAGTAGTTGTTTCAGATTGCGTTAGGTCAGGAGTAGATTCTGGAGCTGGCTCAGCACTAGGTGGTGGTGGTGGGGGTGCTTTTTTCCTAGTATTTGGCAATTGTTCAACTTTATCCATTGTGTATCTTTGTCGCTGATTATCTATGAGCGCTTCACCTCTTGGTCCATGTGTCACCTTTGATGCATTTTCTTTTGTAACTTTAACGGCCATGGCCACAGCATTTTTGTTGTTTAGAGTCTTTTTTGAAGCATATTTTTGACGCTTTTCTACTCTCTTATGGAAATGAGCTGCTTCACTTAAGTCCACAAAGAGCAATCCTGCGTAACATGATTCCATTTCGAATGTATGGAAGAAAGTACGATCTTGGTTGTACTCAAAGTTCACATATAGCTCCTGATCCCACAACACCCCTCTATGACCATTAATATCAACTAGTTTCAAAAAGAAAGTGTTACCTACAAGGTCGTCAACCAGTGCAATTGCTCCTGACAGCCCCGTGTATTGCCACTCATTGGGGTCAGGATATGCAATGTATAACCGAGCCACAGTCACATCTATAATTTTATTCGAAGATTTAGGCAAAGCTCTCTTAATGATCTCCTTGTCGGCGGATGATAGTAGACCCATATTATGTTTATTTATATTTTCAAACTTTTAAGGTTGATCTTCCTGGCATAAATTTGGACAAAAGATTAAAAGAAAAAAGGATAATATAACTGAAATAGTAATGCAATTGATTACTTATCTGGTAAGTTAATTCTATGATGGGAGTATTTCAGGTCTATGGCTTCCTTCTTTGGTAGTACTGGTATTAAGGGGACAAATTTGAATACACCAGTGGGAAAAAGCGAAGTAAATGCCCAGTGATTGTACTTTTCTAATTTCACAAAGTGTACAAGTAGAGCGATCAAAAAATTAACGCTAGAGGCCCTGTGTGGTCTATAAATAATACCTTTCTATTTTCCAAATAACCTTTCCTTTTTTATTTCTCGCTCAGTTCGGAACGGGGGGTGGTCAATTCTCAAAGTATGCCAAAAGGATGTCTATCCTAGCGGATGTGGAAATAAGCTGTTGTAGTATTTCTTTCAGTGGTATATCCAATTAAATTTCTAAGCCTTTAAGGAACCCCGCGGTTAAAGAGGAAGGGCAACAGCTATCCCATAAAGCAAAACCTGCCCTCCCGATCACATCCTGGCAGGCTTGTGGGCAGGATTACCCAAGAGGAAAGGGTAAAAAGACCAGTAAATCATTATATACGTGCATGTCACAGGATATGCTAAATTCTGCGTAGCTTATGACAAATTAACCTGTGTGTAGTGTGGGCGGCTTCAGCAAAGTTTTGTCAGTTTTGTTAATGCACGGAACAGCTGGACGAGGGGAGGATGTCTGCTGTGCGATAAAACAAAAATACATGCCTGGGATTATCATACCGGGCCACCGACACTCTATGAAGCGTGTCTCTCGGGCGTCTTATAACTCAGTGTGGAGATATGTGACGTATTACTGATCATGCAAGGACGCAGAAACACGGTCTTGTTAACACAATGAAAAGAATTGCAGGAAAGAGAAATTCGCAAGGGTAGAAGCTAAGAAACACCATTTTCAAGACTAATGCTACGGTGAGCATCTGACAGGGCTGGCAACATCAAGTGAGCACCCGCTTTCTTATGTTCCGCTTTCCCTCCTCCTCTCCCCCGACTTTCACAGTTGTAAGTTCGTGCAGATTTCTTTTGTTGTACAACGGGACATAGGAAATGGGTTTAATCTCAATAAGGAGACGCAGTTTGACTAGGGAAGCTCATTCCTCAACCCCCGCGCCACATTCTGTGGAATCTACTGAAATGCAGTTTTGGGTTTTTCTTTAATTAAGAATTACAGTTTTCTGATTACCTGAGATCTCTGCTACAGAAAGCGTAGTACAAACAACTTCTAGAAGGGCAACAAGAGAATTAAGACCGAGTTGGAAGATATATACAAGATGCTAAGAAAGACGCGTACAGAAAAATGATGAAAGGGAAAAAACAAAATTGGCTGCAAACTTTTCTTTTTTCCTAATTGTAGAAAAGTGGCAACACTGCCGCTCTGCCAGGCACTGCATGCAGCCAGTGAGTGGCTCCATAAGTACTTTCGTGACCCTTCAACAAGACTCTTGGCCAAACAACACTGCTCAGGAAGGTAGTCGAGCAGAATATGTGTTGAAGGCCTAATAAGATAGATACCAGCTTTTTTGTCAAACACACATATACAAATGATTGCTCTCAAGCAGGAATGGCTGTTCCGGTCGTCCCCACCTGATCCATCCAGTTGCCCATGGCCGTGAGAATTCTGTCCTTCCTGTAAGTAACTACACAAAGACACTCTACAATGACAAAACACACAGAGCCATAACAACTCCTACAGGACGTGGATTGTATGAGTGGGAGAAAGGTAAAAGACAAAAAGAGCAGCACTCACACACTACTTTACTTCTGCCCTCCCCACCGAGAACAATCGAAGAGGCAGTTGCCTTCCTTCTTTCTTTTTTTTTTTTGAAAAACTCTCTTTCACTGATGAGCTACGCAAATGAGGGCAGACAATGCGGGAAAGAAGTCACCACACAGAAACACGGGTACAACACTATCTTGTTAAGCTTGCAAATTTTTTTTGTCTTCTTCCATTCATTTAAACAGTAATTTCAATTAATGTTTTTACTTGCCAAAAAGCAAGACAAGTAACTGGTAAATTGCTAAACAAGAAACAAAATGCAATAAATATTAATGAACTTGCAACGGGGTTTATTGGCTAACGCAGTTTGGAGAGACGAGAATCTTCCCTTTGAAAGAGTCCCCCGCCATAGCATTCAGAATTGTTATCATTTCGTAATTAACGGTTTTTTTTTGCTTTTTCTTTTTCTGATTTTTTTTTTTATTAATTGTTCTCGATCAATTGTTTTCCTATATTTTGACATCCGATTATATATAATACTTGATATACCCATTTTGAATTCTTCCCTTTGACCTGCTAGTATTCTCCGGTTTTGTCATTTACTGTATTTTATGCTTTCCAATTTTTACAAAACGTAACACAACCGATTACATTATCATTATCAGGAAACAGGAAGACAATCATCATCAATAAAGTCAGAACAGAGCAAAACTAGTGCATTTTCCTACCGGACAGGAAAAGACAAATCAGACAACACAAGAATTTTAACATACATAGTCATCCAAGACAATATAGAGATTAATGCACTCCTGAGATAGGACACACAAGAATTACTATCTGACCCCACATTTCATTGCAAGGACTAAGAAGCTAAACCTGTACAAACACAATATAGAAACGATACAATAATTGTTTTTCTTAATCTTTATTTTAATCTTTTTTTTTTCTTTGAATATATTCCATTTTGAAAACAGTAATAAAATTTTTTGGTTACCTTGATTAATTAATAATACTATAGCCACAAAATAAGCCATGGGAAGACCTAAAAAAGCAGTAAGTGAAGAAAACATAGAGAGGTTTCAGAGAGAGTTGGAACTCGCGGGAGATAAATTGGATGTTCTTCTGAAAGACAAGAAAGGTAGATCGAGATCATGCCTTCTTTGCAGAAGACGTAAACAGAGGTGTGATCACAAGCTTCCCAGTTGTACAGCTTGTCTCAAAGCTGCTGTCAAGTGTGTTCAACCAGCTCGATACTTCACTTCTAGCAATAACTCATCGGCTAGCAGCCCAAATACACCGCAATCAAAACCCGACAAAATTGCAAAACCGAAAGCAAAATCAACAAAGAAAGCTAAAAATTCTACTGTTAAGGGTTCAGAACAATCACAACATCCACACGAATACGCATCTAAGTTACAAAACGTTATAGATTCCCAAAACTTCCCAGTACCTAACTCCCATGTTGCGAATTCCATGTATAGAAGAAATATGCCAATGCAGAATAATTCTCATATGATGAATATGCCTTATAATGGAGCTAACGATTCTATACACATGCATCTACAACAAAGTCCGATCGTGCACCAGATACATTCGCCTTACATTAATAAAGAACATCATACAGATTCCAATAACTCGATGACATATGCATCTAATCCAAACTCTCCCTTACCAAACACATCTACCACGTTACAGCATTTCCAGCATGTATATTCAAATGGTAATGGCTCAATGAATAACATTCATACCTCTAATAATATGCTCCCCAAGCAGACAAGCTTACCACCTTTATCAACACCTTTGATGAAGCAGGAATACAACAACTTTTCAATGCAAAGGAGCCCTTCAAATGAACAATATGTAGCATCGTGCCCAGAATCCGAATCCTCAAGGATAAATTTACCAGTTTCTCTAACAAAGGTAGCTAAGAAAAATGAGTCGAAGAAAAAGAAGAATAAAAATGAAACGAATCAAGACAAGGATGAATATACATTATTCTTGGAAAAGAAACTTAAATATCTGGAGAAAATTATAGACACACAACCAAACTCTCCTGCCTACTTGAAAAAAATCAAGCAATATAAGAAGATTTCCCATCTTCTTGGGGATATAGGAAACTTAGAAGACATTGAAAAGAAACTTAAGAAAGAAAATAATGCTGCAGGTTCACCACAAGCTGGTAACAATTCATTGGGGCAACCATCTTCAGCTATTTCTACTCCAACAGCATCCATAGCTACACCAAATTCTGGTATTCTACCTCTGCCACCTGTGCAAGGGAACCATTCTAATGTTTATCCAATTAGATCACCATACACTTCTAATGGAACCCCGGTAGATTCTACAAACAAGGATACAATACCGGCATTGTCTTCGGACTCCTTAGATTCAGTCGATTTTTCGAAGTGCATATTCGGAAAGTATAACCTTAAAGAGTTCTTATCATATGACCCTGCGTTTGAGTTTGACGAGCAACTATCGAGATCATTCTTAGACACCTTTTTCACCAGATTGCAATTCAAATATCCACTTTTAGATGAAGATGAAATCTACACATTTCATGAGAACTATTTGAAAAACCAAATTTATTCATATTCAGAGACAAACTTCCATTTTGCATGTGGCCGTATGTGGATGGTTTTCACAATTAGTGCATGTCTACCTATGACAACTGGTAAATATAAGGGACAACCTCCAGTACGGTATTTTTCAACTGCTATTAGACATATAACTAGATGTGGAAATAAACTTACTCCTGTCCAGGAACTAGAATTATCAACTCTGCTTGTATTATACATAGTTCGTACTGATAGCGACTCCATGCTTTTGTATGAAATTATCAAGGACGTTATGAACATATGCAAAAACAAACTGCAATTGCATAAGTGGCACGCAAATGACCAATTTGCAAGTAAGAAACTAAGATTATTCTGGTGTGTTTACTTATTAGAAAGGATGATTTGTGTTGCTGTTGGTAAACCATACACAATTCATGAAAATGAAATAGAAGTACCATTTTTTGACGAAAATTCATTCTTCACACATAGCACTTTTAATACTTCGTCTCCAAGAAGAAGCGGAGTCCATTTTATCAATCAATCTTTGAAGCTAAGAAGAATCGAGTCACACTTTGTTGAGGTTTTAAAAATTCTACCGGCAACTGAAAGAAGGACTAACAATAAATCTGAGATTGAAAAACAACTCCCTGTTGTGAAACGAGCATTTCATGAACTAGAGCTTTGGAGAGCTGGTTGTTTGAGCAACGAGTTGAGAAATTTTGAGAATGAAACCCTAAAACTGTATTATTATAGATCTGTGAGATTATTAATCCAACCTTTCTTAGAGGTCCTCAGACCAGAGGATAGGCTTTTCAGGGAATGTCAAGCCTCTGCTGGACAAATTTGTCAACTTTACAAAATCTTTCATCAGAAAACGGTAACTGGTCATTCCACGCCTGCTGTACATACAGTATTTGTTGCTGGAGTTACGTTAATTTACTGTATGTGGTTAGCTAGGAATTACGATGACGAAAAGAGAAGGAAATTAGGTGATATTTCAAAACACACCAGGCCTCTTGTCAGTGCTAGTCTGTTCTCGACAATGGACGACCTGAGAGCGTGTTCAGTTTGTCTATATGTGATGACCGAAAGATCCCACTTCGCTAAAATTTTCCGTGATACTTTCGATCAATTGATGAATGCCACTGTTGGCAACCTTATCGAGCGTTGTGGTCCTGACTCAGCTGAATTAATCTATATGAAACAAAACAAGAAGAAAGGAAATACAGGGAAAGGCAATCAAATCACAGATGTATGCGGAAACTCAGATGAACCTAGGAATAAATCTAATATGTCAAAGGAAGATTCCAAAAATCAAACAAAAAGTAAAGCGGATCTTGATGATGAAATTTCCTCTACTTCATCTGATATGATGATAAGCAAAAATGGTATGCCACCTGCTGTTGATAGAACTTTTGGTAAAAGACAAGCTAGTGAGCATGTTGGTTTTGTAGAAAACTCTCAAGTTGATCTTGATAATGCCGAGAAGGAAAAACTCAAAATGCAAAAAGGTGTGCTGGAAAAAACAACTGTTCCCAAGGGTTTGTCACATCTACTTATAGAAGAAAATGAAATGTTAATGGAAGAAAACAACAAATGCAACGAGGAAAAGAGTCAATCCCTTTTATCAAAAAACAGTCCTGAACCTACTCACTTGATAAGAAATACAGAAAGTGTGAAAAGTATGGATAGCAGTGGTACAAGCTCACCTGTCATAAATGAATATATTGTTCAGAAGCCTATTAATGCTACTTCGTTTGATTGGAACTTATTTAAACAACAAGCGTTCCTACAGCAACACCTGGCACAGCAAAATCTTCAAGCATATTTATCATCATTGAAATATGAAAATGATGGCCTAGAATCTAATTCTGCTAGTGAACAGGCTGGACATTCTACTAGTTTTACAGGTCAACTTGGATTTAACCCATCCACTGATAACAGATTCAATATGAATAATGGTGCTAGAAACCAAAATGGATTCCCAACTTTGATTAATAGCCCATCTGCATCATTAGGTGCCAATTCACCTCCTTTAACGACAGAGACGTATCCACCTCATGCCAATGTGTCTTCTTCCAAAAAAGAGGAACGCGACCCTAACCTGCATTATAGCAGTTCTGTTAATAACCAGTCACCTTTGCATTCGGTAACTAGTGCCCATACTCCGAATAACCAAACTTCTCAACCAGGAAATCCTACTTCATATTCCTCGGCTAATCCTAACAATAATATCTTGAATGTATCCTCCAATACTGCAAACAATAAAACAAATGGAATGATTCTGTTTAGTAATGGTACCCATGATATGATTAATAATATTTCAACCTGGACAAATGACTCAGTTGTCGAATTCATGAATACAGAAGATGACGGCTTGAATTCCAAAAGCACGGGTGAAATGTCACAAACCAAAACGACTAGCGTTCAGAAACCAAATGAATTTACCTCTGGTAATGCGAATACTGGAGGGCAAAATACCATAAGCAGAAGCGGTACTCCAGCTTGGAGTATGGCAAATGGATACATGTCTGGTATTACTTTTAGTAGTGGAACTGATGCAAGGAATGATACTAGTAATGGCTCCAACCCAACCAGTAACAATAATGGCAACAATAGTAATATCGATGGATACAACATGAATATATTTTCCAGCATGGGCTCTTTACTACACAATGGGGCACCATCAGTAGATGCTGATGGAAACAATGACGGTACAGAAATATACTCAGAGATGCTATTTTAGATTCAATCTTAGAACATCTCCTACGGAATGACTTTAATATCACCTTATCAGACAGTAACTACTCCATAATTACGGTATGACATCTTAACATGACCGCTTCATGGATAAGCGACAACATCCCCTCCTCTTATTTTACTTTAAAATATAGCATCGTAATAATACATTTAAACTAATAACAAAATTTATAGTAAAAGTTCTTCTAAGTATTATACAGTTATAATTCGGTCTTAGGCTTTAGCTTAACGTCACTATCATATCAAACGAATTTATATGTCCCTATGTTTTTATGTTGGAAATCGAGTTGCCAAGAATGACATCCAAGTGATTATCTTTACATTTGGTCAGTATAGATGCTAGTTGATAGCACCATAGGATTAATTGATTACACACACTACACAGCAAGGCTGCGCGAAAGACTATAAACAAGAAGTAAATTAATATCTCAAATTTCAAGTTGCAACCGGTGATATATCTATTGTTCGATCCTCCATAACTTTTCACATTTGCATTTGGTTATCACACATTTGTACATTTCAGTAGATCTAGATATTTTTTTACTTGAATTGTGATCCTTATTCTAAAGACTGTACTAGTGGCATTTCTATTTCTACCATTGATATAATCCTTCTGGTTTCTTTTGATCTCATTGCCAAAAGAGTTTTGAACCTTCGAGACAACAAATTGTTGTTATTAGCCATTTAAAGACAAATTTCCAATAAAAGAATGAGCAAGCAAAATACTTTGATTCTACGAATTACAGAGAAAGGTGTGAATATAGACACACTTATACATGATGTTGTAAAGCCAAGATTAATGGAAATCTTTGAAAGCCGAAACACATCCGATTTAAAAGACTCCCTTCTCTATAAAAGAACCATAGAAATGGATGAAGATGACAATAGAATTCTATATATCGGAAATGAAGTAATAATTGACTACAGAGAATACCAGTCATCCACACATAGCTACTTACTCAAGCTTAAATGGTTACAAGAAATTCAACCATCAAATACTCCCAATAGATTAGACCTTTTTATAATCGAGTGCATAGTTAGCATTATAATCGCTAATTGTGACTCTAGTAGTATCTCTCAGGACACAAATGTTGTAAAAGATGAAAACGAAAGACTGAGAGTCATCCAAGAATTAATGGAGGAACAATTTGGAGCTGACGGCTACAAAGAGCAAGAAAGGACAAAAGCCATAGTAAAAGTTGGCGACAAGACTGGGCACGTCGATCTAGTCAATTTAAAGGTTATCGAATGCGACTCCTCATTACTCAAAGGTAGACTCGAGGGTGTTTTACGAGTGGCAGAACAGCTTTCAAGGCCTTTAATCGGAAGTTAGTATATACCTAAATAACAAACTCCTTGTAACAAAAAAGAATAGCTCCATTTGCTATATTGTGTTATCAAAATATTAGTTTCCATACTCCGTAACACACTCAATTGTGTATATTAAACTACAAAAAAACCGTAGCGCTTCCTTTCTTGAGCTCTTATTGTTGCCAAGGAAGCGCACTGTAACAAAAGAGCTTCTTAAAAAAACATTCAGTAATGTAAAATTGCAGATATCGGTTAGATGTGCTGTAAAATAGACTTTAAGAGCTGTATTGATGAAGAAACACACCTATTAGCATTAGAATGGCTTCTATAAATCATATCGAGGCTTTCTTTTAGAACTAGCTTCTTTTTGAAGGTAGTATATACTTACCCCACCCTCCTTATACATTAATTACTAATAAACTAAGACAAATAAGTACTTACAGTCCCATTAAGCAGTTTTTTTACTTAATAAACCTTTTGAAGAATACGACATTGCTTCCATTCACCTATGATTTTCAGGCCTGCATAACACTAAAAATACTGCTCTAGATGAGAGTAGGTACAGGAACTTATATAATTTTGCCACTATAGCTAGATCAATAAGCCGAAACAATAGTTCACATAGCAACAAACACTGTCCTATTATCCGCTTTAAAGCGAATTTATCTCAATTTGGAGTTAGAAACAACGAACATGTAGGAAGACATCTTATTATCTTTCATAATTGCGGGAGCATGTGATTTTTACAATTATGACGCGTCACATAGAAAAACGCGTCAAGAGGTGATGACCATGAAAATTTCCGAAGTTTTCGAAGTTTTTTGCAATAGTCTCAATGTGTTCACATGCCATTAGACTAAACTACTACCACAACTTGTCTACATGGACCATCAGTTCCTGATTGTCTTTAGGTGAGCTTGTTTTACCTCGTTTCTAACATGCGAGTTAACTATGCTTTCGAGTTACCGTCACCTATTATTATCGTTTTAGACCATATGCTTGTCTTCACGTTATTCTGTGAATAGTACATAAATTCATTTATAAGATATCAGATAGACGTTATCAATTAAAGCAATCTGACATCAGAAAAGAGATTTCGAAGTTTATAATAACTAACACTGCATTTCAATCCGAGTGCTTTGAAAATCACTGAGTTCTACCACAGATTGTCTATGAAAACATAGAGATATACATTGATATCATAACTCTGGCATACCATTAGTTAATAGACAATTGAGCAAAAACTTCATATATAATCTAAACACATTTAACTCTGTCAAACATGTTTACATCAGGCAAAGTGCTGCCGACAAAGATCCAACCGCCATTGTTGAGACCAATGGCCTACAGAGTATTATCGAAGAAATATGGACTGAGTATAAAATCTGATGGACTGGCTGCACTGAGTGATTTTATTGGATCGACTTTTGGAATGGATTGGAAGAGAAATCCAGACACGATCAAATTTCTTGAAGTATTTGCAACTGTTTGGAAGCAACAAGAGAGAGGCCTCTTTGTCGACAGTACTGGAGTCAAAGATGTCATAAATGAACTGAAAGAAAGAGAAAAGGCAACTTTGCAAGAATCACAAAATATGGCTTCAATTCCACCGAAGACGAAAACTTATAACAATGGAGGTGGTAAAACCACTACAATCGACCGATTTTTAACTAAACGTCCGTCACCATCGGACAATGACGAAGGTCCATTAGATCAATCCATCGATGATATACCTGTATCACAAGCGACACAGATTGATGAAGAAGAACTGCCGATGGCCCAGGAAATATCAGATCAAATCAGCAGCCCAGCAAGAGATCAAACACCAGAGGAAGAATTCGATAACAGAATCTTAAACTGGAGAGACTATTTTAGAATCATCAATACAACAGACCAAAAGAAGTTTAGCTATAACCCAGTTAAGAGACAAATATTTTATCAACCACCAAAAGATCAACTAAAATCAGTGCTAAAAATCCCAAATGCACAAGCAAAAACTGATCTATTCAGAACTAGGTACTTTCTAACCAGAGATAGATTACTTCGAAATGAAAGTTTCCAAAGCAGTCACGACACATTCAATCCCTTATCCTCAATGATTCAATTGAAGAATAACATAAATAACAATAATCAAGATGACACTCCTACGGGCTTATCCATAACCCAGATAAAGAACTTGCTAGGTAGGGACGGACAGAATTTTTTGATTCTTGGAGTTTTGAAAATGAATCCCAAAGGCCAATGGTCTCTAGAAGATGCATCTGGATCTATAGACATTGATATTTCCCAGACACTACCATCTCCGGGGCTGTTCTACATCCCAGGAGCAATTGTACTAGCAGAAGGTATATATTACACGGTAGGCCACACATTTGCGGTTACCTCGATGACATTCCCACCTGGTGAGAGAAGAGATAAGACTTTGGATCATATTGGTAATTTGGATTTATTAGGAATTCATGGCACCGAAAAATCTTCCTATATACCAAGATTAGACAACGAGATTAAAATTAGACTACATCTTCTTGAGCAAGATTTGACACATCAAAAGTTTGTTTTACTCGGTGGTGACTTATTCTTGGACGATCAACACGTAATGGATGGGCTGAAAAAGGTATTTACCAAGCTTGATCAAGAAGCACCAACTGTTATCGTACTTTTCGGGTCTTTTTCATCATTTCCTGTTCATGCTGCAATGTCAAGTAAAAACATTAGTTCAACTACAGAATACAAGAATAATTTCGACTCTTTGGCAGAAATGCTTTCTCAATTCGAGAATATTATAAACCATACTCATGTTGTTCTGATACCAGGGCCACACGACCCTTGGGTATCACTTTGTTCTCTAGGTGCTAATGGCTCGTTACCTCAAAGTTCAATACCGACACATTTTAGTAAAAGAATGAACAAAATTTGCAAGAATATAACCTGGGCGTCTAATCCAACAAGGATAGCTTATCTTTCACAAGAAATTGTTTTATTCAGAGATAATTTCCTAGAACTCTGCAAAAGACATCAAATTTTATTTCCAGTTGTTGAGAGCAAGCGGGCAGAAGACCTAGCCGAATTAGAAGAGCAAATGGCAAATAATTCTATTGATGATACAACTATACTTGTCGACCGTATAATATCTGAAAAACAACAACTTCCGGCCAAAGTTTTGGAGTCACGAAAGGTAGTAAAAACCCTCCTCGATCAAGGCCATTTATCTCCATTTGTTGATTCAATTAGACCAATATCATGGGATATGGATCATACATTAACGTTATACCCAATTCCTTCGACATTGATTTTGGCTGATATGTCGTCTGCTGCATATGATTTAACCTACAATGGTTGCAAAACTATCAATCCAGGTAAGTTTATACACAAAAGACAGGCTCGTTATATTCAATTCCAACCATATTTGAAATCTGTTTCTCAAGAGGAAGTCTTTTTTTAATGCTTATTTTAGCACCGTAATTTAAGACTAGTATCATATACAGGGATTAATATTATATATATATATATAATGATAACAAGAATGCATGAAATTGAGCAACACTAAATGCGGTCTATCTGTAATTTTTTATTTTGTTCACTACAGTTTGTGGCATGCAATACACCGGGTTTATCTCGATGAGTGAATCAAATCCCATTAAACTTAATCCAGCCAGTCCAAAAAGAGTATGATAAACATCCACTTCATTATCCGGTCTATCACTAATACCACCCTTTATTTGATCTTGACTATCTAATATAAATTCGCGTAGCTTATCATAATCTATCCAGTCAAGCTTTCCTATTATTGCTAATGAAGATAAAACCCACCAACTATAGCAGACATCAGGGAGTTTACTAGGCCTACCATTTAAACCACCTTCTGGAATTTGACGCTCACAAAGCCACCAGCCTATTTCTTCAATTTGACTGTCAGTAAAGACATTTAACCTACCAACAATAGCAAGGGCACCCAAGCAACAAAAAGCTTGTGCAGCATGCGATTCTGCACCTGGAGACATGCAAAATCCACCATCAAAGTTATAACACCTTACAATAAATTGTACTGCTGGCTCCACGATTTCCTCACTAAGTCTTCCTAAGATCGATAATGAACTCAAAGCAGTATACACAAATCTAGAATCGACTTCTCCAAATCGGTCTCCTTGAAAGGATCCGTCTGGCAACTGATTGCTTACTATGAATTCATAACATTTATCCTTTTGTTCTGACGTCAAAATGTCTAATGAATCATAAGTAACTAAAATTTGTAATCCTGACAGGGTGGTTAATAGATGCGCATCATGCCTCGGAAACGGAGCAAATCCACCGGTTCTCGCATCCCAACAACTCAAAACAAACTTGACAACCTCATCTTTATCAAAAGACTTCTTTGAGTCCAAGATACACAAAGCTGTAAGCCCCCAATATACTCCATTTAGCCTGAGGTGTTCGGACAGCCAGTATTCGTAGTCTTCTTTACGTTTATCCAATGATTCAATGTACTCAATATGCTTCTGTTTTAAGAGTTCTACCATATTTGATTATAAACTGGCCTTTGAGTTCCTAATCAGATTTTTCATTTAGATATTGATACAGGTGAAGGCAACATGTTTTTATTTCCTTATTTTTTGATGCTTTTATGTTTCTCGATGAGCTTTAAAAAATGCGATGAGCTGCAACACAAGTAGTGATATTTGTGGTAGCAATTACTATTCACAATTAAACTTAAATAGTCATAAAACAAAGGACATAGAGACTTGGTATATAAAATTAGATATGAGTAATATCCGCGACATAAAGGTCGACCTCGAATTTAAAGACCCCAATACTGGCGAGTCTGCTGCCACCATTTTACAAAAGTACCAATTTCAAAGAAATGAGCTAGTCAATGTGATACCTACAGCACCTGATGATGTGATTGACGCTCTAGAATATATTGGAGAGTCTGGCACGATTGATAAAGAAGATGATTATGGGAGGAGGCTTCGATTAGCTGAGTTATTAATGGAAGATGAGTTGAAACGTCAGTTGTTCCAACAATGGCGAGATAAGCGTTATAAGAAGGAGATTACACAATTTACTGAGGATGAAGATGATGAAGAATTTTATACTCCTGCGAGCAAAGACCTGATATCTGCAAGGCAATATATACTGAAAAATTCGATAGCTAGAGCTAACAAAAGAATAGCAGCCCAAAAGACTATTTCTCAAACCTATAGCATACAAAATGTGTTAAATAAACGGCGAGCTGCAAATAAATATTGGTGTTCATTCGATCTACTGGCTACACAAGTTGTTTCCACTAGACCCATTTCGACTGTAACATTCTGTAATAACGGGAACTATGTGGCCAGCGGAAGCTGGAATGGGGAAGTCAGTATAATTGATTCAAATACTTTAGAAGTTACTCAAACTCTACAGAACCATGATGGCAAAGTTGGTGGCATAGCTTGGACTTCCAACGACTCTGTTCTTATCACTGGTGGAGAGGATCATTTAATTACTGTTAGCAATAGGTCTGATGGAGAGTTCATTACATCAAACAGTATTGGTGGCCATGAAGGGAGAATTACCGATTTGCAAGTACACCCATCAGGAAAATTCATTGGTACTAGTTCATTCGATTCAACTTGGAGACTTTGGGATATAGAGAAACAAAAGCAATTACTACTGCAGGAAGGCCACTCAAAAGAGTTGTATTGCTTAGCTTTTCAGGCTGACGGCGCATTGGTGAGTACCGCAGGAACAGATAAAACTGCAATAATATGGGATTTAAGATCTGGAAAAGCAGTATCCCAGTTACAAGGTCATGCAAAAACTATCTATTGCATGGATTGGTCGATTGATGGACATACGTTGGCCACTGGTGGAGGAGATGGTGTTATAACAATTTGGGACCTCAGAAAATCAGATAAACTGACAAAAATAACTGAACATAAAAGTATAGTCACATCCTTAAAATTTGATAAGGCTAATGACCACAATCTTATATCATCTGGATATGACAGATCTATATTCGTTTACTCGAAAGATAATTATCTCAAGGTATCATCACTAATAGGTCATGCGGACAAAGTACTGACATTTGATATAGACAAGAATAATAAAAACTTGATAAGTGGAGGATGGGACAGGTCAGTCAAACATTGGTCTACCGTAAGTACCGATTAATCATACTTTATTAAATACACCACTAGCTAAAGGGAACCTAATACCACTTAACTACAAATATTATCTTATCTAAAGTTGATAAAGAAAAACGTACATAATTCTGTGGCTCTTGGATTATGATTTCTTAGATCTCTTATTACCATTGACTACGGTGGAAGTTCGTACCCTGGAGGGTGGCATGTTGTGTAGAGATTTCAATACTTGCTCTAAGCGACCTTCCAATTTATGTAGGACGCCCGCTTCTTCAACAATGCTTTGTTTTATATCATTAATTCTTATATTTATTTTTTGCTCTTCCGGTTCGGTGTTCGAATAATCAGTCCTAAATTGATGCTTTTTATTTTTAAGTTCATCTGTAATTTTAATTGTCTCCTTTTCGTTTTCGTCGTACGCATTATTAGCCCTTTCGAGTTCCTGCTCCATGTATTGTCTTTCTGTATTATATGACTCAATGTTTTTTTCCTCATATCTTACATTTTCCATCAGCTCTTTATGTGTGTTTAATAGAACTAAAATCTCAGCCTTCTTTCCACCTTCAGAGTTTATTTTTTTACTGATGGAATCAATTTCTGCGTTCAACTTCTCCAGTTTTTCATAAAGTTCTTTTTGAATATGATCTTGATCATTGACTTGACTCAAATTCATCTGAATTTTACTTTTGGACGTGTCGTACATATCTTTAACCTTGATTAGCTCTTCGTCAAAAAACTTAATACGATTCTTATGCAATTCAGAGTGATCTGAATAGTACCCGAGTTCTTCTTTTTGTTCATCTATATCAATGTATATTTGATCGATAGACTGTATCAATTTATGGGTCAGAATACCACTAGATAAATGGTAGTTTGAATTTGAAGTTTCATCAGCTGTAGTTATACCTGTCAACTGGGTCATGCCTTGCTTTAGTGGATTGGTGGAATAATCGTTTTTCACTCTTTTTAATTGATAAAAGCTCTGCTTCCTTCCATTATCGTCGTTATTCTTATCACTTTTAGACCTACCCCTTTTCTTTGAATTCGCAAATGCGTTTTCAAGCGCTGTATCTATTTGATTAAAGTGAACCTCTGTTAGCAATGACCTCTCGACATCCATCGAGTTATACCTCTTTATCGGATAGACATCAGGTAAGGGCCATATGATGCTAGGGTTTTCTAACCAGTCCAGGAGGTACACTAATTTTTGAGAATATACTGGCCTCAAATCTGGTGGCAACGTACCAACTCTATCTCTTAACACAACAACAGCAGCCGTTAGAGCTTCGAGGTAATCATTGCTGTTTTTATCATATAACTTACCAAAATATAGCATTCCATGCTCTACAGAATTTATAGTAATCAACTTTACAATTGGCGCTTGCTTTTCCAATGTTCTTTGATCTCTTTCATGTCTTAGTATGGACTTCATCTCTTCTGTTGTAGTATCCACAGATATGTCAACGGCTAGTAGCATGTCAAATTGATTCCCAGTTTTAAGAGGAAATTTACTTTTATCCCAACCTGCTGAAGGAAATATATGACATGTACAGGAGTGGTTTCTTGACTTTTTGTTTTGTTTTATACTTTGACCATCATAACGCCTTATATTAACTTTATGGCCATATAATAGTGCTTCAACAAGATCCATAGTACGACCTGGTCGACAGACTATAGCAGTATTAGTTTCATACTCTTGTATTAAATTTATAAGGTCCCTTATAACCTGAAACTTCCCACTATTCTCCGCTAAATGTCCTGGAATATCACGAGTCCCCAGAGATTTTGGCATCATATGATCGATAAGCAGAAAAGGATGTGTTGCAACAAGCTCACTGTTGTGGCATAATGTTTTCATAGACTCCAATATAACATCCTCTTTGTAATCTGTCGTTTCAAAATAACGTAATATATCAGAGTAATGCAATGATACTATTTGATCTGTTAGTTCCTTTTGGTAGAGACTCATTGTAGTAGGTAGCCAATAATTTCCAGATGTATTACCACTCACACCAAGCGTCCTTGCATCAACAATAGATGGAACTGGTTTGGTATCCAAAATCTTTAACAAATCCATTTCTATTCAAGCGCCTCTGTATTAAACTTTAAGTTAAAACACTTTAGATTCAACGTAGCACTAAATTCAAAATATACACCTATTCACTAATATTAGCAGGCAAACAGTTTTAAGTGTCTTCAGCAATCAAAAAAAATTCAAACAGTAACTTGATAGAAACCAAAATGATATTAAATAACACACCAAAATAGATAAGGCTTAGTCTCAATCTTGGAACATTAATTTAAGAAGCTGTATTATTTTTTATATTCAGCTATTTGCATTCTTAAGTTTTCCTCGAGAAGCTCATCATTAAAGGTTCCCGTTCTGAGCTGAAAAAAAAAATGAAAGATCTAGGAAAACATACAAGAATATTAGTAGATACGCAGTAATGATTAGGTCAACGGAACAACGAAAAGTATAGTTCTATCCTTAATAATAGAATTTGGGAAATTGTACCCATATATTGTTTATCTGTACCTTTGGGATATTTTTATTCTGGGATACCAAATCATATAGCATCGCAACAAGATGGAGAAATTAAGCGAGGATGAAATTGCATTATATGACAGACAGATTAGACTTTGGGGTTTGGCCGCTCAGACTAATATGCGTATTGCCAAAGTATTGCTAGTAAATATTGGATCAATTGGTACAGAAGTAGCTAAGAACATAGTTCTCAGCGGTATTGGGCACTTGACTGTATTGGATAGCCACATAGTGAATGAAACGGATCTTGGATCCCAATTTTTTCTGACTGCAAATGATGTAGGTAAGAAAAGAGTAGAAGCTGTATCAGATAGATTACAGGATATGAACCCTAGGGTTAATTTAGTTTTTGATTCTGCTGATTTAAAATCAAAGACCGATGACTTTTACAAACAATTTAATATAATTATTGGAACTGAACTTGATTTTTTTCAAAGAGAATCCTTGAACAGTAAGTGCAGGGCACTAAATATCCCACTATACTTGACTGGCTCAAATGGGATGTTTGCATACATATTTGTGGATCTTATTTCATTTGACGCTGTCGATGAGAAAATCCATGGGAACACCTCTGGCGTTAAACTAGGTTCTATAAGCGAGCGTAGAGAAATTATTAAAATTGATGAACGTGAAGATGATGATAGGGTAATGGATATAATTACGACGAGAAATACATATTTGCCGTTATCCAGCATTCTGAAATCTGCAACATTAAATGGTTTACTAACAAATAAACAAAAAAAACGTGCAACTAATATATTACCATTAACATTCACACAACTAAAGCTTACAAATCCAACCAATACTGAACAGTTTAAGGAAGAACTGCTAAAAACATGCAAACAATTGGGCCTAGAATTCACAACTATTAAGGACGATTATTTGGAGCAGTTCATTAAACAGCAAGGGGTAGAATTCACACCTGTGGCTTCTGTTATAGGAGGTGCTGTTGCCCAGGATGTTATAAACATTCTTGGGAAAAGACAATCTCCGCTGAACAATTTTATAGTATTTGATGGTATCACTCTTGATATGCCCATATTTGAGTTCTAATTCCTATCAAGTCGTTGTAATTAACGCCTACCTTCTTTCACTGTTATCTCGCATAAAACTATGAGATAGTTTAATCTCATTTAATCACTTATTTCATAGATTATATACTTCTAAAAAGTCGTTATTTAGAGTCCTTATTGTCAAATCATTTCTGGGTATTTACAACAGATTGCTGTAAATGCAACATAAAGTTTTGTAAAGATATATCGTCAGTCAAAACAATAGTAGCACCAGCTGAGTTCATATTTTGATAACTGTCTGATGGATTCAACTTCGACAATAAAAATCTTGCTTGAGAACCACCAGCTTCTGTATCAATGAATCTTGGCAATGGAAATCTATCAACCAGAAGCTCTGCTGCTTCAAGCTTAGGCTCTTCCAAAAGCTCTTTGAAATCAGCATACTGAGGGTCATCTTGATAGCCTGCTTTTCTCCACTGAGCAATTGTTTCACCATGGTATATTAAAATGTAAAAGAAGGTATCCAAAAGTAATATAGTGTCTGCTTTAACAGATAGCGAATCTAACAACACAGGCTCCGGTTCTGATTCCATTGAGAAGCTTGTCAACGTTGGCTGAATCATGATTAATGAATTGGTCGTATCCTCTCTTGTGAAAATGTGTCTATAAAATGCTGTCTCATCAGGAGAATTATTGAACACACTCAAAAATTGAGATCTCCTCAGGTAGTACATAAATTGAGGGAAAAGCGAAAAATTACCTGCTAGCCTGAAGGAGCTAGGGTCATTTTTATTATAGTCAGCATACTTTTGACATAATTTGATTAAAGTACGATCAATCCATTTGATCACATCAGGTCCCTCCTCAGTTTCTGCTTTATGAACGGCTATTCTGGATATCAAGACTGCAGCTGCTTCTTGATCGAACGAAGCTGCAATTAATGGCGAGCCAAATGATTGTAATTGATTTGCAACAGTTGTAACTCTGGTCCTTATTGTTCCTGAAGAGTGTTGGTAGTTTGTAATAAATTGAATATAAGCCAGTTGCTGATTATCGCCAGTCACTGGTGTTGGCCCATTGCTAGCTATATCAAAAAATACTGCATATGTGTGTTGAGGTAATAGAGATCCCATTGTCCATGTAGAAGTTCCTCCGATACCGATGGTTGTATCACTAATATTGGTGGCACTTGTTTTCTTGACAGCTGAGGCGTGGCCAATCAGACCTTGTACTTTCAGTTCTTTACTGGACTTAACCTGGAACTTTGCACTGAAACTCATTTTCATGTAATCATCTTCATCCTTTGCAAATAGTCTTAAATATGACTGCTTAAAAATTGCTGTTGAAAATGAGTCAGTCAATAACAAAACACCACCGGTACGATCAGTTAGTTTTCTCATCTCAGACATACCAATTTGATCATAACAACCTGAGAACAAGTCAACAGTATGGCCATTTTCACTAATTCTATCAGCTAAGGTATTATAGTATTTCATTGCCTTCTTATAGTGTACTGCATTACCTGAATCGATATCGTGATGTGATCTGATAGGATTCTTTAGCTCTAAATCGACAATCAACCCCGGGTTGATGGTATCAGGCCCAGAAGAGAATACGATTATTCTTGCTGCATTATTCTTATAGCAACCTTGTAGAAGCAAAGATGCGATGTTTAATGCCGAACCGGTTGCTCTTAATGGTCTTTCACCCGGCTTAACTGACCACTCATCCTGACTTAGACTTTCAAGAACCTGAATGAATCTAAACTCAATCTGTTCCAAAGGTAGAAAGAATCTGTTTAGTGAAAATGGAGTTACTTGAGTGTTTGGTATCGACCCAGTCATCTTTTGACCTGTCAACATTTCAACTAACGGTTCTAACTGGTAATCCTTGTCACCTTTGAAAACATTACATCTAGCAATGGTATCGTTCGAGAAATCATGAAGTTGTACTACTTTACCATAAGTAATTAAACCAATTAATGCATTTGCTGGTAATAAAGATAACGAAGCGGTGATCGATTCCTTTAGGGCCTGCAAGTTATCGGGCTCAGTAGTAATATCAACAACAAAAAGGAAAATAGGTGGTACTTGAACAGGCTTTGTAGTCAAGTATTCAACTGTTGTTTGTTGTAACTCAATTGGGATGTTTTCTTGACTCAAGTTATGGTATTGTGTAGGCAAATGATTTCTTGATTTACATATCGAACATGTCCAAGAGTTGCTTCTCGGATCAATCATACAGTAAGGGTTCAAAATAGCTTTACAGTGTGGGCCAGCACAAACCACAGGGTTATAATCAACAACATTCAGACCCTCAATCTCTTTCAATGGTGTGTACATACAACCCAATGGTACGACATTTTGCATGGCATCAGTTTTGGATGATGGGAACACGTTCCAAGCAAAACGAACACCGTTAAGGTCCTCATTGGTGTCAAAATCCATGATGTTCGAGATGTAATAATCAAAAACTATACCGTTTCAATTAGGACAAATTAGTTTAATATGGATATTGGAATCAAATAAAATAGAAACTTCCAGGAGATGCAAAGTGGGCAGTGAAGAAATAAAACAAACAGGAGAGTTTCTGAAGAGTCAGCAGATTCTAGAGATAAGACGTTAAGTATATATTCTCAATGATCAATGGTAATGGATGACTGTTTCTTGATATCAGATCGATCATCTGTATTTCTTGACAAGTATTTCCAATATTTTCAACTTTCGACTTTAATGATTTGCGTGCGACAAATTCAGATTTTTGCAAAAAAAAATTAAGACGAGCCTGCAAGATTGAAATTTCTGCTGAGAGTTAGACGATCTTGATGCGTACAATAATGAGGTATAGAGATATTTATAGTTAGTAGGATCACATTCGATAACAGGCTCTGTTGAAACGGTTACATTATTGATAAGCCATTCAAGAATTAATTACACTCTCGTTGCACTGGAGAACTAATTGTGACAGACGCTAAGGCAGTTTCACTTATTTAGGGAAATTAAAATAAACACAACTGTTACAGCAATATGAGTGATTTTACACCAATCAACCCCAAACCATTTCTGAAAGATTTGGTGGATAAGCCTATTGTAGTAACGTTAAAATTTAACAAGACCCAATATCGTGGTGTGCTTGTTTCTACAGACAATTATTTCAATTTACAGCTTCGAGATGCCCAGGAGTATGTGGCTGGTGAACTCAAAGGCACATTAGGTGAATTGTTCATTCGTTGTAATAACGTACTATACATAGGTGAAGATCTGTCAAAGGAAGATACCAATGCATGAACAAGATAAGACAAGAATGATGGAAAATTGACGTAAGTGATGTTCAAGACATAGTTGCTCTGAACAATGGACTTTGAGCATGTCAGGGCCCACCGCATAATGACCGGTCCATGAATGTAAGGTTTGTTCTGTACAGAAGTCGCTCCAGATTTAGCTGTATTTATCGAGCTTGCGACACAGAGAATTTGTCGATGGTACAGTCCAAAAATACTTAGTACACATATGGCTGGTGGTGACGACAAAGTTTCAAAACTAATAACTCTTTAAAATTGTATATTGAAATGTTTCAAGCACACCGCAGACATGCACACTGTTTTTACTACAGATATAAATGTATTATATATTAGATGACGATATTGTACTGAAAATAGATTTTGCTATTGCAATGGAATGTAACAATGCGAAATGGAAGAGATTTGCATCGAGAGACCCTTGAGTGACAAAGTGGAAATGCTGACAAGAAAGAAAAAAATTTCGAAATATTGTGTTCGATGATCGAAGCAACAACACGTTAGAATAGTTACTGGGATGACTGACGCGATGATTCTTGCTGTATGTTGAATTAAACTAATTTGGCTTGCGATTGGCATAAATTCAACATTTTTTTTTCTTTTATACTTTATACAATTGCTTATTATATAAATCCCCACACTCAACCCATTACTACTTCACTTCCTTACTCACATTAAAAGAAAAAAGAAGATGTCTATTGAAAACTCTGTTATTGTTCCAGCATACCATGAGAAGCTAAACATCAAGCCATTGACCACCAGACTATTTGCTGCTTTAGGCAACGAGGGCTCTAAGATCACTGAGTTGATCTTTGTCGATGACAACTCTCAGGACGGTTCCGTTGAAGAAGTTGAAGCTCTACATAAGCAAGGTTACAATGTCAGAATCATTGTCAGAACTGATGAACGTGGTCTATCCAGTGCTGTGCTAAAGGGGTTCCACGAAGCTAAGGGTGAGTACTTGATTTGTATGGATGCTGATTTGCAACATCCACCAGAGAGTGTCCCAAGCTTGTTCGACTCCTTGAGAAAGCACCCATTCGTGCTAGGTACCAGATACGCTCCAGGTGTCGGCATTGACAAGGACTGGCCATTGCACCGTCGTGTTATCTCCTCCACCGCTAGAATGATGGCCAGACCATTGACTACCGCTTCTGACCCAATGAGTGGTTTCTTCGGCCTGCAAAAGAAGTACTTGACTAAGGCCAACCCCCAGGATATCAACTCCCAAGGTTTCAAGATTGCCCTAGAGCTATTGGCCAAGCTGCCTCTTCCAGCCAACGAGCCAATTGGCGAGATCCCATTCTCCTTCGGTGTCAGAGTCGAAGGTGAGTCCAAACTGAGCGGCAAAGTTATCATCCAGTACCTCGAACAATTGAAAGAATTGTACGTTTTCAAGTACGGTGCCAACACTTTGATCGCAGTCTTCGCCATCGCAGTGCTACTGGCTCTTTACATCCTACTGAAACTACGCTCCTTACTATTCTAAGTAGAAAGGTTAGTATAGCGTTCCTAACTTTCTTCCCTCCTTCACTGGTTTTTTAAATTTGTATATACACATACACAAACACACATAGTTACATGAATCAATATGTATCCTGGCTATTTACTATACGTTACTCTATGGTATTCAAATAGTAATATCACACAATACGCATAGCGTGACCTATACGTACAAAACATTATAATATAGGGGTGGAAAGCCAGGAAGGCCCAGGCCCTCTACCCCCCTTTCCACACCCCTGCACATTCCTCCCTCGGTTGTCGACTTCCCACAGGACCACTAAGACACCAGTAGAACACATTTAAAAAAGGGGATTTCTAATACACTTTAGATCGGCTTCCCGCTAATCTCCCTCCTCCTCCCTCCCCGTTTCCTAGGCTCTTTACCGGGGACAAAACCCATTTCCCTTTCATCTAACCCAGTAACATGTGCAGTTCGCAAGTCTCTCCTTTGGCTCTTCTCTGTGAAGGAAGGTCCTTTTGCTGTTGTGCTTGTGGTTTTGTCAACAGATCCGCTTGCATCTGAATCACACTTTTGGTGTTTTGTACTGGCTTTTCTGTGTCAACTATTGCTATCCATGCGCTATTCCCTCCCTCCGCTCCCTCCCGCTCCTTGTCTGCGTAACTTGCATCTCATCTCTTCCTTTCGCTACCACTCCCACTCCTCCCCCCCCCTTCTTCTTCTGACAAGCCGCGAGTATAAATACCCTCGAGGCTTTCGACGTCTTTTTCCTTTCTCTTCCAGATCCTCTTTTTTTCCCTGGTTAGCCGCCGAAATTTTTAGTCTGTTAATATTACTGAATAATAACTTTTTCAATTGAGTTATTTCTTTCTTTATTTACAGTGAAAAGAAGCAAGAGAAAATGAGCGCACACAGGACTTTACTGTTGCGGTTGTCTGATAGCGGTGAGCCAGTCACCAGTTGTTCTTACGGACAAGGTGTGTTGACGCTGCCATCGCTGCCACTGCCACAAGGTAAGAAGCTCGGTGATATGCCGGTGTACACCGTGAAACTGGCTATTCCAGCGGGCTCGCCAGTGACCCGTGACGGTCTTATCTGGACCAATTGTCCACCGGACTTCTCGACCCAGTTCGATAGAGAGAAGTTCTACAAGAAGATCATCAAGACCAGCTTCCACGAGGACGACCATATCGACCTCGACATCTACGTGCCTGGTACTTACTGCTTTTACTTGTCCTTCAAGAACGACAAAGACGAGCTGGAAACCACAAGGAAGTTCTACTTCGTAGTGCTCCCAATCTTGTCCGTGAACGATAAATTCATCCCATTGAACTCAATTGCAATGCAGAGTGTCGTCTCCAAATGGATGGGACCTACTATAAAGGACTGGGAAAAAGTATTCGCAAGAGTCGCAAGCAAGAAATACAACATGATACATTTTACCCCATTGCAACATAGAGGTGAGTCAAACTCACCATATTCCATATACGACCAATTAGAATTCGACCCCACAGTATTCAAAAGCGAAAAAGAAGTTGCCGATATGGTGGAACGTCTGAGAACTGAACACAACATTCTGTCGTTGACTGATATAGTCTTCAACCATACCGCGAACAACTCTCAGTGGCTTCTAGATCACCCAGAAGCTGGTTACAACCACAAGACTTCACCTCATCTAATCAGCGCTATCGAACTAGACAAGAAATTGCTAGATTTTAGCGAACAAATGGAGGCCTTAGGCTATCCAGTTGATCTGAAGACTGTTGACGACTTAATAAAAGTAATGGATGGTATCAAAGAACATGTGATTGGAGAATTGAAATTGTGGGAATTCTATGTAGTCGACGTGAAACAAACTGTTTCTGAACTCCGTGAAAAATGGGGCAATTCGAAGTCATGGTCTGATGACAATATTCCTAGCAAGGATGATTCCACAAACTTAGCTCAATTCGTAAGAGATAACGCTACTGAGCCAGGTTTTGGATCGCTGGGTGAAAGAGGTTCAAACAAAATTAACATAGATAAATTTGCAGCTATTTTAAAAAAGTTACACTCTGAAGATTACAATAATGGTATCGAAGAGTTGGCCACTAAGATCCTTAATGACATCAATTTGCCATTTTACAAAGAGTACGACGACGATATAAATGAAGTGTTGGAACAATTATTCAACAGAATCAAGTATTTGAGAATTGATGACCATGGCCCAAAACAAGGCCCAATTACGAAAAAGTTGCCATTATCAGAACCATATTTCACTAGATTCAAAGCTAAAGATGGTGAAGAATATGCCTTAGCAAACAACGGTTGGATATGGGATGGTAACCCGCTAGTTGACTTTGCCTCGTCTCAATCAAAGGCTTACTTAAGAAGAGAAGTTATTGTGTGGGGTGATTGTGTAAAGTTAAGATATGGTAAAGGTCCATCTGATTCTCCATATCTATGGGAAAGAATGAGTAAGTATGTTGAAATGAACGCAAGAATTTTTAATGGTTTCAGAATCGATAATTGTCACTCCACACCTTTACATGTTGGACAGTATTTCCTAGATGTTGCTAGAAGGGTAAACCCTAACTTATACGTGGTTGCAGAGTTATTCTCCGGCTCCGAGGCAATGGATTGCTTGTTTGTCGAACGTTTAGGTATTTCATCGCTAATCAGAGAAGCAATGCAAGCTTGGTCAGAAGAAGAATTATCTCGTCTAGTACACAGGCATGGTGGTAGACCAATTGGATCTTACAAATTTGTTCCATTAGATGATTTCCCATATCCAGCTGATGTGAAAATAGACGAAGAGTATTGTGCCTACAACCCGGATGATCACTCTGTTAAATGTGTGTCAGAAATTATGATACCAAAGACTCTAACGGCAACTCCACCTCACGCGCTCTTTATGGATTGCACTCATGACAATGAAACACCAAATCAAAAAAGGACCGTGGAGGACACACTTCCAAATGCTGCCTTGGTTGCATTCTGTTCTTCTGCCATTGGCTCTGTATATGGATACGATGAAGTGTTCCCACAGTTGCTAGATTTGGTTCAGGAAAAGAGAACATATTCTTGCGCTGAAAACACTGGTATTAGTAAAGTTAAAACTTTGTTGAACAATATGAGGGAAGAGATTGCATCAGAGGCCGTAGATATCGAAGACTCGGAAATGCATGTTCATCACGATGGTCAATACATTACATTCCATCGTACTAATGCCAAAAATGGTAAGGGTTGGTATTTAGTGGCTAGAACCAAATTCCATTCGTCTGGAGACCAAATGTTGCCAAGAATCAAGTTAAGTCAAACTAAGGCTACTTTCAAAGCTGCATTTTCACTGGAAAGAACAGGGGATGCACCAATATCAGACGAAATAATTGAGGGTATTCCAACCAAGTTAAGGGAATTGACTGGATTTGACATTGGTTTCGATGAGAACACCAAAGAAACCAGTATTCTATTGCCCCAAGATTTCCCCCAGGGCTCAATTGTCATATTTGAAACCCAGCAACTTGGTATTGATGACTCCTTAGACCACTTTATCAGATCTGGGGCTATCAAGGCTACGGAAAAGCTTTCCTTGGAATCCATCAATTACGTTTTGTATCGTGCTGAACAAGAGGAATATGACTACAGTGAAGGAAGGTCTGGTGCTTATGACATTCCTGATTATGGTAAACCTGTTTATTGTGGTTTACAAGGTTGGGTAAGCATATTACGTAAAATTATCTTTTACAATGATCTAGCTCATCCTTTGAGTAACAACTTGCGTAACGGCCATTGGGCTGTAGATTACGTCGTCAACAGATTGGATTTATACAAAGACAAGGAAGGTGTTGCTGAAGTTCAAGAATGGTTGAGAAGTAGAATGGAAAGGATCAAGCAATTGCCAAGCTATCTTGTTCCAAGTTTCTTCGCTCTAGTTGTTGGTATTATGTATGGATGTTGCAGGTTACGTGCTATGCAGTTAATGTCAGATAATGTTGGCAAATCTACTGTCTTTGTTCAAAGTTTAGCCATGACTTCGATACAAATGGTATCTGCTATGAAGTCTACTTCAATTCTCCCTGATCAGAATATAGCCGCTATGGCTGCAGGTCTTCCACATTTCAGTACCAATTACATGAGATGCTGGGGTAGAGATGTGTTCATTTCTTTGAGAGGACTTTTATTAACTACAGGTCGATATGAAGAAGCGAAGGAGCACATTTTAGCATTTGCTAAGACTTTGAAGCATGGTTTGATTCCTAATCTTCTTGATGCTGGCAGAAATCCTAGATATAATGCACGTGATGCAGCATGGTTCTTTGTTCAGGCTATCCAAGATTATGTTACTATAGTCCCAGGAGGGGTATCACTTCTTCAAGAAAAAGTCACTAGAAGATTCCCACTTGATGATGAATATATACCATATGATGATCCAAAAGCATTTAGTTATTCGAGTACAATCGAAGAAATAATCTATGAAATATTGAATAGACATGCTGGCGGCATTAAATACAGAGAAGCCAATGCCGGTCCTAATTTGGATAGGGTTATGAAAGATGAAGGCTTCAATGTCGAAGTTAATGTAGATTGGGAAACTGGGCTAATTCATGGTGGTTCCCAATTTAACTGTGGTACTTGGATGGACAAAATGGGTGAAAGTGAAAAGGCTAACTCGGTCGGGGTTCCAGGTACACCAAGAGATGGAGCTGCCGTTGAAATTAATGGATTGTTGAAGAGTTGTTTGAGATTTGTTTTGCAATTAAGCAAAGATGGCAAATTCAAGTATACTGAGGTTACTAAACCTGATGGTTCTAAAATATCACTTTCTTCTTGGAATGATTTACTGCAGGAGAACTTTGAAAGATGTTTCTATGTTCCTAAGAATAAGGAGGACGATAATAAGTTTGAAATTGATGCAACTATTATAAACAGAAGAGGTATATATAAGGATTTGTACCGCTCTGGAAAACCATATGAAGATTACCAATTCAGACCAAACTTTACAATCGCTATGGTTGTCGCACCTGAATTATTTACTCCTGACTATGCAGCTGGTGCTATTGAGCTTGCAGATCAAGTTTTGAGAGGCCCAGTTGGTATGCGTACTTTGGACCCAAGTGATTACAACTACAGACCATATTATAATAATGGTGAAGATAGTGATGACTTTGCTACTTCTAAGGGTAGAAATTACCACCAAGGTCCTGAATGGGTTTGGTGTTATGGGTACTTCATCAGAGCATATCATTATTTCAACTTTTTGACTAATCCCAAATGCCAGGTAGAAGGCAGTGCTAAAAAGCTAAAGCCTTCATCATACCTGTACAGAAAATTGTACTCGCGTCTGCTGAAGCATAGAGAATGGATTGAAAACAGCCCTTGGGCTGGTCTTGCTGAGTTAACAAACAAAGACGGTGAAGTTTGTAATGACTCAAGTCCAACACAAGCGTGGAGTACGGGCTGTCTACTGGATCTATTTTATGACCTCTGGATTTCCTATGAGGAATGAATGGCATTAATGAAAATGTGTATTTGTATTAGATTTGTTATTTAGTCTCCTG
Source organism: Nakaseomyces glabratus (assembly GCF_010111755.1). Classification (NCBI taxonomy): domain Eukaryota; kingdom Fungi; phylum Ascomycota; class Saccharomycetes; order Saccharomycetales; family Saccharomycetaceae; genus Nakaseomyces; species Nakaseomyces glabratus. The sequence continues at coordinate 969,527 of NC_088957.1, forward strand.
GTTTCTAACCATAGTACAAGAGGAGAAGCAAAGACTTCAAAACGTAGACTATAAATATTGGAAAAACTAAAAAATAAAAAATAAAAAAAGAACAATTATAATAATCTACATACCTTTGATATTTTTATAAGCTGTCTTCTTAATGTATTTCTAAAAAAACATTATTTACTTTTAGTTATATAATGCATAGATATAACTTCGAACATAAATAATACTACAAAATTGCCCGAAGAACGTCAACATCGGTATATCGTAGTGCATATCGTTTTACGATCTCAGGCGCGTGTAAGAATAAGGGCGAAAATATCGAAATCTTTAATCTGTAACTTTAGTAATGTAAAACCGAAAAGGACTAGCCAGATCTCTCATGACAATAAATAGTAAAAGGCTAATTGCATGCCATATAAGATATAATTCTCAAGCACCTTGGGTTTACAATAGCTAGTTTTTTGAAACATTCTTCAAATCCATAGGGAAGTTAAGGGTAACATCAATTGATACTCCTGCGGTCATCGGTGAATCTTATCTTCACTGGTACATACTTTTAATTGAAACATAGCATAACGATCAAAGATAGCTGTTGAAATTCAATCTGTCAAGCAGCCTTCATCAATAATTTGTGATCTGGTTATTACTTCAGCTGAATTACATAGTACATCAATCTAAACATTGTGGTACTGCCTCCCTAACATTAGATAACCAAGCAGCATAGTATCATTAACAATAGAAGCCTCTAATCCTATTAAATTTGGTGTTATTCTAACATATTACTGTTAACTTGCTCTTAACTACAATTTTGGTTATAGGACAGCTTTGGTTAAGGGTCATTAATCAATAAACAATAACTATTGTTGAAGATAATTCATTGATAACTACTATAAGTATGTCAAATGGGAATGACAATCAGGTTATTGAACTGATCCAGAATTTCTTCCTGAAATCAGCGGGTCTGGTCACAACAGTGGAAAGCAATCGATACTCTCTTGATGACACATCCATAGAATTCGATGACGAATGGTTTGATATGAATATTGATGTCTTACATGATTTACCACCAATAATAGATAAATGGACGAACTTCGATGGTACCCAGGAATTACCACCATTAGTGATAGAAACATTTTTAGATTTACATTTACTACCATCAAGTTATACAGTGCGTTTACGTGATGATGAGAGCCACTTATGGGCTGTATCAAAAGGAAACAAGAAATCAGAGATTGTACTAGAAAGATGGCTGATAGAACTGGATAAGGAATCTACTTCATTCAAAAATCACGTTCAGAGTGGTTCAGGTGTTTCTCCTGAGAAATTAGATCAACAGCTTAGATTACTCTTCCGATATTTATTTACGTTACTGCAACTCCTTCCTTCCAATGACTTAATGATGGCTTTAAATAATCAGTCAGAATCTCATAACACACCAATACCTGTAGATATCAAAACAAGAATACTAGATGGCTCTCAGCCTATATTATCGAAAGGAAGGATTGGATTGAGTAGACCAATTATTAGCTCCTACTCTAATATAATCAACAATAGCAATATCCCTGCACATTTAGAACAAAAAAAAATAACGCCAGTGTGGACTAAGTATGGACTTCTTAGGATTTCAGTGTCATACAGAAGGGATTGCCAATTTATATTTCAAGACCTAAATGAAGATAACTCACCAAATACGCAAATCACAAATCAACCAGCAAAAACTAATGAAATATCAATATCTTTATCTCCCAGATCTAAAAATGATCTTAACCAAATATCACATCCTTCCTGGCAAAAGAAATTTATATCATCCTCTAAGCAATTTCAGCCTTTTATTGTTGGTTCTGTTGGAAGTGCGAATACCCCAAATCAAAACTCAAGTCGTAACCCTTCAAACTCTTCTGTAGTAGGTCCTCATTATCATCCTCAACACAGATTAAGTATTGGATCATCTACTAGTGTTTCTACGCAACCCAATTATGAAGGTACTAGCGTCGGAAGTACATCAAAATTTGCCTCTTCCTTCAATAACTTGCGCCGCCACTCTAGTGTAAGATACCATGAAAGCACCGAAAAGTTGGCCAAGACAGACAAGAATAATTATGAGGATACAGACGATTTAATGGAATTTGTCCGACTCATAGAAGCAAAACCAGAACTGCAACCTAAAAAAGGGTTATCAGGTCTACAAGATAAGAATTTGTCTGGATCGATTTTAAGATATCAAAAACTAAGACCAAGTAATGATATGTTATCGGAGGATCTAGCTTTAAGTGTTTCCATTGATCCCATTCATGGATCACAAAGAAGAAATTCAAATTCACACTCACATTCTCCTGTTGCATCCTTTTCCCCGTCTGGCCATTTTTCTTCGATTAATTCTAAATTGTCTCAACCACATTTGGCTGTCAGAGGAAGTAGTAGTACTGTCAATAGTAGAAGAAATTCGGTAGATAAAGTTCTCGCTAGTGCACTATCTCCAATCTATGGTGGGGATATTCCAGAATATCATACGAAGTCTCATAACCCTGTTTTTAATGAAGTTGACGATGAAGAGGAAGGAAACGATGATTTGTTGGTCAACAAAATACCAATCAATATCAATAAGCATAAAATGTCAACTTCACCACGTTCAATTGACAGTATCTCAAATTCGCTAACACGAAACAGAACTCCATTCAGACAACCATATCAATATTCACAACCTACTACTATTGCAACGCAGGCATATGCAAAAATGCACAGACCGACCGTTCGATCTTCTGATGCAATATCAGAGATCAATTCAAGAAAAGGCGATAATTTCCATCAACTGATTAATGATAACGACGAAGATGATTTAGTATTTTTTATGAGTGATATGAATTTACCGAGGGAATAACTGGTTTAGGGTTCTGCATATTCTTATTTAGGTTGCAAATACAATCAGTAATGCCTATCATTGATATTGCTTTTCTGTTTCTATCTGTTTACTCTGACTTCACAATTTCAATTTGATGTTTCTTTTATGTTACTTGCATTTTTTTAAAATGTTATTTGCATTTGGCCATACACTATTTATGATACATCTCACCTAGGTATGTATGTTAAACATTGAAAACAATTAGGACATGAAAGAATGATAGTATCTGAATATTCATGCATCTTCAAAGTTGGCTAATTCTATTTAAAAAAAAATATTTCTCTATAATTGTCATTATTAATAAATAATCTATTTTTGACCAGCATAAAATAGTTATTCTTCTTTTTCTAATGCAGTAGATTGGCGGTCAGGCTCAATATCAGCCATCTGAAGCTGCCCGCTCGTTTCCAGTTCTTTTAATTTTTGCTCATGTATCCGGTGTTTTTCAATATGAATATTGTACTTTTCTTCTGTTTTGAATGATCGATAACATTTTGAATAAGGGCAACGAAACTTTCTACCTACTGTATTTAATAGCAAAGTCATTGCATCTTTGCCGCCATCAAAAAATCTGTTTAAGTTAGTTTCAGTTCGAATTGCGAGCATATCTGTTGCCTTCACATATTTTTTCGTAGGTGATTTTTCACATTCTGTCTTACCGGTTACATTAGTTTCAACATAAGGCACTACCTTCTGTTCTAATAGATAGGCCGGGATTTCTTCACTATGACTGTTGCTGTAATGATCCAATAGTTCTAATTTCTTAGCAAATGACTGATCATTACATATATGACACTTCCAATTTCTTGAAACAAGGTTTTCATCGTGGATTTTCATGTGCATATTTAAACCGTCTTCCCCAACACAGGGTTTACTGCATATAGGGCATTTTAACTTCGGATGATCATTTTTAACATGTAATCTTAACGCAGACCATGTTTTGAAACTCTTAGAACAAACACTGAAGGTACATTGATAAGCATTGACAACATCTGGATTATGGTGTTTGGCTATGTGATTTTTGAGTCTGTAAGGTCTTTGAAAACTTTTGTTGCATTCGTGACATTTTAGACTTTGTAAATGAACTGCTAAAATATGAGCCCTTAATTGAGGGTGCTTGTAGAAACTCTCATTACAACCTTCATATTCACAATTGAACGATTTGGTGTGAGTTACCTCATGTCGTTTCAGTTGTTGCCTAGTAATTAGCCCCTTCCCACAAAATGAACAATAAAACGGTCTTTCATCTGTGTGTGTGTATAAGTGTCTCTCTAAGTGGATCTTTTTAGTAAATGAACTTTCACATTGATTACATTTCCAAGGTTTCCTCCCAAGATGCACTGTATTCTGGTGTTCTGTGAGCAAGGACGGCCTTGTAAAGGCCTTGTCACAATTATCGTATTCACAAAGATATGTCTTCGACCTTACACTGGATCCAGATGCCACACTTGACATACTACCAACCGAGGAACTTCGACTCAGTGGTACCTGGCTATCAAAAACGTCATTCGCTTCCATTGCTGTCTGTATACCAAATGGAAAGACTTTTAAATTTAGTTGCTTAACCTGGAACCAAACAAATATTTTCTATTTTAGACGCTACCTGCCAAAAAAAATATGAATATTGCGAAACCTATGAATGGCTTAATCATACCATGACTGTATTTAAACTTATAATCTTGCGATGAGCTTATTATTTAGAAAAATTATATATCATTATTGACGTTGAAAATTTAGCTAGTTTTTGAAAAACTTTTACTTCGCAACATAAATGCGATGAGCAGTGACAATATATTGGTTATAGAAGTTATATTGATCACATTTAGCGTTTATTTTATGGTATAGTTTCTCTGAGAATAAATATCAATAACTACTTACAAAAGATGTCCGACTACGAGGAAGCGTATGTATTAGTTTTTTCTTTTTTTTCTTGCTCGATTTGATATTTTGATCCTGTACTTACAATTTATCACCTGGCTCAATAAATTAATTGCAGGTCATTAGTATCGAGTAAACAATTAAACAATTGCCTGAGACTAACAATTTATATTTCATTCGTTACAAATTCGAAAAGAAGGATACTCTGATATTGCCAAGTCAATGTTGTGGGGTTAGAGGTAATTGGATTTGAATGATATAATCAATTGTAAAGATTTAACGACGGTGCCGAAAACTTTGAAGATTTTGATGTTGAACATTTCTCTGATGAGGATCAATATGAAGACAATGTGAAAACCGAAGCAAATGGTGGTGAGCAAATGAAGGATGAAGAAGGGAGAACAATTGTCACCGGTGGTATGGGTCCTGAGGATTATAAAAATGTTGAAACACATAGAAGGAAAACTTTGAAAGAGAAAGCTATTCCAAAGGAAGACAGAACCACCACACCTTACATGACAAAGTATGAAAGAGCTAGAATTCTTGGTACAAGAGCTTTACAAATCTCAATGAATGCACCAGTGTTTGTTGATTTGGAAGGTGAAACTGATCCATTGAGAATTGCCATGAAGGAACTGGCTGAGAAAAAAATTCCTTTGGTTATTAGAAGATATCTACCGGATGGTTCCTTTGAAGATTGGAGTGTGGAAGAATTGGTTGTTGATCTGCAATGAGTCTGAGCGTATTTTATTCTTGATTTGTATTGAATTTTATCAAATGATAATGGTAGCGCTACAAAATTTATTGAAATGAAAAATATAGAGTATTAATCTGCATGTCACTAACGCGGTCTTCATTGCCAATAAGAGACCATTATTTTATCAACGACTTAAAAAAACATTAAGGAAGGTGCAATGTTATGAAGTTTAGTAAAGGTGTTCTGTCCTGATATGATCTTGGATTTTTTGAGCTAACATTAAATTTGCAACAGCATCAACTCTTGTATTACGGGCCCTCTATTATATATAATGTGTACCGCTCCACCTGTATATTAGCCTTTATCATAAAAACATAAGAAAGTGGTAAAAATTGTAACTCGAAATATAGTCACCCTCTTTGATTTTGTGCATAAACAAAAGTAAGATATCCAGCGTTATTCATATTTGAAGGCAAAGCTGAGGGATCATAGATATCAATTAGTCATTTAGTGAGTCAATAAATTGATTCGATTTGAAGTTACGTGAACCATCAAGCTGTTGATTCGCGGAAAAAGTAGCTAATATTCTTTTAAATTCTTCTTCGGGATTTTTAAATCCAGCTTCCTCTAATAGCTTTATCAATTTATCAGTCGGTAGATCTAGATCTTTGTTTTGTGAAATGATTCCGAAACACTCTTTCAACTCATCTTCTTGTGGGAATTCACATATGCTTTCGCTCATAAGGGCAAGAAATTCGGGAAAGGAAATATATGCGTCATTTTCATCTCTTAATTCCTTGAACATTTTACCAACGTCATCAGTGGTCACCTTCTGACCCAAACTTGCCAACATCTTTACCATATCACTACGGCCAATATTGCCATCCCCATCCTCATCAATCAATTGAAAGGCATCCTTCAATTTATTTATTTGTCTTTGCGTAAGCCGATCAAAATGTAATGAGTTGCTATTCTCCATTATAGATAATAAAAAGAAATCAAAGTTACAACTGAGGGGATAGTTTTATTAGTTGCAACGATATTGTATATCCAACGTTGAGAAACTACTTTAGTAAATTGATGTAAAACAGCTGTATCTATATATCTGAGGTAACGTTTTTGGGCATCGCTACTTTCAGCTGGTCACTTTTTACCGTTAATGCATGAAATTTCACATCGAATAAGAATATGAACATTACAAACAATAGCTAAAGACATAAGACACTCTAACTTTTTACTTTTTATGTAATAAAATAAGTATTGAAGGCTATAGGATCTAGTTTTATTTATCTTATAGTTAATTATAGAACTCTTTTTAATTGAGGTTTGAAGACTGCTTCAAGTTTAGAAAGGTCATATCAAAAGCAAGATCCTTACAAAAAGACAATAGCAAAGCACAATTCTATTAGATTTATGCTCAAGCAATAATGAGTAATGTAAAACAGTTGTTGAAAGAGGCCAAAGTGGAATTGGGCCGAGGTGATTTTGAAGAAGCCCGGAATTTGTCATTGAAGGTTTTAAAGTTAGACCCTGATAATTACTTTGCGCATGTCTTTTTAGGTAAATGTTTTTCCATGATTCCCAATTCTTTGTATGATTCGGTGGAGCATTATAAGAAAGCAATTGATATCAACAGCCAGAGTTTATTAGCTTGGAAAGGTTTATTTCTATTATTTAAAGATGTGACCGGTATTTTCCCCAATGTGGTATCCTATGATGAATATTTTACACTTTGTGCTAAATATGCCGATGTTCTTGCTGAACAAGGGGAATCACAAATTGAATTAATCGATGATATAAAGAAAATGAGAAGAGATTATCAGGAATCTGAGGAACAATATCTGAGACACCTAGTACCAGGAAAGGATCTTTCTGAAAAACTGGGGCGCTATCTTTTAAGTTCTTCCTACGCCCTTGATAAATTGATAAAGTTATTGAATAAGAAGGAGCAGGACCGGATTGCTCAGATCGTAAGTAAGGAAAGACTCAAATTTAGCACGTCAGATCCTTCATTTCAAATAAAAATTAATAGTCTGGCTTGGGAGGTGTATGCCGATTCCGAAGTTGATCAGATGTATAATCAACTGGTTAATATTGTAGATGATGATGAAAAACGAGCAAAATTAGAAGAAGAATGGTTAAAATACAGATTACGAGTACTACGTTCAATGCCAGCATCTATGAAACCTTTATATTTTGAGAAAGTCAAAACTACTATTGAAGATATGGTTCTAGTGAATCACGATTCTTTAGATGCTTGGAAGCTTTATTTTGAATGGCAAGATTATAGTGAATTGGATAAAATAGAACTAAAGTATATTCTTCAATTCTTCAAGAAATTCCCAAATGAGCCATTAGCTGTGATATTGTACTCATGGGCCTCTTCTAAGTATTCTCAGTATGATAAAGTGCAAATTCAAAAAGTGATGACTGATGAAACACAGGCTGATGCTAAAAGTGAAATTGGTTCAGCTACTGAGTCATCGTCTGCTGAGGAATCTGATGAAGAAGGATTGAAACAGGAAGATGTGAAGGCTCTAATGGATACACCAGAGGAGTATGTAGGACTAGTGGAAGAGGATATACTGTTGGCAATGACTGAAAATATTAAGAAAGCTAAAACTAGTATTCTGGCGCATAGAATTATAGTGTATTACCATTTATTATCAAGGGAATATGAAACTGCCCTTCCAACTGTTAAAGCTGGAATTTCATTGATAGCGTATAATGTTAAGGATCTTGGGTATCCCTTCTTTAATTCAAAGAGAGAATTCACGATTGCGCTTGGTACTGTCTACACATATGTGGATACGCCCAAAAATCATGAAGCTGCTTTGTCGTTATTTGATAAGGTTCTGTTGGAGCAACCATCTAATACCGAAGCCAAACTAGGAAAAGGATTTATCTACATGGAAAGAGAAAACTGGACCGAGGCCTATGAATTGCTTCTTGCTGTCTCATCAAAATATGCAGATCGATGGGACGTTCTTTCAGAGATTGGCTGGTGTAGGGTAATGCTTGGGCAATGTGAGCAAGCAATCCTAGACTTTAAAGAGGTTTTGAAAAATATTCATGGTATGGATTTGAGAACACAAGAATTTAGGGCATTGAATTACTGGAGGTTGGCCGAGACTTACCTAAATATTCAAGAAAGTGAGCATGTTAGTGAGGGCTTTGAGAATGTCAAGCTCGCCTATAAAATTCTCATCCAATCCATTAAGGCTTTAGATGGTTATGCTCCAAGCTACTGTTCATTAGGTAAGATATATTCAAATTATTATGGTGATTTTAGCAGAGCCTTTAGGTGCCATTATCGGGCTTTTGAACTAGATGCCGGTGATATTATATCTGCAGAGTATTTGGCAAGAACCTATGCTGATGCCACCAACTGGACGCTTGCTCTAGAGGTTTCAGAGCGTCTTGTAAAATCGGAAAAGTCTAAAAAGGCTCTGAGAAAGGTATCCTGGCCATATCGTATACTGGGTGTCGCCTATTTGGAGAAACAACAAGACGCGGAATCAATACAGTGGTTTCAACTTGCCTTAAGAATCGATCCAACAGACGTTGAATCATGGATTGGACTTGGACAGTCTTACTTAAATTGTGGTAGAGTCGAGGCCTCTTTAAAGGTTTTTGAAAGGGCTTTAGATCTTGATGAACATCACAGTTATGCTTTATATTATAAAGCAGTGTGCCATTCACAATTAGGCGAATATGAAGAAAGCCTGAAACTAATGTATAACTTAGTTGGAGAAAATCCAAAGACCATTCCATTCAAGGTAAGCTGCGCTACACTAATTTCAGAATACTCCAAAGACTTGTATAGCCAGGGATATTTGTTAAAAAGTATATCTGAAAGTCAGAAAGCTATTCTTTTAATTGATGATATCAACAATAATGGAGGTCTACAAAGTCAAGAAGTTTGGATTGCTCTGTTTACTTGTATTAATAATTATCTTCTGGTTCAGTCCGAGATTGATGAGATGCCAATTGAATTACTATTGAACATTTTTCAAAATGTTAACATCAAAAAGGTAGCATCTGTAGATGCGATTGACAGATTATCTTTGAATGATATTATCGACAATACATCGTCCAGCAGCATTGAGATAGCAAGTAAATTGTTGATACTATGTGCTAAATACGCATTATATTTAACTGGTGAGGATATTTCACAAGCAACTGTGGGCAGCTCACTTTGGGGAAATTTAGGGTTAGCTGAACTAAATGCGTATTCTCTTTTTGATGAAACTGAGTATAGAGAGAGTGCAATCATGTGCTTTAAAAAATCAATCCAATTTCAATCAAACTATGTTGAATCTTGGTTTGGATTGGCGGTTTCAACAATGGATTTTAATTATCGAGTTTCACAACACTGTTTTATAAAGGCAATGTCACTTTCTCCAAGAGATCCTACCATTATATTTGCCTATGCTATGCTTTCCTTGAGATGTAACGATATTGATTTAGCAACACAATTGATTAATAAAGCTCAAACAATATCACCAGCAGAATCATCACCTTGGTTAGGTCTGGCTCTTTTAAACGAAAAAAAGAATGGGTCTAGTAATAGCGTATCCCTCTTCTCCCATGCATTTGTTCTCTCAAATGGTAGATCTCCCTCAATACAGTTGCTATTTGCAAAAAGTGTACTAAACTCGCAAATCGGATCCGGTATCATGGATGGCGATTTAAGCTCTATTGAGCAACTTACATCGGTTGCAAGTGCCTTGGAACAATATTTCAAAAAAGTGCCAAACAATCCGTTTGCTCTTCAGTGTGCTTTGTTATGTTTTGAAAGGTTACATGATTTCAATGGGACTGATGAAATTTGTAAAAAGCTTCTTAACATATTGGAAGAGAGGTACGAAAAGACTGAAGATGAGAATGAACTACTACATTTTGCGTTGTTCAAGTCCCATGTTGCCAGAATTGAACTTGAAAGTGGTAAGTATCAATCCTGTCTGGAAAATGCTGATATCTCACAAGATCTATTAAATGAGTATAGTTATGCTTATCTGACTAAAGCAAAGCTTTCAAATTATCTATGTTTGGGTTTAGGCAATTTCTTCCTAAACAATCTAGATAAAACATTTGAATACTTTCAAACATTATTAGGAGAATCAAAAGAAAGTGGTACGATAATATGCTTAGTGTCTAAGATTCTTTATGAAATTGGTATGGAAGATAGTAAAGAGATTGCTCTCCAGGAGTTGAACGAATACCTAGATGAAAATGCAGGTGAATTGAAAATATTACTCATATTAACAGCAATGGCCCTAATAGATGACCAAGAATGTGAATTAAAGTCTTTGCTGAAATCATTATCAGGCCTCCCAAATTCTAAGTGGCTTTTGGATAAAGAGAGATCTATTCCCTGGCTGGTCAATGTAATTGAAAAAAGAATAGCACAAGCTGAAAAATCTACTATGGATAAAAGGTCTGTATTTTATTTCCCTAACGACAATAGGGTATGGGGTTCTTTATCAAAAAGAATACAACACAGAATTGTATGTGCTGGGCAAAACAAAGTTAGTACCAAGCAATTCAGCAACCTAACTGCTGAGATTAGGAGTGTTTCATACTTACAAAGAAGTATTTTTTTGTCACCATCGAATTGCAAGGCCATAAAGACTCTAGAGTCATGCTTTGTTAATATGTAGCGTGGTATGTCGAGTATACACAATATTTATAATTAACTTTCTATAATGGACTTTTTTTATGATGTTATTCATCTTATTATGCTTATGATATGCAATAAATGACTAAAAAAATTCAAAAACTTCCCACAGTGACATTAGCCTGAAACTTCTAGTGAAAATGTTGAGTTCCCGTTCATTGACCATTTTTAGCTGATTCAGTTCACTGGGTAAAAGAAGTTCTCTTTCCTTTCCTTTAACATCATCCCTATTTGCTTTCATCAGCAAAGTTTTATTCTCATCCTCAATTTTCTCTTTTTTGTAGAGTAGATTTGCTAGATTCCATGCTAAGTTTTGTTTCATAAAATTATATGAGTGGGACTCATTGCAACGAAATAGAAAGACTGCTCTCGATGCAGATCTATCCACAGTTCTAGGTACTTCCTGAATTTCAACAGCATTATATTTGATTAGAGATCCGATTGTGGTACGAATGTCCTTTTCTTTCATTAATGCAGTACCGTTAATTACCTTTTCTGAAACTAGTTTGTTTTCTTTAATGCATCTTCTAATTCTTAATGATGGAGGGCCAAGAGTTGACACGATTATATGATCGTAGATAGATGATTTCAACTCCGGTATTAAGTTTGAGTAGGGAATATAGTATACATTAGGTTGAGTCTCTTTCAAAAACGGAACAGGAGATGATGCTAATATTTTTAAGTGGCTATTAATTATTGAAACAGAATCAGCATCCATTTCATCTCCCTCATTAATCCCATCCTCTACTTCAGCATCGTCTATTTCTTTTTCATTGCTATGATTATTATCAGTTGGTAATGATGGAATCACAAAACCATCCTCTGTTTTTAATCTTTTAGTGTTGGCAGATTTCTCTTGGTTTTGACTTCTTTTACCAGATTTTTTCTCATACACTAAACTGTTTTCTATCTTATAATTTTTAGGTACTATTTTCAAGATATCATTCGCTGTAAATGTAACTCCAGGTGATTTTTCTTCTAGAAGTTCCATCTCATCACTCATTGCCGTTAACTCATCTAAGTCTTGTAATAAACCAGTTTCTGAAAGTATATCGTTAAAATAAGGAGCTTTATTTTCCGTTAGTTTTAATGCTAGTTTGTACAATTGAGCAGAAACTGGTCCTACTCTTGATCTAGCGTAATTTGTTAGCTGTAAGGATCTCCTTGATTTCAGAAATCTTTTGATATTGATAGTTAATGTCGCAGTTGGAATTACAGTTCTCAGAGAGGTCGAAGGATCTAGTTTAATCAATTTCGATAAATCGGTTGAAGCCTCCATTAAATTGTGGAACTCGGTTTTTGCCTTGTTTTTCGCTTCTGTTCGTTTTTTTAGGTCAGATTGAGTACTGTTTCTGGGCAACTGGTTATATTCCTTTTCATACAATAGGTTCCATAGGTCTTTTATTGGCGTATAGTCAAATTTTGTTAGTCGCACCAAAAAACCCATTTCACATAATTCCACAAATAAACCAGACATCTCATGTTTGGGGATATTGTAGGTGACATTTTCCAAATAGTCATTTAGCGAAAGGGATCCCAAGGACAATATGTTCTGTATGATCTCTGCCACAATTGGCCTCTTTTGTTCTGAAAATCGAGAGGAGATGTCATTGATGATCAATCCTGAATACAGCAACAGGTATACACCGTCTTTATTGTAATAATAATAAGTATTGTATTTCGCAGAACCTCGTTTAGGTTCTTCCAAGTATCTAACACATCTAAGTTGAGTAAGGGACACTAGGGTTCTTCTTATTGAGTCAATGGACATGGTAAAATTCAATTTTTCATATATCTCTCTGACTGTTAATCGACCTAAAGAGATTAACAAAGAGATCACAGTGGAAGCTCTCTCACCCAGATATGACTTAATCACTTCTGTGTACAAAAATTTCTCAGCGTGTAAAGTTCTTTGTTCCAACGAGCTTACACTCATTAGTTCCTCAGTAGAAGCTGCTGTCTGTTGGTGTATCTCATTAGAAACGCTTACATCAACGTTTCCATTCTCACTTTTAATGGCAGCTGGGTTTTGCTGTGGTGCTGGGGCACCTTTAACTGATGCTTTTATATCAGAAAGAATATCCATTCTCAATAGCAGTTTAACTGAGATGTAAATTGAATGTGAGTGCAGGAACCAGCGACTGATATATGTAAGGTCAATGCACTATAAGATCCTATGCAATGTTATCGCAATAATTTTTTTTTCTTTATATCTGATATTCACTAATCCAGTCTAATAATCAGGTGGTTTATTTTTTAGAGGTACATATAGTAGAAAACTTCCTTTTTGTATTTTTTTTGATCCCAATGGTCCTTGTTGATATAAATACTGAAAAATAAAAAAAAACGAACCAAATCTAATAAAAAGAGAGTTTCTAGTTATAAGCAAGTAATGTACACAGTCTTTGAAAATAGAATGGTATCTTCTAAGATAGAGATCAGAAGTGTCGTAATTGAAAAGAGTTGCTATCTCATCAAGATCATCGGCATCTCATCGCACAAGCTTCAAAGCGGTCTGAAAAAAAAAAAAAAACTAAAAAAAAAAAAAGATGAAAAATGGTCAACTTTCGTTTTTTTTTTCGTAATTTCCGGATCAAAATTTAGTAAAAATTAACGAGTAGTCATCTGACAGATTTGTTGTATCCCACCAATTTTCACATGACATTCTTTCTTCAGAAATACGTAAGTAATGACTATCTCATTTGGGTCGTTGATTATGACGTGTAAGGTCGTATTCCTTGCTGTTTGTAGTATTTTTCAATATTTTTAATTGTTACCCGGCTGCAGATGGAGAATTGGTGTATGTACAGCTATTTCTTTCTTTTCTACGTATATATAATCAACCAATAGGAATGGAGAGTTAAATTTGTCCGTAGGTTTCTGGGAGTACGAGTCTAAGAAAAAAACATGAAAGGGATTTTACTATGCTGAAAGAAAGAACTACATTGTACATATCCATATGCGGGAAGCTGTTGAGTGTGTCTATGTCTTGTCTGTCCCTCTATTCATCTGAGTAACTTCCTCTGCTAGTCTTTAGTGAGTTATTCTTCCAACACCACCAACATAAAGAAGAGAAGCAAGAATTACACCAATTAGAGGGCAAAAGACCAGTAAAGGCCAATATAGCTGAGTAAAGTCTGCTAACTGCTCAGTAGTGTTTTCATTCAATCCAATCATCTTCAAACATAGTTAATTGCAAGGCTTTCATCCTCTTAAACGTTTCTTTAAGCTGTGTAGTAAGAGTTCCTCTAGCTCTTTTCATTTTCCCATTTCTATTCAGTTCACTTCTTTGCTTCCAATAAACTGGTAATGTCTGTCATCCTTTTTTCTCCTGCAAAATGCGAAATCACCGAGCACACTGTTCGAGGAGAGCTTCTGTACTACTCTGTATTGATTCTCTGATGTTTAGCCAAGTAGTAGAAGGGGTGATTGATTGGTTCATTCACAGTTTCTTGACGATTGCAGTAGTCTCTTCTTTTCAGCAAGGTCGAAAAGGCTCTTTCTAAATATTGGAATTTTGCAGTTATATATATATTTTTTTTTATTTTATAAAATAAGAATACTTTATTCAGTAGAAGAGGCAACAAAACATAACCTACAGTTTTGAAATTTTGGGTATTGTGCTATTGAACTACTACAAACAGTTTTAACTTCTTGTTTTTGATTTGATATTTTTTTTTGAAGCTTTTAATCAGTTAATTCAGCTACATTACCTAGAGGAACAACTGGAAACATTCAACTGGTTAATTATCATAACTTTGAAACAAACAAAAGCCTAATTTAGCTATAAGCAAACCCTCTTTTTATCAAAAAAATTGCAATACAATATAAATAGCGCAATGTTGTCTAGAGGCCAATTGTTGAGATCATCTGCCAGACATTACAGTATTGTTACTAAGGACCTTCCAGGAAATCTATCTGTACTAAGAGTTAAGGTACATGCTGGTTCTCGTTATGCGAACAAAGATGGTATCGCTCATCTGTTGTCTAGATTTAACTTCCAAAATACCAATACTAAGAGTGCTTTGAGATTGGTGAGGGAATCTGAGTTGTTGGGTGGCTGCACTAAGTCTACTGTTGACAGGGAATATATTACTCTGGAGGCCCGCTTCTTGAAAGAAAACCTGCCATACTATGTTAATGCGCTATCTAATGTTCTCTACAAGACCTCCTTCAGACCCCATGAATTACCAGAATCTGTTATTCCAGCTGCCAAGTACGACCTTGCTGTTGCTGATTCTAACCCAATCTTCCAAGCCGAAGACTTACTATACAACATCTCATTCAGAAATGGATTAGGAAACCCTGTCTTGTATGACTCTGTCGAAAAAGTTAGCATTGATGACTTGAAAGAATTCTCTTCCAAGGTCTACACAAAGGAAAATATCGAAATCGAAGGTGTTGGTATTAATGAAGCAGACTTAAAGAAGTTTGTCACTGAATCTCTATTTAACTCTTTACCACAAGGATCTAACCTGGCTTCATCCGCCAAGAGTGAAATTTTCACCGGTAAGGAAAGCAGATTAAGAAGAATCGGGGAGTCTGTTGCTTCAGTAGGTATTCCAGTTGCTTCAAAGGATTTCGGAAAGTTCCAAGCCCTTGAAGCTTATTTGAGCTCTGAATTGTTCCCTCTAACTGACCTTCTATCGGAAGTTAAATTCACCAAATATCCAGATGTTGGTTTCTTGACCTTCAGTGTGAAGAACGGTGATGCTACTGTTGTATCTGAAAACATCAAGAAGGTGGTTGGCGAGTTGAAGAAATCCCAAGATATTTCCAAGGCGACTGAACTCGCTAAATTGAAATTGGGAACTGAGACCTCTTCTCCTGTAGATATTAAATTTGATGGTGTCAAGGACTTCAAACTAGATGACAAGTTCAACTTTGCAGCTGTTGGTGATGTTTCTAAGTTGCCTTTCCGTGATCAATTGTAAATAATTGGGCTTGGGGAGTAATCTCGACTTATTTGGTGACGAAAATTACTTAAAATGGGACTCTCATCAAAAAAAATTTAATCAAAAGATGCTCTTTGTGTAAAAAGAAGAATGAAAGGCTGCTAATAACTGTTTCATGGAACAACATAAAACTAGTAGATTAGAAGCTTTGTCATTCAGAAACTGGTAAGCCTGAACTATTCGTTTTTTTTATTGTTATTTATTTATATTCCATCACTGACAAATACAATTAACCCCACATTGATTTCAATCTTTTTTTTTCAGTTTGACTTGAAGAAAACATCGAAGAATAAAATACGTTTTACTGGGAATTGTCAACTATCCTCTGTAATTTGTTGAACGTCCGCACTATCTAAGTAAATGTTCTAACGGTGCACAAAGAAGGAAGTGAGTGGCCATGGATAGTTTTCTAAAACACATGGCTCTGAAACATCAGCTCCAAATCTACATGTGTTAATATGGTGAACATTTTTCTTGTTGTACCCTTGCAGTGTTGACTTACAAATGCAACGAGTAATTTTCAACAAAAAACCATATACTTTGTATATATATATATATATATATAATATGATATTTATTCTTGATCATTATTTGTCTTTAACATCAGTAGCGATACTTCTGGGTTAAAAATAGGAAACATTAAAGCATTAATATCTATTTGCAAAAACTGTGAAATCTGATCAATTAAATAAGCTTAAAGGAAAACTATAGAGATGTAAAAGCTGGATAGAGTATATTCTACAATACGAAACTAGAATGTACTTCCATCTGACTTTCAACCAATGATATCTCTTGAATTTAAACACTGCATCTCCCCTACGAACAGAAAATCCCAATGGACAAAGAGTGAAGGAAGCTCCTTGTCATTTTTTCGTTTCGGAAGTATCGCAAGAACTTCTCTTTTCGTCCCATGTCAGGTCTAGGAAGACTCTTAAAGTGGTGGGAATGTGAAGACTGAGCCAATAGAACGAATGATTTGACAATCAAACAGAGAGGTTCTAAGGATTCTCAGTTTTTATTTGTAGGAGTGTTATGCTTCGTACTGAACTTTATAGTCTTCGCTTTGCGCAACACCTTCTGAGAAATATTGTCCACTCATTGAGCAGAATCTTCATTTAAAAAGGTATCACCGAAATAATATCTTCTGTGTGCAATCAGCTCTCTCGAATTTTTTATAATCTTTATTATTGGTCTCTAATATTGAGAGTCGATAATTTAAATATAATACAAGAACTTGTAATTCGAGGTCGAAACTACTTCAGAAGTCTTCGTTGTCTGTATTTCTGCTACTACACTCCAGAATTGTCAAGGTAATACAATAAGCGAAGAGCAACTAAGAAAAATACAACTTTATATCTGATAGCAATGCCACAATCATTCACATCCATTGCCAAGATTGGTGACTTTATCTTGAAGACACCTCTATTGTCTAAAATTTGTGTGCCAGTCTCAAAGCAGTATATTAAGTACTCTGGTTACCGCAAGCTAGGTCTAAGGTTTGACGATTTGATCGCAGAGGAAAACCCTATTATGCAAACAGCATTGAAGAGATTACCAGAAGGAGAGTCATATGCCAGAAACTATAGAATAATTAGAGCTCATCAAAGTGAGTTGACTAAGCACCTACTACCAAGAAATGAATGGGTTAAGGCCCAAGATGATGTTCCATATTTACTGCCTTATATCTTGGAAGCCGAAGCTGCTGCAAAGGAAAAGGAAGACCTTGATAACCTTGAATTGAGCAAGAAATAATTCAAACTAGTGGTTAAGGTGCCTTTTTATTTTGTTTTCCTCCTACTTGATATTTTCTTTCCTTTACATTTATCTAGCACTTTCAAAAACCGCAATATCATAACAAATGGTATATCTGAGAATTTTATTTACTCTCTATCACCATTGTTCTGTGTCTAGCTTCTATAGCACTCCATTTGGATGCAATTAGAAATTCTGCATTTACTTATCTTTATGGTTTGTTAAAAGCTGAATATCACAATATTGGAGGTTATATTTGTTACATTTATTTTTATTAACGGTACATTCAACATAACAATATTCCTCGAGGATTTTTATTTATTACCACAGTCTGTTTTTCAGTACTATTAGAGATTGGTCATATGAAATATACATAACCATGCTTGTATTATTTCTGGTGATCACTCCTCTCATATTATTTTATTTGTCTATTTGTCAATAGTCTAGTTTCTCTAGTATATATAAATATTCTCTACTTACAAAGATTCAAGATTCATTTCATTTTATTCTAAACAATAATCTCTTTCGACAGTTTTTCAGATTGTTAACGTTCAGAACACTGAATTACCTACACGGGAAATGCCTCTGTTCTGTATTGATAAAGCCTTCGTTACCGCTTCATGTAAAAAAAAACAATTATTGTTATTTAACAACTTTTAGATGGTATTTATGTGATACTGAACCGTTTCATGCATCTACAAGTATATACGTCTCTTAAATTAGTCAATTATTTTTTTTAGTTCCGATTTAACATAATTTTTCCGGGGCTTGTTTAAATTTTTTAACCAAAACATAAAAGTTTTATGCTTAGTTCTCTTGCACAAAAAGATAATACTTCCCTAAATAGTTGATTTTCTTGTCCCAAACATTGAGACTTATATGATAGAACTGAAATAAAGCAATGTGATAAAAAGATAAAGACAATGCAAGACACCTTTGGTACTCAGTTCTATTAACACGCGTATGAGGTATATAACCAGCAGCTTTGTGATCAGTAAGAGGTATGTATGAAAACTAAACATCTGCTATTTAATCTTTTTGAGTTAACTAGGACTTTTGATCATAATGCAAGCTCAGGTATATCTAAAGCGATATATATTAGACAGATGTTTAACCATTTACAGCTTTCTGTAACCAAACTTGCAGGATTCTACCATATAGATTATTGTGTGTGATCTTAGTGAGATATAACTTGGTTAATCTCAAGTGAAAGAAAAGTAAAATCTAATTTTTTGCTGTATTCCTTCACATGCAACACTGGTAAAGGTTTGTAAAATAGAGATACTTGAGTTTTTTTAAACGTAAAAATAATGTACTTGATCAATCATACCATACTCTTATTCTTTCATGTATTATATACATCGAGAAATAAATCTACAAATCCATGAACCTGTTATATAGTTTATAATTTCCCTATTAAAGATTAGAGCTCCTCTTAAATGTTGGCCAAAACGTTGATAAACAGGATATTTGTTTTTCTGTGCCTACGTTTTTTAAGAAAACTAAAGGATAGCTTTGAATTTGTATTTTTTTTATCAATATATAGTAACAATGTTGACACTGACCATTGACTGTAGAAAAGGCATATCTTTATATATGACTTTACAGATGAGTTGGGTACTGTTTCATTTATCTGAGAGGTTAAGATGAACAACAGAAACCATTGTTAGCAAATTACCTAGATATGCTAATTGCCATAATGTATGATCAGAATGATATGATTAATTTTACTAAGCATCACAGCTCTTAATATATTATTGGAAGACTAAGCAATTCTTTGATAGCATTATTTATATGTTAGGTGACGAAACGATCAAGAGTGTACTACTCATGAACAAATCAATGGTTAGCACTTGCTAAGTTTTAGATTCAGTATGATCTGATTGAGAACTACATAATAAGAATCATTCATGCAAAGCCGTTTAATTGTCAATACTATCTATGCAAGAAAACGGATTAGCGAGCTTGTATCAAGTCGTTTATGCATTGTTGGTTCGAAGTTTCATATTTGCAAACGTCACATTTCAATTTGCTTCAGGAAAATAACTCAAGACAATGTGCCATTTTGACTGAAGCTATTCAGTATTAAGGAACATGCTGAGGTATGTTTCCCTTAGAGCTATGGTTATATAATCTTTACAGACATACCTAACAATAATATAATAACCTTCAGATATCCAGCTCATGACGCATGTAGATTGGATGCAACCTTGCATCATACTGGCTTCCGATTGTGCGATCGGAACCAATGTATACCACTGTATTTCAGGATAAAAAATTAATACACTTGACAATCAAATATGACCCAAAACTCTAGAAGCGTGGGCACCCCACCCACTCGTATTTCATTTGATAACAAATCGTTCAAGTGCTGATGAGCTTCATCCTGCTGTACTTAAACGGTTAGTTCTAAAAACAAGAATAAGGTATATACGCTACAATATTATCACTGCAGTTCAGCCTAAAATATCTTTGTCTGATTTGAGTAGCCCTTGTTCCATAGGCATTCAATCGCAATGTTTGTTTTACTCTTTGTGTAATGATGTATCCCATACCTTGGTTAGTACTGATTAGGCCGCATGACCGAGATTTCATTACTTTCTACATCTCGCTAGGATTGGATTTGCACTTTTCGCATTTCCTGTAGAGATGTGACAATATCGAAAGCGAGATCTGAACAGAGAAAGATGAGATCAAAATACGACGGCTACGAGAAATCAGTACTTGAAAACGCGAGTTGGACACTGAGGCAGTTGGTCACTTAAAATATCGAACATCATGCTTTGTGTATTCTTTCTTTTTTTTTCAGGCCATTTTTCATGTACATATTTATACGCTACTTCTCTGCAGGACGGTGGGGGTTTTCAGATTTTAATTGCATTTGAACGAAACAATGGGAAAGGAAATTCTTAGCTCTTTTAAGTTACTCTTTGATCGCTGTCTCTCTTACGAACCTGCAGTGTTCACTGCCTTATCAATCTGATCAATGCTTAACAAAACCAACAACAAACGCTAAAATCGTTTCTTTACATACCAATGTGGACCTTTTACAAAGTATTTACTCATCTCGTATCTGAGAATTCAGACAATATATGAAAGGTTAAGAATCTTAGTAAGAGAACAGTATTTAATATTACGTTTAAATGTGTCTTTTATTCGACCAATGTTTGATAGTAGTACTTAATTGACGTCAACTTGTATCTTTTGGCTAGTTACCACTATTGATGTATAGATGTATGCAAACGAAATACGTGGACATTGAACGGCATCTATTTACATAATACTATGAAACAGATAATCTCACATTCATGTTAACGACTCTTTTTTGCTTTTGTTGATTTGAAACTTCAGTAGCATTTAGTATACCCATGTTAGAGCATGCCTAAAAGTTTATCTTTTGGGACATGAAATGCTAAGTTATCGAGATAACGAGTAAAATTGGTTAATGTTTATACGAATAAAGAGGTAGCTAAGCTGCTTTGTACACGTTCTTAAGGTAATCTAAATGAAGACATGTAAAGCAATAAATAACAAATGAGGCAGTAAAATTTTTATTTAAAAAATCATTCTAATTCAGCACTTTATGAGATTATATAAGAATGAGACTGCTTGTCTATCACAGATTATTTTTTGTAGTCTAGTATACATTATTGACTTGATAATAGAAAGTCAATATCAAACCGAAAAAAAATAATCAACTATGAAGCTATCCAACGCATTGGCTGCGGTAGCACTTGCTGTTTCTGGCGTTAATGCCATCGAACCAACAACCACGCTAGCCCCAACGGACTTCAGAGTTAACATGATCGAATTACAAGCTTACTTGGCTGATATCAAAGGCCACATGATGCAATATCTGAGTTTCCAAGGTGCTAACCCAAATCAGCCTTACCCAAGTCAAATGCTTGGTGCTGTGATGTTTGGAAATACTGGCCCACTTTCAGAGATTGCACCTGAAACAATCACAATGATGATTACAGGTGTCCCTTGGTATAGTGAAAGACTTGTTGGTGCTATTGCCGCAAGATTGGCTGACGCAGGTATTGTTACTGCCTGGCCATCTCCATCTCCATCTCCAAGTCCATCACCATCACCATCACCATCACCATCACCATCACCATCACCATCACCATCACCATCACCATCATCACCATCACCATCACCATCACCATCACCATCACCATCACCATCTCCATCACCAAGTCCATCACCATCTCCATCACCAAGTCCATCACCAAGTCCATCACCATCTCCATCACCAAGTCCATCACCAAGTCCATCACCAAAATCCCCATCACCATCTCCAAGCAGCTCCTCCTCATCCTCTTCTATGCCAAGCAGCTCCTCATCCTCCTCTTCTATGCCAAGCAGTTCCTCATCCTCCTCTTCTATGCCAAGCAGCTCCTCATCCTCCTCTTCTATGCCAAGCAGTTCCTCATCCTCCTCTTCTATGCCAAGCAGCTCTTCCTCTATGACACCATCTCAAAAGGCTTCCATAATCCCATCTTCTGCAGCTCCAAGCTCATCGTCTTCAATAGTCACAACTTCTTCTATATCATCTGCCGACGCATCGCCTGTTCTCCCATCATCGGTTGTTTCCTCATCCTCTACAGAGCCATCATCGGCTAATCCAAGATCAATTAGTTCTGTCTCTAACTCTACGACTATTATATCGATGTCTTCTCAAACAGGTTCTCTGAATAACATATCAAGCACTGTATTTGGCAACACCACAGTCTCAATGCCTTCTCCAACTACGGTAGTTGTAACCAACACTGTCGGGGAGGTCATTACTGAGGTCATCACTTATTGCCCAGAAACCGATCACCATGGTAACGTGGGAACCAGTACTTCCAGCTATATAATCGGTACTTCAAGGGTAAGTCAGGACACCATGACAACCAAGATAGTAGAAGATAATATCACAAAAACTGCCATTGTTTATTGTGAAACCACTACCGATTCCAAAGGACAAGCTTCCACAAAGACAGTCACTGTCTGTCCTGAATGCACTTCCATTAATTCCAAAAGTGGCTCCAAGAGTACGGAAACAGTTACAGCAACCACCAAGCCTGTCGTTAATGTTTCTAATGGAGTAACTTCGACCACCTTCATCACTGAATATGTTACTGTCAAATCAGGTATTCCTACAACATCCTCCACTCCAGGTGGTAAATCCGATGTTCAACAAGCAAAGATTGCTACCACAACTACAACTTTAACTAGTAAGCAACAACAGGATTCATCTATAAAGATTCAATCTCAATCTGGAACCGTGAAACCTCAGGTAGAACAACAAGTGTCTGCTTCTGCTGCTAAGCAACAACATTCAAGTGTTGTGGTATCACAATATGCAGGTTCAGCTGCATCTTTGAATGGTCTAGGCTCAATTGGAACCCTAGTAACATTATTAGTGTTAATGTTAATCAACTAACGATATCGTACATTGAAAAAAACCTTTATACCCATTTGTACCTACGGCGCATATTTTGACATATTGTTTTGTTCATAGTTAATAGATTCAATATTATGCCACATTTTATAGAATATAAAGATCTTTAAAATAACATTTCTTCTTGAAAGTAAATTTTTGTGAAGCATTTATAATGGAACCCCTCTATATTTTTTGTCCAAAATCCTATCGATCAACAGTTAAAGATGTTGCACGAACAACGTCACTCAAGAAGACGAAGAAATCGCAGGAAATTATATGAGGTTCAGATCGAAATCAAGATATTAGGCCAATTTTACTACTAGGGACTCAATAAGTAATTAATTCTGTTGCTCGAGAGTTCTTTAACACAAAATCTTTCTAGAAAAAAATCTTGGGAATACTAGCTTATCTACTAAAACTTACTTGAAAATTCCTAAGTGGCAAGCTAATATTAATTAATACTATTTGCAACTACCGAAAAGTTCTCTAAAATTGTTCTCTAATATTGTTCCCCACAAAGTCAAAGTTTATGGCCTGATAAGATACTGAACATGTAGACATAAGTACCTCTTTGCTAAGATTATCACTGCATGACCATTACAAGTTTATAATTACATTTGGTTATAAAAAAACCAACTGGAGATGTAGTAACAAGTCTGTATATTGTCCTATTTTATAAAGCTTAGAGTAGTTGTATGCACGTTATTCAGGCACTTTCGCAAAATCATGAGATTCGACGCTACGCGTACAGATGAAAAACAACTAAAGATCCTAACATTTAAAACTAGCAGACGACCTTAATTTACGAATATTACAGCTTCTTTTGGGATCTATTGTAATAGTTCCCACAATCTGAGTTCAGCTCCTTTTTTTTGCTTATCAATCTACCCCCTCGCCTGAATATTCTTATCGAAGGTTCTACGATGAAAATAATTTGACAGGTAGACTTCCTTGAGTTGGATGCAAAAGCAGCACATTAAAATAGTTTAAAGTTTCTATGAAAGCCTTGAAAACTTAAGCAGTTCTATTGTAATTTCCCATGTCGATAATTATAGAATCCCAACAAATCTATTATTAATTAATTCCTTGATATTGATGTACCATTTTGAAGAATACTAAGCATCCTAATGAGCATCATATCAGTAGTAATACATTTGACCTCGTTAACCGAAATTACAAAACAATTAAGCCATTAACTGCTTCGACAGAGTTGCAATTGTTGTGCAGATCTATTTTGAGCTTTAACATGGATTGGTATATAATGCCACTTATAATCAAGCGACATTCTCATTGCTCGCCTTTACTCGAATGCATTGTACAGTTACCTCTCATCAGTAATAAAAGTCACACTCATTCCATCACCTAATCTCAAATAACTAGATGATTTATGGAGGAGAAAATGTAGACAATACAACAGTTATCATATGGACTAACAAAATCCTCTATGACCAAATCATTTATCAGAATTAGAAGAATGTTTAATTTTTACTTGGTTTTATTAAATATTAAGCATAAGGACATATTATAGTTAAAATGAATAGAGCAAGAGTAACACTGACTAAAACCTCATTCTATCTTTAGTGAACAAAAAATAAACAAAACTAAGCTGGTAAATTTACCCAACTAAAGGCAGGGTAATTGGAAAAGTTGGAGTGGAGACTGAATATTAATTTACCCGGCTGTCATTTTGTCTAGTCATATAATTTTTTACCGTTGATATGGTTAATCAGGTGACCAAAATCTTAAATTGATAACTGTACTATTTGGCGACCTTTGGCTACATTATCATAAAACGTATCTTATTCTTAGATAAAGTATCTGATATAAGTTTTCAAGATTTTATTACTTTTTGTATTTGTCTAGACAGACAACAGAGCTGTCAATACAAGATTTACGATATATATTGGAGATCATCCACTACTCTCACTTTTAACCTTAAGATCTCTAATATGAGCGAATCGAACGGTTACAGAGTTTTGTGAAGTTTCTTCTCATTGTGATCCATACAGATAACATGCTAGTCATTCAAAAAGATCTTTGGTGTAAAAACTTAACAAGGAAAGTAAATCGTTCATCAGGAACCTTATCAATGAAGTGCCTGACCGAAGCATGTGGTAAATATAAAATGTATGCTCTCTTTCTTGAGGAAATCGATTGCGAATAGCTATATAATGAAAGTTTTTAAAAGTTGCTATTAATGGAAATCTTAAAAATCTAGGCTTTGCACTAGGCGTCCCTAAAATGCCGTACTTGTCATGAATGGGTTGGAATAACCTGAACTGTACATTGACAAGATATTGTTCAAGAATTGAATAGTTCTCTAAATTTGGAACAGAAATATACACAAATAATTACAGTTTCGACAAGATAAATTAGTAATCATTCAGTAAAGACTCCATATATAAGCAAACATGAATGAATTATAGCAGTGGGCTTACTCTCTGGTTCTTATACTAAAAAAATACTGCTGAGTAAGTATCTGTATTTGCTTCTTAAGCAAAATAAAGCCTCACTAATATTCCGACAGTTGTTAACAAATCACAAGATATAGTATTGTTTAAACTGAAATTCAATAAAAACTAAAATATGCTTGCATCTGTATAACCTTTCTTTCTATCAGTATTCATATTTAGACACACACAAATTAATAAACAAAACAGCTATATTTCTTATCCTATTTATAGAATCGACAGAGTTTGAAATATAATACTACACTCCTCAGGAGTTTAGGAAAGTTTTAGGTCTTTATTGTGATACAGAACTACAGTAACTATTATAATTAAACTTTATCAGATTCTACTTTGCAGTAGTATGCTAAGTTGTCAAAAATTGAACCTTTTTATAGGACAAGTAATGTTTATTGCTGAAAAGTTTTATCAACTGGAAGCGATAGCCTAACTCATTTTTAATTATTCAGATGTTCCTATATGCTTATTTCACAACTTATTAACTGGGGACTCTTGCTTTACATGACAAAGGTGTTCTTAAACTGGAATGTTGAACAAAATTTCAGCTTCGTGATATTAACCTGGAATGAAACAATAATAGACGAAATCCTGCATAAAACTAGCAAATCATATAGGGTACATATTTATCAAGAGATGACATAAAAATATGCAATATATCACTTCAGTCCAGTATATGGAGTAATGAATTCATACTTGGCTGTCCATGATATTCTTTCTGAGTATAATCTGTAAGATAACACTTTACACTTCATAGTATACAATAGTGACTAGAATAGTCTAAAACATCAATCTATCAGCACATTACCACTAAATTTAATATCCTTTAGGTTGGATCCATCAACCATATACTAAGCAATGATAAGGGACCATTATCACCAGTATGCTCATATTTGGGATCATCATTAGTAAATATATGTATGTTATTGTCATTTGAGACACCTGTATCAGCGGAAAGAGTATGGCTTAACAAAAAGTCCAGCGAAGGAGGAATAATAATTAAATTACGAATAACTTAAAATTGTTAATCTTGAATACAAATAGTGCTTCATGAAAGTCTACTAATTAGATTGTAATCAGGTGATCTATATTCTAAAATAATCTCTGTTGGCATAAAGTTAATTAATAATAAAATCCTCCAAAAATAAGATATTTATTACTTTGAGTGGCGGATCAATACGCTTTCTAGTTTGATATTGAAATCACAAAAAATCATTAAAGCACCATAGTATGAATGCTTTGTTTATAAATTTGATGTTCTTAAACGTGACTTTCATAAATACATGTCAAATACAACATAGATGATAAGAAAGCTTTTTAACCAAATTAAATTACGTTACTAATAAGCTTAAAATGTGATTAACTCTTTAGGTTGTTTATACTTTATGTATTTATGGATATTTTAACGTAGGTTCAATCATTAGGAAAACCAAATAAAGAAAAACACTCAGAAATGAATAAAATACACAACTTTTAGTTGAAATCATTATACCAAGCCCTTCTTTATACCAAAATACCAGGTAAAGGAACGAGTACTACGTATTATCAATGATTAAGATTAACAAATGCTGCAAATTAATATAATTTTGTGGCTTAATCTAGTTGAACTTGTAATTTCATTCTATTTTCTTTTAGTTATGTCATTCATTTCATAATAATTTTCAATTTAAGGTGGTATTAAATTACCATTTTTTGATGCAATTTCAATATACGACATGGGTTTATGAAATTATTTGGAGTTCTATGAAACCCATCAGAAATATACTGCTTATCAATACATTATTAATCTTACTAAACTGTTCTATCGTGGTAACTCGAACATCTATTGAAATACATATGCGAAAACAATGAGCTTCAAAGAGGCCTTCAAGTCTTTGTGTGTACCAGACAAAAAAGATAGTAATTCATAATGATAGACAAACGAATATGATTACAATCGGAAGTCCCAATTTTAATAGGTATTTTCTTAATTAATGAAATGTATGAAACTTTTTCTGGTGGGATGGCTGTAATTACTATCTTTTTGCAATTAAAGACTAGACCAAAAACTGGTCTGAATTTTTAATGATAGATTATAAACAGTAACAAATGATAGAGCATTAGATTTGTTTAGGTAGATTTTGTAGGCAAAAAAAAGAATATTGAACATGTTACTTTGATATACCTACCAAAATAGTGTCATACGCATGTTATTAACTTGCTTATTGTTTCACATTCAATTGTTTTATTATCTTTTAAATTTCTTTTTGTCCCCTTTTCTTTTGTTTCAGTGGTAAAATCATCTCTAATTTTACTGATATTTCCCTAACATATAATCTACTAAATATAACTTACTTAAATTACAAAATTTCTACATCTAGCTATCTGTTACCGTTTCTATCACATATACCATGCATATTGTTTTGGCCATTGCTTAATTTCGATGCTTTTGCAATAACAATAACTATTGGGTAGAAAAGGCACTAAAAATCTTTCAAAGGTTTTTACAAAGCTCATTACTTGAAATTCAATATCAATACTAAAATTGATATATTTTTTAATTTGCTGATATATTAATTTGTTGCTCTAAAGGCTGTAACACTTGCTAGACCGATACCTTTACTGTTGCATGTACTTATAAGCAATGGTAGAAAACTTATTCACAATATAACTATATCGTGTATAAACTCGTAATCTAGCAGTGTATATATTTACAATATAAAAAAAAGCAATAAACTTACTTGAACCCAGAAATTCATCACAGTGAAGATAAAAATACAATGAGTGCATCTGGTCAGTAAGTCATACTCCAATAAAACTTCTACTTCAAAACCTAACATCTTGAAAGTCTCTTCTACATTAGTTTTCATAAACAGTATTCTTTTTTGTCTAGCAAAAAAGTTATAACTCGATTTCAAATTGCTTTTTTTGTTTCGTTTCAAATATTTCGTTTCTAATTTTAAACACATATCAATGTTATAGAGCACTTGTTGTGACTGAATAATAGGGCAAATGATGATGGATTATACAAGGATCTTTACACTGTTTAGTTTACTGATATTTACAGTCATATTGGAATATTTCAATAAAATTTTCAGATTTTTATATCTCTTTTCGAGGCTTGGTATCAAAAAGAATCAATAACCACACATTGAGTAGAATTGGAATAAAATTGAGATTAAATACACCTAAGTCATTTAGTTGACCATTAAACAAACAATAATTTATACAGTGACTTCAATGTTTCTGACAGTCATAATAGTACCTTTTTTTTTCCAAGCAAAAATTATTTCTTGTACACTTTTGAGTATTTTGGTAACTTTAAAGTCAATGACCACTACAGTTATATGTAAATCACTCCTCTAAGGATTGATTTAGTTCATGAGACGATTGGGAGCTTTCTCCATTTTGATTTTCATCTTCCAAAAATTAAACCTATCACAATCTAAAGTATTATTTATATTACTTAAGTCAAACTTGAAACTGTATGAGTTCGTTTTTTATTAGTATTTGAGAACACTCAAAAACGAATCTTAATCTAATTATATTAATAATAATAATTTAAAAATCTCGCTATTTCTCATCAACATTCCTTAAATGGCTCTGTTAATGTTTTTCTCCAGACATAACATTTAAAGACTCTTCCTAATACTGATTGAAGTGCTCATAATATAACTCGCCACAAATTTATTGTTCAATAAATGGGCTTTATTTTTTATCTCCAATATTCAAATAGATTGCTGTTAAAAGTGCATTATCAAATTTTACTTATCAAGCTGGCATATAATATTTTGGTTCTTAATTAAAGAAATGCTATTTCATTGTCTGCTCAATAAGAATACACCTGGCTAATTTCCCCCAAATTACGACCATAATGTGCAATATGGGACATTTGAATATCAATATCAAACATCCAAAATGAAAAACATGTTGTATTACCTCTACAGCTATTATCGGTAATAAATATTCAATCATATTACTAATATCTAGAGCGCATTTTTCAGAGTTTAACGTATGAATAAATTATACTAATATAACAAGAATCTTAGTCCTTTTATCAACATTTATCTCAACATTAATAAGAAGATACGAATATATAATTAAAAATCTAAGAATACTAGGTGTAGCATTTTTATCTATTGTTACAAGCTAACCTATTGATAATTAAGGGCATTTCAAATATATCATATGACTGTTAATATTCCAAATTAAAAGTTGTTTTTAATTACTCAAGAAACTTAGATTATAGTGACCTAATTCACATAAAGGAATGAAAGTACAGGCTGAGATTTTGTTTACATTAGAATTGCTCACTAATAATTAAACATAGTATTATTGCTAACCGTGTGAACAATCATCAAAAGGG
Organism: Nakaseomyces glabratus; assembly: GCF_010111755.1. Taxonomy (NCBI): domain Eukaryota; kingdom Fungi; phylum Ascomycota; class Saccharomycetes; order Saccharomycetales; family Saccharomycetaceae; genus Nakaseomyces; species Nakaseomyces glabratus. Next base: position 999,620 of record NC_088957.1, read on the forward strand.
GTATTAATCGAGTTTACAATGTCAAAAGTGTTTTATAATAACCGTTTGTGAATATAATGACAAAAAAAAAGGATAAAAAGCAATTTTGAACTTGTGACGGGACCCACTGATTTTCTGTTTTGAAACCTTTAAAAAAACTGTCCCTAAATTCAAAGATAGTAAATCTTGTCATGAAGAAAATTAGTTTCAACAAAATTTGGTTTTAATAGTCTGTTTAACTTATATGTAGTTATATAAACGGGTAGTTCGCAATTTACTCTAATACTTTATATCTCATCAATTCTATCAGTTACAATAAAAGACAAAAAAAAGAAGTTATAATTCTTTGCAATACCTTAACACTCACGGTGCTTTTGAAGTATATAGATGTAATTCCATTCAAATTAGAAAAAAATAACTTTGATATTTGCTGTTCCAATACTTCAAGTTTATAGAAACAAAACTTATACTTTTTATCTTATAATTTGTAGTTTTTACCAACTAGACAAGATGATCTCAAAAATGCAGCAACAACAACGAAAACAACCAATACACATAATGTAGGTGTTGCTTAATTATATTCATGAAAGATCATATAAAAAAAAGACTTGACAAAACCATAGGAATAAAAATATTTATATTTTGTATGATACATTAACAAAAGCTTTTGAATGCTTTCACTTCACGAGAAAGAGTATAATCTTAAACATTTCATTAAAAAGTTCTCCTATTCATAAAATACTGAAATTACTTCATCCAACATTGGCTATTATACACTCCAAATGTTCTAGATTCAAAACAGATTTCAATTAGTTAGTGAGATATTAGATGTTAGTACAAAGATAAGGACTTCTGGAGATGTTAATATTACGAATCTTTTAATGTGTTTTGTTTGATGATTTAATGTTGTCAATACTACTCACACTGGAAAAAACGAGAAGAATCTATACATCATTACATATTTTGTATTTTTGACCATAAATTATTTGGCAATTTAGCTTTATTAATCATATATCGATGAAATGCCCCTTCCACTGATATGCCATTTTCATGAACAAAAAAGAAACATCTGATAGAGCTCGATTTTTTTGCTGTATAACTAAACGAAAACCATAACTGAATTCGCAGTAGAAATTGGCGAATGATATAAGAACTATGCAACCTAAAAAAAAAACTTTTTCCCTATACGATACACATTTATTATCTTATTTTTCTTTGTTCTATTTGTGATTATAGCTGTTTTTTACATTAACATATTTCACGGATGTAAGCAGATATGAAAAAATTTATGAAGTCACTCCATGGAAAAAAACCAGACATTCTAACTAAATAAACGAAAAGAAATGTTGTCTCAGTATTTCACTCAATTATTGATGGGAATTGACACTTCTAGAGTTTAAGCCATTTTTATCTACCATAGATGTTGCAACCTCTTTACATATTTGCCAAATTGGGAAAATTTTTGATTTTTTTTCAAAACTTTGCCAACCCAAATAGTCGCAATTGTGAAATGTTTTTTCTTTTTCTCTGATTTCATTACTCCTACAAATCATTCTATGGGAGCTGGTGCGTATTTGAAACAATTCTGGAAAAGAAATTAAACAAAATAGGGGTCAAGAAGAGGCTGCAGGTGACTTCCAATATGAAGATCGATCAATAGGGGTATGCACCCAGTGAGGACCAAGTAAAGGATTCATTCCACGTAGGTACAGAGACATCTATAATTATTATTAAAAATCACCTTTGAATTATTATGGTCTCGATAAAGATTCCAACTTTCAATCAGGTAAAATCTCTGATGTTAGTACCATATGCGTTACTTATTATAATAACCAAATTTTGATACTTAAATGTATTAATTAATTACTTGATGAATTTTCTTCAAGAATATTGAATGAAAAGAAATGAAAAAGAAATGACCAATCTTTATGTTTCAGGGGTTTATCATTTGTTTTATAAGATTTTATTGGTTGAAGGTCTCACAATAACGGAAAAACACCTTTACCAACTCAATCGTGACATAGTAATGGATCATGATATTTCCGTCAGTAGCTCAAATTGTGTTTCTGAAGTCCAATTTGGAAGTGTACTCGCCTAATACATGGAAGATGAAGAAATACTTTGCTATGTAATGCCATCAGCAATACTGAGATAGAAAAGAAAATAGTCTCTAAGATAGTGTTTCACATCATTTTAATGGCAATAAACTAATCCTTTGTACCAGTTATAACCCATATTAAATCGTTTTTTGAGTTAAAGAATAAACAAAAGAAAGGTCCTCTGATTAATTACTTACCTTTTGATTACTGAAAACTTAGTAAAGATTATGGGAAACAATGATACTACGAGTAAAATACAAATAATCAGGGAAAAATTTAATTTATCAGAACTGAATCAAAATTGAGCTAATGTAGAATTTTGTTATACTTAAGATGTTTAGGGGCTGTTGTCATCATCATATAGGTTTATTTTTTTAAGGCAATGCATGCTAGAATATGTTGTAATAACTTCGATATGTAGTATGTCAATACGCTATCCACTTCTTATATACTTGCAGCGACTCATGCCTAGGATTTACTGCTATAATAATTATTGTGAAATGGAATAACCGATAGAAAACTTTTGTGAATCACTATAACTTTTTCACACATATAAAGACAGCACTTTGTTTGTAATGAGATGACTGAGATTTTGATTACTTAAAATTTCCTTTCTCAATCAACAAAAATATCCATTAACTGAAAAAGAATACCATAATCAATGAAAGGGATATTTATTTGCCTGTGGATATTGCTACTAAGGCATACACTTTCCGCTGATACAGGTATCTCAAATGACAATAACATACATATATTTACTAATGATGATCCCAAATATGAGCATACTGGTGATATTGGTTCCCCTACCATTGCCTGGTATATGGTTGATGGACCCAACCTAAAGGAAATAACTTATAACGGTAATGTCCAATTAGACTCTTACTTTTTACTTAAAGCAACTGAGGGTAATACGGGGTACCAGTTCAACTATCATGGTGGTTCATTTGAAGTTGGTGGGGGACAGGGTATTTTCAACGAGTTAGCAAGTGGTCCAACTATTGTGAATATGCAGGGCGATTCCTTTAATGGTAAAGGTACATCAAATTATACTGCCGGTGTTCGTGAAGGGAGCACTATATACATGGACTTTACAAATTATTACACCCAGGACAGCTATATCGAGAACTTTCAATCAGTGACATATTCAGCTACTACCAATGCAACAATAGATAAGTACATCCTAATCAACACCGACGTTTATATACTAGGCCCTGTTCTTCTCTCCCCTACTTACTATGACTCCCCTGTTTTACACAAGTCAAACATATGGCTAGACTCACCGGATATTGCTGACATTTCTGGATCCAATTTCCAATTCGGTGGGGAGGGAAATAGCGGGTTATACATTAAAGATAGTGCTGCAACCAAAGACAAAGAAATAAAACTGTCAGACAGCTTTTTAGACTCAAACAATACGATTGCTTTTGATACCCCAATACAATCTCTAAACTGGTTACATACCGGTCTTTTTCCTGGAAGGTCCGGAATTCTAGTAGTTCATACTACAAAGAATACGTATAATATCTCATTTCGCGCACTAGGACACCATTATTGTCTAACTGATAAAAATTTTAAGATCACAAAGACAGATGTAAATCATAATGGAACATCCATCGAAATGTTCCAGGTAACTTACGATCCCACATCTAATGTCCAATGCCCTCCACCATATACCGTAACGCAAGAATACAATATAATACCAACTAATTGCTTTGTAGAAGATATCTGGGTAATATCCTTTATTGGAACAACGAGTATTTCATACATCGAAGAAACGATGATAACAATATGCAAAAAAGAAGATTACACCACGACGATCGACAAGGGCAACGGCGACTTCGAGACAGACCTCGTCTCCCACATCACCACCAAGGACTCCAACGGCAACCCTACCACCATCGTCACCACCATCCCATTGACCAAGCCCAGCGGCGAGGCCGACTACACCACGACGATCGACAAGGGCAACGGCGACTTCGAGACAGACCTCGTCTCCCACATCACCACCAAGGACTCCAACGGCAACCCTACCACCATCGTCACCACCATCCCATTGACCAAGCCCAGCGGCGAGGCCGACTACACCACGACGATCGACAAGGGCAACGGCGACTTCGAGACAGACCTCGTCTCCCACATCACCACCAAGGACTCCAACGGCAACCCTACCACCATCGTCACCACCATCCCATTGACCAAGCCCAGCGGCGAGGCCGACTACACCACGACGATCGACAAGGGCAACGGCGACTTCGAGACAGACCTCGTCTCCCACATCACCACCAAGGACTCCAACGGCAACCCTACCACCATCGTCACCACCATCCCATTGACCAAGCCCAGCGGCGAGGCCGACTACACCACGACGATCGACAAGGGCAACGGCGACTTCGAGACAGACCTCGTCTCCCACATCACCACCAAGGACTCCAACGGCAACCCTACCACCATCGTCACCACCATCCCATTGACCAAGCCCAGCGGCGAGGCCGACTACACCACGACGATCGACAAGGGCAACGGCGACTTCGAGACAGACCTCGTCTCCCACATCACCACCAAGGACTCCAACGGCAACCCTACCACCATCGTCACCACCATCCCATTGACCAAGCCCAGCGGCGAGGCCGACTACACCACGACGATCGACAAGGGCAACGGCGACTTCGAGACAGACCTCGTCTCCCACATCACCACCAAGGACTCCAACGGCAACCCTACCACCATCGTCACCACCATCCCATTGACCAAGCCCAGCGGCGAGGCCGACTACACCACGACGATCGACAAGGGCAACGGCGACTTCGAGACAGACCTCGTCTCCCACATCACCACCAAGGACTCCAACGGCAACCCTACCACCATCGTCACCACCATCCCATTGACCAAGCCCAGCGGCGAGGCCGACTACACCACGACGATCGACAAGGGCAACGGCGACTTCGAGACAGACCTCGTCTCCCACATCACCACCAAGGACTCCAACGGCAACCCTACCACCATCGTCACCACCATCCCATTGACCAAGCCCAGCGGCGAGGCCGACTACACCACGACGATCGACAAGGGCAACGGCGACTTCGAGACAGACCTCGTCTCCCACATCACCACCAAGGACTCCAACGGCAACCCTACCACCATCGTCACCACCATCCCATTGACCAAGCCCAGCGGCGAGGCCGACTACACCACGACGATCGACAAGGGCAACGGCGACTTCGAGACAGACCTCGTCTCCCACATCACCACCAAGGACTCCAACGGCAACCCTACCACCATCGTCACCACCATCCCATTGACCAAGCCCAGCGGCGAGGCCGACTACACCACGACGATCGACAAGGGCAACGGCGACTTCGAGACAGACCTCGTCTCCCACATCACCACCAAGGACTCCAACGGCAACCCTACCACCATCGTCACCACCATCCCATTGACCAAGCCCAGCGGCGAGGCCGACTACACCACGACGATCGACAAGGGCAACGGCGACTTCGAGACAGACCTCGTCTCCCACATCACCACCAAGGACTCCAACGGCAACCCTACCACCATCGTCACCACCATCCCATTGACCAAGCCCAGCGGCGAGGCCGACTACACCACGACGATCGACAAGGGCAACGGCGACTTCGAGACAGACCTCGTCTCCCACATCACCACCAAGGACTCCAACGGCAAGCCTACCACGATTATAACAACTGTGACTCTAGTAGAAGAACCAGTTTACACAGCTGTGTTTGTTTCTGATGGTCACACGATCACAGCTGTTGTTTCTCATGTTACAACTACCAATGATATCGGTCAGACGGTCACCACTACTGTGACCGTTATTTCATATGATCAAGTAGGTGAAGGTGTATACACTTCTGCTCCTGCTTACTCTCAGCCCCCAGTAACTACGACAACTGTGAGTGCAGACACTACTACCGCCACTGTTGTAATTTCGTACTTCCCATCTATTGGCGTCGATGGAGTCACCAGGACAGGTACAACAACCGTCTCCACGGTATCTGTCGGAGGTGAAGCCGACTACACTACAACAGTCGACAGGGGCAATGGCAGTATCGAAACTGATGTCATTTCGCATATCACCACTACCGACTCCAATGGTAATCCTACAACAATAACCACCACGATCACCAATGCACCTGCACCTTCGATTTCTAAAGCAAATATTGGGTCTGACTACACCACCACCGTGGTTTCGAACGGTCACACGTTCACCGAGGTTGTATCCCATAGCACAGGTACTGATGAGCACGGTCACACAATTGTTTCTACAGTAACGCAAACCGTAGGTGTCCAGAGTCATGGCAGCACTGTCTCAAGTGCAGCACCTGCCTCAACAGTATCCGGTGCAGAGTCTAATGCTCCTGGAACAGCAGGTGTAGGTGGTATTGTCAACTCTCAGAAACCTCAGTCACAAAATGTGGCTGGTCAAGGGTCTGGCAACGAAAAGCCAACACAAGCTGCTGGCACAGCCGGTGGTAGTCGCTCTGGATCTGGATCTGGCTCTGGCTCTGGGTCAGTGCACCAATCGGCAGGCAATATTGTACCATCTGGATCTCCATCTGTTCAGAGTGCAAAGGGTACTGCATCGCCAGTCAGTGGTATTCATGGTAGCCAAACACCACACTCTGTACCTTCACAAGCTCAACAACAAGGACAAGGACAAGGCCAAGGACAAGCACCATCGTCACGTCAACAGGCTGCCACGACTGTTCTATTATCATCTGGTTCCTCTGTTGACAACATCGGCAGTGGATTCAGCAGCACGCAAACAGCTTCTGTCCTACAGGGTAAGGGTGCTTCGATTAGAGTTGCTTCTTCCAGTATTGTATTCTCAATGATTGTAGTAATAGTTTTCGGTATGATCTAAAGTGTACTAGTTCTGTGACTGATCAACATGTACAATATTACAAACGTTCGTCCAGCCATGATTTTTAGATAGGCTGTTTCTTTCAATATGAACATTGATAAAAAAGACTGATTATAGTCCAACAAAACAAAAAAAAACTGAAAAAACACTAAAGTAAAAAAAAACTGAAGCTTCCCTATATATATTTATTGTTCGTAATTTGGGGCTATTATTTTTGTTTCAGGTACTGTTTTTTATATCTCATATTAATAATGTGAGCAGTATTATTCTCAAGAGTTTTTGTATATATTATTTATCAGTTACAATTTAAGCACTTTTCTCTTCTAAAAGTTTTATGTTATTTTATTTCTTTGTTATTGTATTGTGTGGGTCTTACTGTTGTCGCTGTTTCTTATAAAATCTTGGTCAACCATGGATTCGAGCCTGTGGGTTTAAGATTGAATTCAAATGCTGCGAAAAACGCGAGATGTGATAATGCACGGTGGTGGAAGAGTTTTCTTAGAGTGCGCACTTCAGCACCCAAACATGAATTTCAAATTTTGTGATTCTTCAATTGTTTAAACATATATCAGTGCCGGCATATAAATAGTAAATATTAGTTACAGTACATGGTTTTACCAGTCAAAACTTATTGGTGAGGTTTTACTGATGATATTGCTTCTTATTTACACAATAGCTTGTACTGTGAATCCGTATTTGAAGCAGTGGCGTAAACTAAACTGAAATGATTTAAGATATTGTTATAAATACTTGAGAGAGTATAGTGTTGGACATTTCAAGATTACGTTACTTAATTGACGAAATTTACACATGAACACAGAAATGTACACTATCTACAATAAATGAACAACAAGGGTTGTTTATTTTTATTCACAAGCAACATAATCAAATATGTATCTAATAAGTGCCTCATACATGCAGCTATTCTTTTATTTATCTTTTCTCCTACAAAAAAAGCCTTTTCTGAGAGGGTGGAATCACAGTAGCATGTTTCTGTTCTGAAATGCTATTGTTTTGACAGGGGACCAAGCTCAGTCCTGCAAGTCCAGATATCAAGTTGCGAAAAACGCGAGACCTTGCGTTCTACGAGACAGTCGAAGAAGGAATTTGATTTACCCAGCCTGGCTGAGAGTTGCGAAAAACGCGAGATGTTGTGTTCAACGATGCGTTGTTGAAGTACAAGAATCCACTCTTCTCTAGAACAACTGCTATTTCTGAAATGTTGCAGTTCATCTGATTGAATCTGAACTCTGACAAAGATTCATTGATGGGATTGATGGTGGGAGTTAGAAATGCATGGTTTACATTGTAAGATGGGATAAGACTATGTAAGTAATAGGATACAACTGAATTACTGTAATCTTGTAAGAGTGGAAACATTTAAATACTCAAGACCTCTTTTACTGTAATAAATCATTGGCTGAATACTAAGCAGGAGGAGGAAATGAACAATCCAGTCTATTTTATGAAGTTTTCTTATCTTTCCCATATATGCCTTGATCACTTGTCACCAATATTTACTTTATCAATATTTACTTTACAATGATCATGAGATGCCGTTGTTATTATGATGTAGTTATTATGACTTTGTAGGATTCCCATATGTATTCCTGAAACAATGAATTCCTCCACAACACAACACATATCAATGCAATATCATGTGTGATTTATAAATGCTTATGAATACGACGATATCTGTCCAGTACTTTTACCAGACTGTTGCGTTTCTGTGAAGAGCATTTTTGTTCGACATAAAACATCTTTCAAGAACAGATTTTCATTTTTTTAGGGTTACATAGGGCATGGTAAAATTCTTAGTGCTGCATTAGGGTTCGTGTTTCATTCATTTGTGTGGGTAAGTAGGGTTTAAGTTATTACAGTTAGGGTTAGTTAGGGCTGTGTAGGGTTCCAATAATATATATTTTGGTAATGAGGAGAGGATTTCTGGTGGTAAGTTTAAAGTGAGCTATCAGAAATACGATAACATGCACCACAAGGTGTTCTGAATATTATGCAGATAGATTAAAAAGTTCACTGTACATATTTCTGGCCGCATATCTACATTCATGAAAAGACATTTGTAGAGTAGATGATATGTCCATATATATCTAAGGCTCCACTATGGGATTCAAAGTACTAGATAAAACTAAATCCTAATGACAAATGAAAATGAACAAGAGCTATAGTTAAATAGCAGTATGTACTTTGATAAAATGATCACATGTATTTAGAGAATATAAAACAAATGTAATACACAGAAATACCCCCAATGATGACATTAATCTGTTTAATATCAATTCATAACATATAATAATAAAATGAATGCCATACAAGAGCAAATGACACTTACATGATGAATGATAATTTACAACTACAAAATATAATTTAATGAATGTGTAATGTTTATAGTCTAGCAGGTCATGGATGTATAACATTACATCTTTGGGATACCTGATATTTGTGTGAAATAACTGTCATATGATCAAGTAATTGTTAAGAACTTAATTTTAGGATGATAAATACAAAACATTATAGGGGTAATGAAATGATAAATCTGTTGCTATGTAGTACGTTGTGGGTGGAGTGTGGTGTGGGTGGAGTGTGGTGTGGGTGGAGTGTAGTCTGGGTGGAGTGTGGTGTGGGTGGAGTGTGGTGTGGGTGGAGTGTAGTCTGGGTGGAGTGTGGTTTGGGTGGAGTGTGGTCTGGGTGGAGTGTGGTCTGGGTGCTGTGGGGTCTGGGTGGAGTGTGGTCTGGGTGCTGTGGGGTCTGGGTGCTGTGGGGTCTGGGTGCTGTGGGGTCTGGGTGCTGTGGGGTCTGGGTGCTGTGGGGTCTGGGTGCTGTGGGGTCTGGGTGCTGTGGGGTCTGGGTGCTGTGGGGTCTGGGTGCTGTGGGGTCTGGGTGCTGTGGGGTCTGGGTGCTGTGGGGTCTGGGTGCTGTGGGGTCTGGGTGCTGTGGGGTCTGGGTGCTGTGGGGTCTGGGTGCTGTGGGGTCTGGGTGCTGTGGGGTCTGGGTGCTGTGGGGTCTGGGTGCTGTGGGGTCTGGGTGCTGTGGGGTCTGGGTGCTGTGGGGTCTGGGTGCTGTGGGGTCTGGGTGCTGTGGGGTCTGGGTGCTGTGGGGTCTGGGTGCTGTGGGGTCTGGGTGCTGTGGGGTCTGGGTGCTGTGGGGTCTGGGTGCTGTGGGGTCTGGGTGCTGTGGGGTCTGGGTGCTGTGGGGTCTGGGTGCTGTGGGGTCTGGGTGCTGTGGGGTCTGGGTGCTGTGGGGTCTGGGTGCTGTGGGGTCTGGGTGCTGTGGGGTCTGGGTGCTGTGGGGTCTGGGTGCTGTGGGGTCTGGGTGCTGTGGGGTCTGGGTGCTGTGGGGTCTGGGTGCTGTGGGGTCTGGGTGCTGTGGGGTCTGGGTGCTGTGGGGTCTGGGTGCTGTGGGGTCTGGGTGCTGTGGGGTCTGGGTGCTGTGGGGTCTGGGTGCTGTGGGGTCTGGGTGCTGTGGGGTCTGGGTGCTGTGGGGTCTGGGTGCTGTGGGGTCTGGGTGCTGTGGGGTCTGGGTGCTGTGGGGTCTGGGTGCTGTGGGGTCTGGGTGCTGTGGGGTCTGGGTGCTGTGGGGTCTGGGTGCTGTGGGGTCTGGGTGCTGTGGGGTCTGGGTGCTGTGGGGTCTGGGTGCTGTGGGGTCTGGTGCTGTGGGGTCTGGGTGCTGTGGGGTCTGGGTGCTGTGGTCTCTCT